>NC_138292.1:29552500-29865000 GCF_965601325.2 Salmo salar
TCCTGAACAGATTTCACTTGGTTTTCCAAACTAAGCGCTGGGTAGCTGCAGGCACAGGGTTGGAGAGCCCATGGCATTCAGAGTTTGGGTGAATATCACCAGAGTAGCTTACCCGGCATTATTGAAAAACAAGGAAAGTGGCCTCCATTCGCTATGTCAAATCAAATCAAAGTTTATTTGTCACGTGCGTTGAATACAACAGGTGTAGACCATACAGTGAAATGCTTACTTACAGGCTCTAACCAATAGTGCAAAAAAGGTATTAGGTGAACAATAGGTAAGTAAAGAAATAAAACAACAGTAAAAAGACAGGCTATATACAGTAGCAAGGCTATATACAGTAGTGAGGCTATATACAGACACCGGTTAGTCAGGCTGATTGGGGTAGTATGTACATGTAGATATGGTTAAAGTGACTATCCATATATGATGAACAGAGAGTAGTAGCATAAAAGATCGGTTGGCGGGTGGCGGGTGGCGGGACACAATGCAGATAGCCCGGTTAGTCAAGGGGCGGGAGCACTGGTTGGTCGCCCAATTGAGGTAGTATGTATATGAATGTATAGTTAAAGTGACTATGCATATATGATAAACAGAGAGTAGCAGCAGCGTAAAAGAGGGGTTGGCGGGTGGTGGGACACAATGCAGATAGCCCAGTTAGCCAAGGTGCGGGAGCACTGGTTGGTCGCCCAATTGAGGTAGTATGTATATGAATGTATAGTTAAAGTGACTATGCATATATGATAAACAGAGAGTAGCAGCAGCGTAAAAAGAGGGGTTGGGGGGGCACACAATGCAAATAGTCCGGGTAGCCATTTGATTACCTGTTCAGGAGTCTTATGGCTTGGGGGTAAAAACTGTTGAGAAGCCTTTTTGTCCTAGACTTGGCACTCCGGTACCGCTTGCCATGCGGTAGTAGAGAGAACAGTCTATGACTGGGGTGGCTGGGGTCTTTGACAATTTTTAGTGCCTTCCTCTGACACCGCCTGGTGTAGAGGTCCTGGATGGCAAGCAGCTTAGCCCCAGTGATGTACTGGGCCGTACGCACTACCCTCTGTAGTGCCTTGCGGTCAGAGGCCGAGCAATTGCCGTAAAAGGCAGTGATGCAACCAGTCAGGATGCTCTCGATGTTGCAGCTGTAGAACCTTTTGAGGATCTCAGGACCCATGCCAAATCTTTTTAGTTTCCTGAGGGGGAATAGGCTTTGTCGTGCCCTCTTCACAACTGTCTTGGTGTGTTTGGACCATTCTAGTTTGTTGTTGATGTGGACACAGAGGAACTTGAAGCTCTCAACATGCTCCACTACAGCCCCATCGATGAGAATGGGGGCGTGCTCGGTCCTCCTTTTCCTGCAGTCCACAATCATCTCCTTAGTCTTGGTTACGTTGAGGGATAGGTTGTTATTCTGGCACCACACTGCCAGGTCTCTGACCTCCTCCCTATAGACTGTCTCGTCGTTGTCGGTGATCAGGCCTACCACTGGTGTATCGTCGGCAAATGTAATGATGGTGTTGGAGTCGTGCCTGGCCATGCAGTCGTGGGTGAACAGGGAGTACAGGAGGGGACTGAGCATGCACCCCTGGGGAGCTCCAGTGTTGAGGATCAGCGTTGCAGATGTGTTGCTACCTACCCTCACCAGCTGGGGGCGGCCCGTCAGGAAGTCCAGGATCCAGTTGCAGAGGGAGGTGTTTAGTCCCAGGATCCTTAGCTTAGTGATGAGCTTTGAAGGTACTATGGTGTTGAACGCAGAGCTGTAGTCAATGAATAGCATTCTCACATAAGTGTTTCTTTTGTCCAGGTGGGAAAGGGCAGTGTGGAGTGCAATAGAGATTGCATCATCTGTAGATCTGTTTGAGCGGTATGCAAATTGGAGTGGGTCTAGGGTTTCTGGGATAATGGTGTTGATGTGAGCCATTACCAACCTTTCAAAGCACTTCATGGCTACGGACATGAGTGCTACGGGTCTGTAGTCATTTAGGCAGGTTACCTTTGTGTTCTTGGGCACAGGGACTATGGTGGTCTGCTTGAAACATGTTGGTATTACAGACTCAATCAGGGACATGTTGAAAATGTCAGTGAAGACACCTGCCAGTTGGTCAGCACATGCCCGGAGCACACGTCCTGGTAATCCGTCTGGCCCCGCAGCCTTATGTATGTTGACCTGTTTAAAGGTCTTACTCACGTCAGCTACGGAGAGCGTGGTCACACAGTCATCCGGAACAGCTGATGCTCTCATGCATGCCTCAGTGTTGCTTGCCTTGAAGCGAGCATAGAAGTGATTTAGCTCGTCTGGTAGGCTCGTGACACTTGGCAGCTCGCGGCTGTGCTTCCCTTTGTAGTCTGTAATAGTTTGCAAGTCCTGCCACATAAGACGAGGGTTGGAGCCGGTGTAGTATGATTCAATCTTAGCCCTGTATTGACGCTTTGCCTGTTTTATGGTTCATCGCAGGGCATAGCAAGATTTCTTGTAAGCTTCCGGGTTAGAGTCCCGCTCCTTGAAAGTGGCAGCTCTACCCTTTAGCTCAGTGCGAATGTTGCCTGTAATCCATGGCTTCTGGTTGGGGTATGTACGTACAGTCACTGTGGAGACGACATCCTCGATGCACTTATTGATAAAGCCAATGGCTGATGTGGTGTACTCCTCAGTGCCATTGGAAGAATCCCGGAACATGTTCCAGTCTGTGATATCAAAACAGTCCTGTAGTTTAGCATCTGCTTCATCTGACCACTTTTTTAAAGACCGAGTCACTGGTGCTTCCTGCTTTAATTTTTGTTTGTAAGCAGGAATCAGGAGGATAGAGTTGTGGTCGGATTTACCAAATGGAGGGCGAGGGAGAGCTTTGTACGCGTCTCTGTGTGTGGAGTACAGGTGATCTAGAATTTTGTTTTCTTATTTCCTCATACAGCTGACTGAGTGCGGTCTTAGTGCCAGCATCTGTCTGTGGTGGTAAATAAACAGCCACAAAAAGTATAGCTGAAAACTCTCTAGGCAAGTAGTCTGGCCTGCAATTGTTTACAAATATGCACAGACTGCCCCCCCTTGTCTTACTGGAGTGTGCTGTTCTATCTTGCCGGTGCATCGTATATCCCGCTAGCTGAATATCCATGTCGTCATTCAGCCACGATTCCGTGAAACATAGGATATTACAGTTTTTGATGTCCCGTTGGTAGAATATTTGTGATCGTACCTCGTCTAATTTATTGTCCAGTAGTATTGACGAGGTGTATTGACAGTAACGGCAGCTTTCCCACTCGCCTTCTCCGGGTCCTGACAAGGCATCCGGCTCTTTGTCCTCTGTACCTGCATCGCTTCCTCTTGCAAATAACGGGGATATCGGCCCTATGGGGTGTTTAGAGAATGCCTTGTTTTAGAAAAACTCTTTGTCTAATCGGAGGTGAGTGATCGCTGTCCTGATATCCAGAAGCTCGGAAGATACGGTTACAGAAACATTATGTACAAAATAAGTTACAAATAATGCGGAAAAAAACACATAGTAGCACAATTGGTTGGGCGCCCGTAAAACTGCTGCCATTTCCTCCGGCGCCACTTTTAAAAGTAGACGTTCCAAAGACATCCTTCTCCTATTGAGGGTAGACCAGAGTAAAACAGATCTTCCTCTGAGGCTGCCCTGTTAATGCCTATTGGATCCAGGTGGGAAGAAAGCCAAGCAGAGCACAGAACACCGACCACTGAGCGTTGGTAGTGATCAGAAATAAGGGCTTGTAACGTGCGTCGTATAGAGGGGACCAAGGCGCGTCGTGTTGAGTGCTCATGATTATTCTTTAATGAAAACTAAACACTTTTACAAAGAAACAAAATGACAGCAAACAGTTCCGTCAGGCAACAAAATGGAAAACAACTACCCTCAAACACAATAGAAAAAACCCCAACTTAAATATGATCTCCAATTAGAGTCAACAAGGACCAACCCCAAAAAAACCAACATAGAAATAGAAACCTAGAATATAACATAGAAATAGAAAACATAGAAAACCACCCAAAAACACCCCTGTCATGCCCTGACCTACTCTCCTATAGAAAATTACATCTTACAAGGGTCAGGACGTGACAGTACCCCCCCCCCCCAAAGGTGCAAACTCCGAATGCAACAGAAACCAACAAAAGAAACCACAGAACAAAAGGGAGGGTAGGGAGGGTGATAATTGTCTATGGCGGCTCTAGTGCAGTACCCAGAACCTTACTATCCAGCAGATCCTCCAGCAGGTGGCTCCGGTTCGGGGCATAATCCCCGCTCCGCCAGCAGATCCCTCTGCTTCTGTAACACCGGACCATGGATCGTCGTCGGAGGAACCGGACTGTAGATCATCGCCGGAGGCTCTGGGCTGCAGGCCGCCGCTGAAGGCTCTGGGCTGTAGGCCGCCGCTGGAGGTTCTGGGCTACTGCAGGCCGTTGCTGGAGGTTTCGGCCTGGGGAGCATCGCTGAAGACTCCGGGCTGGGGAGCGTCGCTGAAGACTCCGGGCAGGGGAGCATCGCTGGAGGCTCCGGACTGGGGAGCGTCGCCGGAGGCTCCGGGCTGGGGAGCGTCGCCGGAGGCTCCGGGCTGGGGAGCGTCGCCGGAGGCTCCGGACTGGGGAGCGTCGCCGGAGGCTCCGGACTGGGGAGCGTCGCCGGAGGCTCCGGACTGGGGAGCGTCATTATAGGTTCCGGACTAGGGACCGTTGCTGCAGGCTCCATGCCATGGATCATCTCTACAGGTTCCGCGCCATGGATCATTCCTACAGGCTTCTTGCCATGGATTATCTCTACAGGCTCCGGGCCATGGATCATTCCTACAGGCTTCTTGCCATGGATTATCCCTACAGGCTCCGGACCATGGATAATCCCTACAGGCTTCTTGCCATGGATTATCTCTACAGGCTCTGGGCCATTGATTATCACTGGAGGCCTTTCTCGTGGAGCTGGAACAGGTCTCACCGGACTGGAGAGACGCACTGAGGACCGGGTGCGCAGAGCAGGCACCGGCCGTACTGGGCTATGGAGGCGCACTGGAGGGAGAGTGCGAGGAGCAGGCACAGGACGTACTGGGCTATGGAGGCGCACTGGAGGGAGAGTGTGAGGAGCAGGCACAGGACGTACTGGGCTATGGAGGCGCACTGGAGGGAGAGTGCGAGAAGCAGGCACAGGACGTACTGGGCTATGGAGGCGCACTGGAGGGAGAGTGCGAGGAGCAGGCACAGGCTCACCACAATAAGCACGGGGAGTTGGCTCAGGTCTCACCCCTGGGCCAGCCAAACTACCCGTGTGCCCCCCCCAAAAAAAACATTTTTGGGGCTGCCTCTCGTTCTTCCCCGGTAGGCTACGATACCTATCTGTTACCTGGCTCCAAGTCCAGTTTCTCCTTTCGGTCCACTCCTTCATCGACCAGGTATCCATCTCTGCCGCTTGATCCAATCGTGTTGGGTAGTTCTGTAATGTGCGTCATATAGAGGGAACCAAGGCGCAGAGTGTTGAGTGCTCATGATTATTCTTTAATGAAAACTAAACACTTTTACAAGGCAACAAAATGACAGCAAACAGTTCCGTCAGGCAACAGACAACAAAACTGAAAACAACTACCCACAAACACAATAGAAAAACCCCCAACTTAAATATGATCTCCAATTAGAGTCAACGAGGACCAGCTGTCTCCAATTGGAGATCAACCCCCAAAAAAAACATAGAAATAGAAACCCAGAATATAACATAGAAATAGAAAACATAGAAAAACACCCCAAAACACCCCCTGTCACGCCCTGACCTATTCTACTATAGAAAATGACATCTTACAAGGGTCAGGACGTGACAGGGCTTTGGATTTAGGTGGATGAGGATAGTTCTCTCTCCACATTAAACATTCATGGGTTGTAGAATTAGGCCTCAATGAGCGCAATTTATTTTCCTCCTTCAGCTCTGAGCTAGTCTCTGGTTGGCCATAATAAAGTGGAGAACAAGTACATTCACCTTGAAGATGTGAAGGATTCTTGTATGTGACGTCTTTGATGTTTTATGTTCTATCCAGAAAAAGTACAAAAGGTGTTTTGTTGAATTGCACGTTGAATTGCTAATGTGCTTTATGGGCTGTGTATAAGTCCCATTTTCCTCCTCAACAACTCTTGATCTTTGCACCTGACGCATAACGTTGATCATCGATTGATTTCAGGGGGAAAACTAAAACACATTCATCTTTGATATTGGAGCACATCACAAATACATGATCTGAATATTTTAGTTGAATTACTAAGAACACAGTGACGTGAACATTGAAACTTCAGGGGAAGTATTAACACTTCCATAATGCTTCAGCACTGACAAAGTAATATGCTCTGTTCAGGACTCAACTGCATGGGCTGGGATGTAGCTGCCACCTTGATTTGCAACCATATCTTTAGTATACTATAGAGTGTAAAACACCAGAAGTAAGCAGGAGGCAAGGCAGGTTGAAGTGCTTAAAGTGTGGATTTATTTACAGCTCTTGGTGATCCAATGGTGAAGGCAGCATATCGGCTACAAAATATCAGGGAATAGTCATTGTAAATGTACATGTATACACTGAGTATACAAAACATTAACTGACTGACCAGGTGAATCCAGGTGAAAGCTATGATACCTTATTGATGTAATTTGTTAAATCCACTTCAATCACTGTAGAGGAAGGGGAGGAGAGAGGTTAGAGAAGGATTTTTAAGCCTTGAGACAATTGACATACGGATTGTGTATCTGTGTCATTCAAAGGGTGAATGGGCAAGACAAAAGGTGTAAGTGCCTTTGAACAGGGTATGGTAGTAGGTGCCAGGAGCAATGGTCTGTGTCAAGAAACTGCAACGCTGCTGGGTTCTTAACGCTCAACAGTTTCCTGTGTGTTTAAAGAATGGTCCACCACCCAAAGGACTTAGAGTCAACATGGGCCAGCATCGCTGTGCAGTGCTTTAGACACCTAGTATAGTCCATGCCCCAACGAATTCAGGCTGTTCTGAGGACAAATGGGGGCGCAACTCAATATTAGTGTAGGAAGGTGTTCCTAATGTTAGGTATACTCCGAATATATCCTGGCAACAGACCAAGGCCTCTGTATCATGCTTAATCTGTACTATCTGATAGGACACAGCGCAGAAATACACATCCTCCCCTTGAGAAATCACTTCGCCCCACCCAACCAACAAACGGGTTCTACAATGTAAAAGGCTATTTCCATTTCTTTTGTTAGAATGGTAAATGTGTCTAAATCAGACTTACTGGTAGTAATAGTATTGCACTATAGTTCATCAACTGAACACTTTTCATAATTTTCTTTCTACTCACAGTACTGTCTCCCAAAACGTCACAGGCCATGTATTACTATGCATGCTCATGCGCACGAGCTCTTTCACATTTGGCGAGATGGAGAAACCAGACACACGCAAACAAAGGACATTGAGGAAATTGACAGAAAACGCTTAAATGGAATGAAATTTAAAAAATGATGATGATTAAGCTTATGGTAAGATATTATTGGTGATATACAGTAATTAGCGAGGAATTGATAAAAACAAAGGGAAAATGAGTCAGACAGTGAAACAGTGAATGGGCCCGAATTCACGGGAAGCATAGGCCTCATTCATGCCCCTCTCTTCCATAACAGTTGGGTAATGGTCCAGTACTGATAAAACATGATGCTCTGTTGTTCAGGCCTCAGCTGCAGGTACTATGATGAGCCACCTTGTTTTGCGACCACAGGCCTATCTTTTCATCTTTAAATAGAAAAACAACCTTTTCTACATGTTCAGCACTAGTTCATTAAACTCAGTGTATTGTCCTTCCTTTCTTTTTCTACTTTCTTTCTTTTTGCTCTGGTCTGCAGTGCCAACCAGGACCAGTCTGTGCTGCTCCAACATCCATCCCGTGCCTAAGCCTCTCTGTGATCCAGATCAGAGCAGGTTTTGGAGTCCAGCTCAATATGCTAGTAGGAATTCAGAGAAGGGTTACCTCCCCATTTTCCATGAGCTGAGATATCCTCTGTACTGGTATTGGATTCACAGACCAGTCCTCCCAATAGTGGAGAGCTGCTGTAGTGTTCATGGTTCAAAAGCCCTTGTTGTATTGAAATAGTTTTCCTGAGTATGTAGCTCCTTGATTATTCAGCTTGTTCTGTGTCCTTGTATCATAGTTTCACTGTGTGATGTTTTCTCCGAGAGCGTTATGCAGCTTGATTATCTAAGGATGTTGCAGCTGTAACAGCTAACAGGGATTTAACGGGAGTCTAATATAGGTTAACAAGTGTGGAGATTTCTCAGTTAGAAAGATGCTGAGTCTCTGAGGTTTGTTTGTGTGTGTGTGGGTGTTTTCCCCATATAACGTGACTCAGAATGCCTTGACACCACAATGACGACAGCTTCTCAGTGGAAGATACACTGTGTGCGTGTGCGTGTGCGTGTGCATGTGCGTGTGTGTGTGTGTAAACGGAAACCAGACACAACTCTCTCTGTGGTGAATTACCCAGGGATATATACAGTACAACAACAGGCCACAGAGCATGTGTGAGACAAACGAACCAAAACCCCGACCAAAGTAGATTACTCAATCTTACTGAGCTCCAAAACACAAAGCTACTAATTAGTTTAACTAAATGAGGCTAAGGACTGAAGCCTAAAACAGAATATATATGATGACTCATACAGGAGAGGCTACTTTCACATCTTCTCCATATTTGGACGTTCATGTTGCCATGGTTCTTTTGTATATTTTGTATCTCCTTCTATGATCTGTTCTGACTTGTACTCAGATTAAGATCTATTGTTTTTACAGACGCACACACTTACGCACTGAGCGCGCGCACACACACACACGTACACACACAGGCCTACCCTACATACAATAGCCTGTAATGAGACAATGACACGGCATGGCAAGGCAACATTCCGCAGCCAGCCAGCCAGCCAGCCAGCCAGCCAGCCAGCCAGCCAGCCAGCCAGCCAGCCAGCCAGCCATGCTGAGGAGCAGTAGAGCGTCTTAGAACAGTGTAGTCTGACGTGTTCTCCTCTCCTCAGCTCATAGAATCCACTGATAAGAGAGAAGGGATGACACCCACACACACAGACACACACACACACACACACACACACACACACACACACACACACACACACACACACACACACACACACACACACGCACACACACTCTGAGTGGGAAGATGAGGGTGTGAGAGAACTGAATATTGTGTCAGAAGCAGCAAAGAGAGAGAACAAGACAACACACTCATATTTCAACCCAGGTTTAGTTTTCCAGAATACTTTACAGCATTAAGATACACATGACTTCATTTTAGTGTTGGGGTCTTTCGGGAAACTCCCTCTAGTATGCTCCCCACATAGTGTTAAATGGTGTGATGGCTCTGGACATGATACAATACTGGTGCTAATCCACTGTAGGCTGAGCTCAGATATGTGCGGATGTATTATGGATATTTGTGGGGACGAACACACTCAACGTATGTTGTTGGTGTGACATAAGATCAATCTGCTGTCAGTGATGATGAATGGCTGAGCGTGTGTGTATGTACAGGTGGATTATGAGCGTGATACAAGGCAGGGACCCAACCCTATGTACTTAACTCCATCGGTAGACTGTGCACCATTGAGCAGTCGTGTAGTGCTGTTGATACGAGCTGTCAGCAGTCCCAGGCTCTGACAGACAGAGGAGACAGAGAGAAACCTGCCCTGCTCTGTGAGAGAGACTGGCTCCTCGCTGTCTCCTGCTTGGGAATTCCTGGGAATTCCAGACAGCTTAGATTGTTATCGGATCTGGAGACACCCTGCCGGTTTGGCCAATTCTCATTTCACCACTCGAGCTGCACTGACAGGACATTGCGATGAGCCAATCCGCTGACACATCTCTTCCTCTGTGTGTGCATGTGCGTGTGTGTGACCTGAGAGAGATCAGGGAATGCTTCCCAAACGTGACGGCAACGTCGTGACAATGTCAAGCCGAGCCGTGCATACCCAGGGTAGAATAGGATGCCATCAGAGCCGCATTTTTGGTTTTATTTGTTCAGCATCAAAAGGTTGTGTCACCTCTCTGTCTAAGGGACGGCAGAGGTAAAAAGTAGTGCTGTTGAACTAATGGATTACAGTTGTCAAATCCTATGTGGTGTGACGTGAGGGAGAGGAAACATCTGAAGATAAAGGATCTTTCAAGTGTGCTTAAGCTCTGTGATTCATTAAGTTCAACATCAGAGACTATATATCAGAGAGACAAACCAAACCAACTTAACAAATGCCACAGCCATGTGTGTTGCTACAGCACCTGTTCTCAAAGGAAAAACCTTAAGTCTTAAATCTTAACTTAAATGTATGTAACATTTATATCCTTGCCCTGGAATGTAAGCCTACAACGGAAGTTTAGTTCATGTATTGTCATTATATCCCTCTGGCTGTATTTAATCCATATCGGGGAAGATAAACCCGATTGAAATTTAACGGCAATGTTCCCACGTTGGCTACATTCACAGTAAACGCTTTTTACATTTCTATCACGCAGTCTGTAACACTTACAGCGATGCAGATTGAATAGAGCTCCTTACTGTACATTCGTAAAGGATAAACTGAAATTGAAAGTGATATATCAAGGTCTGTATATAAAACATTACTCCATGGAAAAATGGAAAAAGTCCTAGGAGTAATTTGGAATCCTTCACACAGCATTTACTTTGAATGTTTCTCATATGGTAGTGGTTCTGCAACTCTATTTGGTTTTATGCTAAGCCAACATCATCAATACGGCATTGTTTCTACCTGTATGTTTTGGCATACCCCCCCCCCCCCCCCCCCATAAATGCATCCAGCTTTCTTTGGTTTGGTTTCCTCTATCCTCTATTCCTCTATTGACTCATAAAGAAGTGGACCCTGCCCCCTATCCTCCTAGTCAGTATACAGGAACCACTAACCATATAGTAACGTTATATAAAGTCACAGTCAGTCATTTAATAGTCACTTTGTGTGAGTCCCAAATGGCACCCTGTTCCCAATATAGTGCACTACTTTTGACCAGGCTTATGGCTCACTAGTAATTATAAAGTGTACTACTTTTGGTTAAAATAAATAGCAGGCAATAAAGGGAGTAGAGAGCCATTTTGGTCTTTTCAGACTTCATAAAGGCAACACAATTTTAGCATTTGATGTGAATTCATTAATGAAGCCATCCACTCTTGTTTTACTGTTTTTTTCAATTGCTAACATGCATTGGTCAAAACTGAAGTTACATTGTCAAAACTCTTCACACAGTCAGCAAAACAGAAGTGGATGTGGACCAAACTGTCAATCATTTTTCATTGTTTTCACACAAAATGCATTCACTGACCACATTCTACGAAATCCATGAACTCTTTTCTCATTCATACTCCACCGCCTGCAAAACTCTATATTTGCAGCACATGTTTTCAAATGCACACAGGTGATTGGAATTTCAGCTGAAAGCCTACCCAAGTGTCCTGTTTTTAGTCTCGTTACCAAACAGACAAAAGAGGACGGCTTCAGAATGATTTAGTTTGGAAACATGGATCAAAGAAGACAGGTTGGTGGGGAAAGAAGAGTGACAGGGAGAGGGAGAATGCGTGGAGGACAAAGGAGAGGAAGACCAAAAGCAGTGGTCGGTCTCTGATGCGATAAGGGCCACAATTATTGACCATGTTGTAAACCAAGGTCTCTCTTTGAGAGAGGCCGGTTTAAGGGTGCAACCAAATCTGCAGCGTTCAGTTGCATCAATAGTACGTATTTTCCGGCAAAACAACAGGTGAGATGTGCATCCTTCAATGATAATTGAACTACATATTACAGTACAATACAGTGTGTTCACATTTTTACATGTACTGTCATTTTGAAATATATTGATTGTTTTGTGTTTTTCAGTAGGATCCAAAGGTTGCCTCCCACAGGGAGAGGCAGAATATTATCAGATGCACAGATAATTGCCGTTGTTGACATGGTAATTGGCAACAATGCAATGAAAGTGTGGGAAATTCGGGACAGAGTGCTGGCAGACAATATCACTTTTGGGAATGTGAATACGGTCAGCACAATGACAATTGCCAGAGTCCTAGAGAAACATAAAATAAGGATGACGCAGTCGGACACTGTACCTTTTGAGAGAAACGGTGAACGTGTGAAAGAACTCCAGGTAAGATGTCTGTTCAATAACCAAACAGGGTACATACACAGCTATGCATAATGTAAAGTACTGTAAAACTGTGGCTTTACTGTATTTTAGAGAGTAATGGAGATGAAAGCCAGGCAAACTGCACATACATTAATCTTTGTGGATGAAGCTGGATTTAACCTGGCAAAAACACTCTGCAGGGGAAGAAATGTGATTGGACAGAGAGCAACCGTGGATGTCCCAGGCCAGAGAGGAGCTAACATCACAATGTGTGCAGCACTGTCCAATGATGGTTTGCTGTTACACAAACCACTCATTGGCCCCTACAATACAGAGAGGCTCATTTATTTTCTGGATGACCTGCACAATCGACTTGTGCCAGCGGAGGAGAGAGCGGCAAGAAACTCCCCTACCTTCGTTGTTGTGTGGGATAATGTGGCATTCCACCACTCGGCTGCAGTCAGACTGGTTTGCTGCACATCCCAGGATGTCAGTACTATTCCTGCCTCCATACTCCCCCTTCCTAAACCCCATAGAGGAGTTTTTCTCTGCGTGGAGGTGGAAGGTTTATGACCACCATCCACATGACCAGATGTCCTTACTGGATGCCATGAATGCGAGGTGTGGAGACACTTCTCCTGAAGACTGCCAGGGTTGGATTAGACATTCCAGAAGATGCATTCCAAGATGCATCGCCAGAGAAGACATAAGATCTGATGTTGATGAGAACTTGTGGCCAAATGCAGGAGAGGGAGAACTAGAATCCTCACAGTACTGTACAGTATGAGTGATTAAACTATACATGTTGATGAGAACTAGAACCCTCACAGTACTGTACAGTATGAGTGATTATACTATACATGTTGATGAGAACTAGAACCCTCACAGTACTGTACAGTATGAGTGATTATACTATACATGTTGATGAGAACTAGAACCCTCACAGTACTGTACAGTATGAGTGATTATACTATACATGTTGATGAGAACTAGAACCCTCACAGTACTGTACAGTATGAGTGATTATACTATACATGTTGATGAGAACTAGAACCCTCACAGTACTGTACAGTATGAGTGATTATACTATACATGTTGATGAGAACTAGAACCCTCACAGTACTGTACAGTATGAGTGATTATACTATACATGTTGATGAGAACTAGAACCCTCACAGTACCGTACAGTATGAGTGATTATACTATACATGTTGATGAGAACTAGAACCCTCACAGTACCGTACAGTATGAGTGATTATACTATACATGTTGATGAGAACTAGAACCCTCACAGTACCGTACAGTATGAGTGATTATACTATACATGTTGATGAAAACTAGAACCCTCACAGTACCGTACAGTATGAGTGATTATACTATACATGTTGATGAGAACTAGAACCCTCACAGTACCGTACAGTATGAGTGATTATACTATACATGTTGATGAGAACTAGAACCCTCACAGTACTGTACAGTATGAGTGATTATACTATACATGTTGATGAGAACTAGAACCCTCACAGTACCGTACAGTATGAGTGATTATACTATACATGTTGATGAAAACTAGAACCCTCACAGTACCGTACAGTATGAGTGATTATACTATACATGTTGATGAGAACTAGAACCCTCACAATACCGTACAGTATGAGTGATTATACTATACATGTTGATGAGAACTAGAACTCCTCACAGTACCGTACAGTATGAGTGATTATACTATACATGTTGATGAGAACTAGAACCCTCACAGTACCTGTACAGTATGAGTGATTATACTATACATGTTGATGAGAACTAGAACCCTCACAGTACTGTACAGTATGAGTGATTATACTATACATGTTGATGAGAACTAGAACCCTCACAGTACTGTACAGTATGAGTGATTATACTATACATGTTGATGAGAACTAGAACCCTCACAGTACCTGTACAGTATGAGTGATTATACTATACATGTTGATGAGAACTAGAACCCTCACAGTACTGTACAGTATGAGTGATTATACTATACATGTTGATGAGAACTAGAACCCTCACAGTACTGTACAGTATGAGTGATTATACTATACATGTTGATGAGAACTAGAACCCTCACAGTACTGTACAGTATGAGTGATTATACTATACATGTTGATGAGAACTAGAACCCTCACAGTACTGTACAGTATGAGTGATTATACTATACATGTTGATGAGAACTAGAACCCTCACAGTACTGTACAGTATGAGTGATTATACTATACATGTTTTTTTTTGTTATTATTGCAGCCCTGGAATTTCAGGAATTTGTTGTTTCAACTTTTTATTTTTCACAAGTAAATTACTATATGCAAGATATAGAAAAAATAAGGGCTATTGAAGCAAATTGCTGCATTTCTGATTCATTCTTGTTACATATACTTTAGTACGGTCAATAGAGTGAAAAGGTGTTATTCTTATTCTATAATGAAATACTGATTTATGTGAAAAATCATTCAAACTTCAAAGAGAAAAGTGAATCATTTATGTAATGCTCCTTGTTGTTAGTGTTTTTAGTTCAGTGTGTTAGGAGTGACAATGTATGCTTTCTGAGTGAGAATTGTTGACAGTGTTATGGTCGAACAAGCTTATATTGAGACATGTATGAAGTGTTTTGGTGGTTTGAGTGAGTTTTGGAGGTGAGATTAATTGTTTGGCCAAGATGCATGTTGGTAATGCAGACTGTGCGAAGAGTTTTGAAAAAGTGGCTTAGCAGTATTGACCGATGCTTGTTAGCAAAAAAACTGTAATTGGATGGTCAGTGACCATGACATGCAGTGTTTTTCACTGTATTCTCCTAAACAGGAAGTGGGTCAGAGCTGTACCAGCCTGTACCAGTACCAGACTCTCTTTTTTTTAATCACTATTGACAGTCATTTGTGTGTGTGTGTGTGTGTGTGTGTGTGTGTGTGTGTGTGTGTGTGTGTGGTGTGTGTGTGTGTGTGTGTGTGTGTGTGTGTGTGTGTGTGTGTGTGTGTGTGCCTGTGTGACAGCGTGCATTTGTGTGCGAGTATGTGTGGTATCAAACTGCACTCATGGCATTGCGTTCCCAGCCAACGAAGGCTAAATTAGCAATCATCTCACCATAGGAGACTCTGGCTTCTAATCTATAATTCACTCTCCCAAACGGTTTCATATGCATGTGGATTTTGGAGGCGTGTAGATTCTGCTGTGGCAGCAAACCCTCCCCAGTGGTAATAATACTAATGACGATAACCCAGGTGGCAAAAATTACTGCTCGGCTCTGAACCACTGACTTATGGGCCAAATGGAGAGGAGGGGAGGGAGAGAGAGATGGAGAGAGACCTTGTTGTAGCTCTGTCCTTGGAATTTAAAAGCATGTGGTTGGTCCACCACCTCTACTGTCTGTCTCTTCACACTGTAGCTCATGAGAGGAAGTCATATGATGTTCTTTCTGATGACCCTATTATGACCTCTTATAATGCTGGAGCTTTTCTCAAACATTTATTCTCATTTGATAGCAGCAAAACAACACTGTATGATTGGCCTTAACCGTTTCCATCTTCCATCTACTTGGGGGATTGTATTTTGTTTGGACAATTAGTGAGAATAGATTAATCTCATTGATTCTCACTAACTACAAAAAATTTGTTTATTTTAAATAGCACCATATTAATTTGCCTCTCACAGGTTTCATTTCAATGAAAAAAAATATGCTGGCCACATCGCTGATACAGACCTGGGTTCAAATACTTTTTGAAATTATTTCAAAAACTTTCGCTGTGCTTGATTGATCTTGCCTGGCTTGATGAAACCATTAGAAAAGTCCCATATGTGCAAACCCCACCTACCTAGCGCTCCAAACAGACTCAAGCAAACGCTCAAAGTATTTGAAAGATTTGAAACCAGGTGTTTAGGTGCATGTTTAACTCAACCTTCATCCCCTTACACACACACACACACACACACACACACACACACACACACACACACACACACACACACACACACACACACACACACACACACACACACACACACACTCCACCTTTATCCCGTTCCCACTGAGTTAGTTAAGTATATATGTATTTAACAGCAGGTCCAGGATCGACCCTAAAGCCTGGGCCGTGCTAACGTAAACACAGAAACCTGACCTGGGGCCTCCTAGGAAGAAAATGTCAAATAAAGAAGCTCCAATGCAACATGTGATCTCTCAGTCATTATGAAAGGCAATAATGGTGAGCATGGCATTCAGTCTGGTTTAACCAGGCTAGTGGGCACTTACAGGCCTAATCTCACCTGATACCCACGGTCCGTTCACCCCCAACACTGTAGGCTGACAACTTCACATGGATTGGTCACTCTGTCCTAGGCTAGAACGTTTTGAAATCTCAGTGAGGTATATTATATTTGAAAAGTTGTGGCTATAGAATAACGGTATGCTGCTGCTGATTGGAGACTTTAAAGGTAACATTTATTGATTCTCTGCCCACTGTGATTGAGTATAAACAGTCTTTTATGTGACCGCCCATGTAAAGTTGTAGATTCCTCTTATTTTGTCAGTTACTGTATCTGTGTGCGGGTTTCATCCCTAAGAGGACGCCAAAGATGTGAACACAATGTCTTTGGTAGACAGCCAGTATGCCTTGGGCAATACTCAACTCTTTACCCTCCTTGTGAACCTTCCATGACTGTAGTGATATTCTATATGGCAGTAAATCTAATACCATAACGTTACCTCTCTCAGGGGATCCCTTTCTTATGAAACTGATTCTGGTTGGTTCTTCTGGATTTGTTTGGATCCTCTCCTGTTTCCAGGCTTGGTAATGTACAGGACGAGATGTCCAGTCCTGTCTGGTCTGTAATAAGGGAACTATAGGTGTTTCATAATGTTCTTGATCTACGGGACTGACTGACCTGTACTGAGGACATGAGATGTTCTAGGTAATTCCTGGGACAGGCAGAGTGTGGCATACAGTGATACATGTCAATCAGAAGTGAACTTAAAGATATGTTTTGGAGAAACTTACTATGCAGGCCCCTCTAATTTGCTGCTATAATATTTTTCTTTCAGACCAGCACCACATGAATAGTGATTTGTGTTTGACTACATACATTATGCTACATGTCTATCAGAGCCATGTGTGTTGTGTTGGTTGTCAGTGTGATTGTGGAGGTCAACGTATTGACAGCCCACTGGGCAGGGTGAGATCTGGGGTTTGATACAAACACAACTGCCATATCTGAGATTCTAGAGGCTTGATATTATACAGTTAGTAACCCAGTGCAGACACAATCTGACTGTTCTTAGTGTCCGTGCTGCAGGCAAGAGAAACACAAAGTTAGACCCTTCAGAGGCACAGAATCAGATCTAGCTCGTAATACACAGCACTTTACTGTACATGGCTGAATAAGACCTTTTGTCTTTGCCTTTTTTCCCATGGACAAACCAATATGGAGATACAATTTCATAAAAAAATGTGAAAAGGCCAAAGTAATTTTTCAGGATATTGTTGTGAAATCCATCCAGCCACCCCCTCCTTTATCTTTCCTCTTTCCCCTCTTCCCTCTTTATTTCCCAGTTCTGTCTAACGTCTAACAGCTGACTTCTATGCAGGTTGACCTTTATTGTTATGAATCTTGCCCTAGAGGCAGAACTTAACGATTTCTGCAAAGTCAAAATTGGCTATATTGTAAAAATGTGTGCTTTTTGGTCTTAATTTAAGGTTAGATTGTATTACTTTGTGGCTGTGCCAGCTAGTGCCCACTCTGCAGAGCTGCCTCAGGGCAAGATTCATGACATTAAATAGAAGGGTGTCAGTCTGGAGAATTGAGCAGATCTCCATTAGAGCTGAGAAATGGTGAAACAAGAGACAGAGAAGTCAACCTAGGGAACAGGAAAAAAGAGACATTTGTGTTAACAGTGTTCAGATAGACCTACAGTATTATCATTATTATTACAGTTTCTAATCATGTCAATCACATTGAGGTCATCTGAGTTGAACATGTGTAGATCAGTTATAGATCTGTGTGTCCATGTTCCTCTGTGGATGGAACAACGTTGTGTTGTCTTCCTTGTCCTTGTAACAATGGCTGCTATGCTGGGCTGGGATGCATAGCACTGGAAATAGCAGCAGGGCCATGACTTCCACCCCCTCAGAGAGCTGAAAGGTATGTGCTGCTAATCCAACTGACCTTCACTGCACTGAGGAGAGAGAAGGGGAGAGAGGGCGGAGGGAGACAGAGAAAGAGAGGGGCGGCGGGAGAAATAGCACGGTGAGTGTCTTTTCTGGATGCGAAACGGCTGGCGGGTCCCCCCCCCCCCCACCCCACCCCCCCCCCCCACCCCCCCCCCCATAACAGGGCAGCGGAAACTGATTTAGCCTACATAAGGTTATGGCTCTCTACAGTCATACAACAAAGAAAGTTCAGCTAAGAGCCTCCATACAATCATTGAATATTGTATTATTTTTTATAAGGAAAATACTCTACTTTGCTATTGTTCTGTTGTTCTGTGACATTGTTTATGAAAATGTCTTACTACTTCACAAGTACAGGAAGAGGTATGTTAGTGAGTACTGTACTCTGGCAGATAAAATCTGTTACTATTCGTACGCCTTTCTAAATACTCCATCCCTGTGACAGTGATCAGGGTCATAGAGAATATGTATTTAGAGGACATAGCACTACAGTATTCCCAGTTTTTTTAACATTCTAAATGTATTCTTGTATCCTTCTTCCTCACTCCTCGTTCATCCTCACAGAGACACATTCATATTTAGCGTGACTCTGGTGACGTGGAGAGAACATAGAGAGAGAGAGCGCCCCTCTTTGATCGTCCCTGTGGTTCCAGAGTGTTGATGAGAACCAGAAGGAGAAGTAGCAGTTTGTCAGAGATACATCGACCACAGCCAAATAGTGATGAGCAGGAGCCAGAGTGAGACACAATGGATGACTGTTGACATTAACACGGCACTCCAAATCCAAACTCGCATGGTGTTTGTTACAATTCAATCAGCTCGTTTTTCTCACTCTTTTAAAGGTCCAATGCTAGCAGACATTTTTTATTTCAATATGAAATCATTTCTCGGTAAAAATGAAGTACCTTACTGTGGTTATTTTCAATTAAAATGGTAATTAAAAAAAAAAGCTTCATAGCAAAAATATACTGCTCAAAAAAATAAAGGGAACACTTAAACAACACATCCTAGATCTGAATGAAAGAAATAATCTTATTAAATAGTTTTTTCTTTACATAGTTGAATGTGCTGACAACAAAATCACACAAAAATAATCAATGGAAATCCAATTTATCAACCCATGGAGGTCTGGATTTGGAGTCACACTCAACATTAAAGAGGAAAACCACACTACAGGCTGATCCAACTTTGATGTAATGTCCTTAAAACAAGTCAAAATGAGGCTCAGTAGTGTGTGTGGCCTCCACGTGCCTGTATGACCTTCCTACAACGCCTGGGCATGCTCCTGATGAGGTGGCGGATGGTCTCCTGAGGGATCTCCTCCCAGACCTGGACTAAAGCATCCGCCAACTCCTGGACAGTCTGTAATGCAACGTGGCGTTGGTGGATGGAGCGAGACATGATGTCCCAGATGTGCTCAATTGGATTCAGGTCTCGGGAACGGGCGGGCCAGTCCATAGCATCAATGCCTTCCTCTTGCAGGAACTGCTGACACACTCCAGCCACATGAGGTCTAGCATTGTCTTGCATTAGGAGGAACCCAGGGCCAACCGCACCAGCATATGGTCTCACAAGGGGTCTGAGGATCTCATCTCGGTACCTAATGGCAGTCAGGCTACCTCTGGCGAGCACATGGAGGGCTGTGCGGCCCCCCAAAGAAATGCCACCCCACACCATGACTGACCCACCGCCAAACCGGTCATGCTGGAGGATGTTGCAGGCAGCAGAACATTCTCCACGGCGTCTCCAGACTCTGTCACGTCTGTCACGTGCTCAGTGTGAACCTGCTTTCATCTGTGAAGAGCACAGTGCGCCAGTGGCGAATTTGCCAATCTTTGTGTTATCTGGCAAATGCCAAACGTCCTGAACGGTGTTGGGCTGTAAGCACAACCTCCACCTGTGGACGTCGGGCCCTCATACCACCCTCATGGAGTCTGTTTCTGACCGTTTGAGCAGACACATGCACATTTGTGGCCTGCTGGAGGTCATTTTGCAGGGCTCTGGCAGTGCTTCTCCTGCTCCTCCTTGCACAAAGGCGGAGGTAGCGGTCCTGCTGCTGGGTTGTTGCCCTCCTACGGCCTCCTCCACGTCTCCTGATGTACTGGCCTGTCTCCTGGTAGCGCCTCCATGCTCTGGACACTACGCTGACAGACACAGCAAACCTTCTTGCCACAGCTCGCATTGATGTGCCATCCTGGATGAGCTGCACTACCTGAGCCACTTGTGTGGGTTGTAGACTCCGTCTCATGCTACCACTAGAGTGAAAGCACCGCCAGCATTCAAAAGTGACCAAAACATCAGCCAGGAAGCATAGGAACTGAGAAGTGGTCTGTGGTCCCCACCTGCAGAACCACTCCTTTATTGGGGGTGTCTTGCTAATTGCCTGTAATTTCCACCTGTTGTCTATTCCATTTGCACAACAGTATGTGAAATTTATTGTCAATCAGTGTTGCTTCCTAAGTGGACAGTTTGATTTCACAGAAGTGTGATTGACTTGGAGTTACATTGTGTTGTTTAAGTGTTCCCTTTATTTTTTTGAGCAGTGTATATTTCTCATGCAAATTTGTTTTACTAGGACTGTCTGGGAGTGGTCTGAGTGAGGGACCTTATTGGAGAAGTCTAATGGGAGGGAAATGTAACCTGAAAACTAGCTATTATTGGCAGAGAGGAATTGGAACTCTCTTTTTTATTGGTCTACTAACTTAAACTTATACTGCCTGGTGATGTTGCCAGGCAGGCCAAAACTCCACCCATGCAAATCAAGCTGAAGTGTCACGCAGTCTTTTCAAACAGCTTACACTAAAAGGGTATTATCCTAATTTTCACATTTTCACACTATTGTTCCAACCTCATATTGAAGAAATATATATAAATCACAGCAAAATCATGTTTTGCCCATTTAATGATTGTGTTTGAATCCAGATACACTACATTACCAAAAGTATGTGGACACCTGCTTGTCAGACATCTCATTCCAAAATCATGGGTATTAATATGGAGTTGGTCCCCACCTTTGCTGCTATAACAGCCTCCACTCTTCTGGGAAGGTTTTCCACTAGATGTTGGAACATTGCTGCGAGGACTTGCTTCCATTCAGCCACAAGAACTTTAGTGAGGTCGAGCACTGATGTTGGGTGGTTAGGCCTGGCTCGCAGGTGGCGTTCCAATTCATCCCAAAGATGTTCGATGGGTTGAGGTCAGGGCTCTGTGCAGGCCAGTGAAGTTCTTCCATACCGATCTCGACAAACCATTTCTGTATGGACCTTGCTTTGTGCACAGGGGCATTGTCATACTGAAACAGGAAAGGGCCTTCCCCAAACTGTTGCCACAAAGATGGAAGCACAGAATCGTCTAGAATGGCCTTGTATGCTGTAATGTTAAGATTTCCCTTCACTGGAACTAAGGGGCTTAGCCCGAACCATGAAAAACAGTCCCAGACCATTATTCCTCCTCCACTACGCACTATGCATTCGGGCAGGTAGCATTCTCCTGGCATCTGCCCAAACCCAGATCCTCCCGTCGGACTGCCAAATGGTGAAGCGTAATTCATCCCTCCAGAGAACACGTTTCCACTGCTCCAGAGTCCAATGGCGTCGAGCTTTACACCACTCCAGCCAATGCTTGACATTGCGCATGGTGATCTTAGGCACGTGTGCAGCTGCTTGGCCATGGAAACCCATTTCATGAAGCTCCTGACGAACAGTTCTTGTACTGACGTTGCTACCAGAGGCAGTTTGGAACTTGGTAGTGAGTGTTGCAACCGAGTACAGACGATTTTTACGCGCTTTAGCACTCGGCCGTCCCGTTCTGTGAGTTTGTGTAGCTGAGCTGTTGTTGCTCCTAGATGTTTCCACTTCACAATAACAGCACTTACAGGGCAGAAATGTTACGAAATGACTTGTAGGAAAGGTGGCATCTTATGATGGTGCTACGTTGAACGTCACTGAGCTCTTCAGTAAGGCCATTCTACTGCCAATGTTTGTCTATGGAGATTGTGCTCGATTGTACACACCCCTCTCAATCAGAAAGATTTCTGGCTCCCAGGTGTCTTTTATACAGGTAACGAGCTGAGATTAGGAGCACACTCTAAAAGGGAGTGCTCCTAATCTCAGCTTGTTACCTGTATAAAAGACACCTGTCCACAGAAGCAATCAATCAATCAGATTCCAAACTCTCCACCATGGCCAAGACCAAAAAGCTCTCCAAGGATGTCAGGGACAAGATTGTAGACCTACACAAGGCTGGAATGGGCTACAAGACCATCGCCAAGCAGCTTAGTGAGAAGGTGACAACAGTTGGTGCGATTATTCGCAAATGGAAGAAACACAAAATAACTGTCAATCTCCCTCGGCCTGGGGCTCCATGCAAGATCTCACCTCGTGGAGTTGCAATGATCATGAGAACGGTGAGGAATCAGCCCAGAACTACAGGGGAGGATCTTGTCAATGATCTCAAGTCAGCTGGGACCATAGTCACCAAGAAAACAATTGGTAACACACTATGCCGTGAAGTACTGAAATCCTGCAGTGCCCGCAAGGTCCCCCTGCTCAAGAAAGCACATATACATGCCCGTCTGAAGTTTGCCAATGAACATCTGAATGATTGAGAGGACAACTGGGTGAAAGTGTTGTGGTCAGATGAGACCAAAATGGAGCTCTTTGGCATCAGCTCAACTCGCCATGTTTGGAGGAGGAGGAATGCTGCCTATGACCCCAAGAACACCATCCCCACCGTCAAACATGGAGGTGGAAACATTATGCTTTGGGGGTGTTTTTCTGCTAAGGGGACAGGACAACTTCACCGCATCAAAGGGACGATGGACGGGGCCATGTACCATCAAATCTTGGGTGAGAACCTCCTTCCCTCAGCCAGGGCATTGAAAATGGGTCGTGGATGGGTATTCCAGCATGACAATGACCCAAAACACACGGCCAAGGCAGCAAAGGAGTGGCTCAAGAAGAAGCACATTAAGGTCCTGGAGAGGTCTAGCCAGTCTCCAGACCTTAATCCCATAGAAAATCTGTGGAGGGAGCTGAAGGTTTGAGTTGCCAAACGTCAGCCTCGAAACCTTAATGACTTGAAGAAGATCTGCAAAGAGGAGTGGAACAAAATCCCCCCTGAGATGTGTACAAACCTGGTGGCCAACTACAAGAAACATCTGACCTCTGTGATGGCCAACAAGGGTTTTTCCACCAAGTACTAAGTCATGTTTTGCAGAGGGGTCAAATACTTATTTCCCTCATTAAAATGCAAATCAATTTATAACATTTTTGACATGCGTTTTTCTGGATTTTTTGGTTGTTATTCTGTCTCTCACTGTTCAAATAAACCTACCATTAAAATTATAGACTGATCATTTCTTTGTCAGTGGGCAAACGTACAAAATCAGCAAGGGGTTAAATACTTTTTTCCCTCACTGTATTGGCGTACACATAGAACAACACACTTTCCATACTCTCACTTTCTCTCTCTCTCTTTCTCTCTCTCTCTCTCTCACACACACACACACACACACACACACACACACACACACATTGCTGTGTGGTTTCTGTTTATCTGTACACAGATCCCTTTCCACTAACATGTTCTTCTTTGATATGGTTTAGAGTCAAGCTCCCTGCTGAGCTGGAGACCCTGTAAAGCAGCTGGTGCCAGATTGGCACGGTCTATTCCTCAGCCATCAGTAGGCAGGGAGAACAACACTGGGCCTAGCTATGGAGTTTCACTTCTCAAACGGCTGATTATCCAAGCCAGGCTGTTTACCTTGGAGTACAATCAATATCAGGGTGCCCTGTGAGATTTCTATTAGAGGGGCGGTGCTGCTGTATGGCGGGCGGCGTTGCCCTGTGAAGTGGGTGATGGCTGTGTGGAACAGCGAGCGGGACTGCGAGGGCCAGATAAAAGATGAATTATAGATATCCTGCCCCAGGGCCCAGCGTTGAGCGTAGCGTGGAGGGAGAGGGGAGAGCAAGTGTGTGTGTGTGTGTGGAGGCTGATTCCTGGTTGATGAATCCCACAGGCGGTGCTTGGCTCTTAAAGGTGGGAATATATTAATAGTAAAAGCAGATGAATGAAGGGTATGTTTTTCTAAGGTAGAGGGAGAGATGCAGGAATGTTGGTGGTGCATCTTTGCATGCTGTGAATTATACAAGCAGTTAAAGAGTATGTGAAAGATGTGTCAGGGACAAGGATTTTCCCTGCTTAAACAGAATTATAATTAGGAGTGGTTCTAACATCAAATGCATTGGAATAACATAGAGAGTGATTCACATTTAATTCCAACACTGTTAGATACGCTGACTGGGATTCTGGTGCTATACAGTGCACAGAACACCTTGCTAAATATACTGTATATTCACCAGTTAAATGGCATGCATGCCAATTCTGACCATTCTACTGAGGATACATTTTCCCCAAAAATGTCATCCATCTCGAGTTATTTCAGGGCACTTTTTGCAGAAGCTGTACGGTTTCATGCCACACACCAAGAGGGTGATTCAGTGAAGTAGCCGCCAGTAGAACAGCCAATCCAACATCAACATCCAGCACTTAGAACAGTCTCACCACACACATTGGCACTATGTGAAATACAACCATCATCTAGTTCCCAAAATGTTTCATTATGGAATGTGTAGAATAACAGTGTGGTAACAATGTGTCTTCCAATAAAATGCAAGTTAATTGAAAGAACTGAATGAATAAAAAATAATGAGAAATAAATATATTATTTGTGTTTGGTATTCTTTGGGTTTTGGTGCCTTGATCACAAATCCATTTACATTTTGAACTTTACTGTAAGACATTATTATGACTTGAAATGACTTTTATCACCAGGAACTGCACAGAGGGAAAGACGTCAGGGCACCACTCAGGTCCCAATCCAACCAGATTGATATACCCTGATGAAGTCATTCTACGAAAACATAGTTGATTTTCAGAAATAAAATGTTTGTTAAATGTTATTATCTATGGTCCTACCAAGAATTGCTTATATCTGAAAATCTTCTTGTTTTCAGAAGGAGATTGGCCACAGTCTACAGTCTGGCTTGGACGGAGGATAGCCTCTGCGTTCTCAGTGTGTAGGTGCATTAATGTCGAGTTTCAAAAAGGAGATCTGACTGAGAGTATTAAAACAAAGAGCATAACAGCAGTCAGTCTGGGAAACATCACATCTCATCTCTCTCTCTGTCAGTCTGTCTGTCCAGTTCAGATGGTGGAACTGCCAGAAACGGACAATTTGCTCTTTGGATGTCAATAACAAGACTTGGCCTGCTCTGCATCCCCCCTTTTCTCCCCTCCTCTCCCCTCCCATCTCCTCCCCTCCGCCAGAGTCTCTCTCTCACTCTCTGCTTTCTTGGCTTCGCTTCCAAGGAGCTCTGGGTGCCCTGAAACACGCCTGCAGACGTGCAGATTCCACTCCCTATCAGGCAAAAACAAACACAATCCCATATCAAAACAACGTGCCCTCTCGCTTTGAACCAAAACACACACCTCCCTCTGTGCACTAAGCCTGGGAGCCAACACAGACAGTTGGCGGCTGGGACTGACTCCTTTACACCATGGGCAGAGCTCAGAGCTCAGCCTGCCTGCCTTCAAATCTGACTGCATTGTTGTTTCACAGACACTGACGGTCGACTGAATGAAGTAGAAACACTCCATGACTAAGAGCATTCTAGAACATATTAGAGGCAGTCTTGGATCCTAAAGCCTACACAGCCCACTCAGACAAAATTATGATCTGGAAATCTCAAATTGAAATTGGGATTGGAAGGTCATTACTTGTGGAAACATATAGGAATAGGGTAGTATTTGTGTTATCAGGCTCTGTCATCTTCTAGTGTGTTGAGGTTTATTCAACTCTGTATTCATCTCTGCTGTATGCTCTGAGAGCTCTCTGTCAGTTATATCTTCTAGTGTGTTGAGCTATATTCAACTCCGTATTCATCTGCTGTATGCTCTGAGAGCTCTCTGTCAGTTATATCTTCTAGTGTGTTGAGCTATATTCAACTCCGTATTCATCTCTGCTGTATGCTCAGAGAGCTCTTTGTCAGACTGAAGCCTCTATAATGAGAGAGTGTGAATGTTGCTGTGCTGTCTAGTGTGTGTGTGTGTGTGTGCAGGTGCATGACAGCAAGCTTGCGTGCATGCGTGTACGTGTCAGAGACTGGGAGATTTTCCAGTGTTAAGGAGCAGGAAGAGGCTGAACTCTGACTTCAAAGGTATGTCAGGGGATGCAGCGTTCAGCTCAGCCCGTCTGCCTAGACACCAGAGCAGAGCACTGTGGAATGTACATTTCATGACCTCTCTCTCACACTCTCGCGCTTTCTCTCGTTCCCCATTTTCTCCCATTCTCTGTCTCTCTGTATCTCTCTCTCCCTCTTTCTCCCCTCATCTCCCTCTCCCCTCCCTCTCTCTCTCTCTCTCTCTCTCTCTCTCTCTCTCTCTCTCTCTCTCTCTCTCACATAAACACATACATACACATTCACACACCTCCCCCCCAAATTCTTTCCGATGGTGTGACACATATCACCATGTTGCCAGCTGCCAACTGCGTGCCAGCACTGCATCGCTGTCTTTCCTCCACCTGCTCCCTTGCTTGTTTACCCCCTGACACCGCTACTATTTGTCTGTCACCTCTCCCTCTGCCCTTATTTCCCTCCTCCACTCCTCCTCCACTCTGTCTCTTTCCTTCCCCCATCATGTCTTAACCATGTGAAGAACTCCTCAGTCTGAGGTTGTGCTGTCAGAGAGCATGACCTGTCTCCATTCTCTCACTCTCCACTCTCTCTCTCCCCTCCCATTCTCTCTCTCTCTCGCTCTCCCCTCCCATTCTCTCTCGCTCTCCCCTCCCATTCTCTCTCTCTCCCCTCCCATTCTCTCTCTCTCTCACTCTCTCTCCCCTCCCATTCTCTCTCCCCTCCCATTCTCTCTCGCTCTCCCCTCCCATTCTCTCTCTCCCCTCCCATTCTCTCTCTCTCTCACTCTCTCTCCCCTCCCATTCTCTCACTCTCTCTCCCCTCCCATTCTCTCTCCCCTCCCATTCTCTCGCTCTCGCTCTCTCGCTCTCTCGCTCTCTCTCTCTCTCTCTCTCTCTCTCTCGCTCTCTCTCTTGCTCTCTCAGCCTTACACACACTAACTGGGGAACACAGCAAACTGTTGTTCTAGGAGAATTCCATATTGAAACATTCCAGGCACAGAATAATAATTTTAGCGGATAATTTTTTGGGGAACCGACGCTGTGAGACGGCTCTCAGCACAAGATGTTGTCTTTGGACCACAATATTTTTCTTTGGCCTCTGTGTATTTGCTAACTCTTTGTGTGGTGTGAAACGCTGCTGAGGGATCAATGGTGTGTGTCTGACCACTACGGAAACCTGTGTGTTCATGGCCACACATTAAGCAGTTAGGCATCTATTACCATTAATCATGGTAATGACCAGATTGAACACCATTTACTCATGACCACACATTGAACAGTTAGGGATCTATGACCGCTTGGCACTTTAGATGTGGTACAGGGTGTGGTTAATGTGTAGGTGTACAGTATTAGTAGACAGCAGACTGCATGGTTGGCGCCACTGGGGCAGAGAGTTTGGTTCATGTGTAGTTTGGAACCGTATATAAGTCTGTATACTTGCCATGTTGTTTTATTGTGAACGTTTCACTGAAAACTGATATCATGTTGAAAATATTATAGACATTACTTTCATCTTAAATACATATTGAATCCATTTTCATATTATTTAAAAAAAAATGTTCTCCTTGCAGTCTTCCATTTTGGACATCCATCGGAGAGAGAGGAAGGTTGGGGCGGCAGGTAGCCTAGTGGTTAATGTCTCAGCTTTGTCTTTCACATGCTTAGCACTTGAAACAGCAGCCCAATACTTAACAACAATAATCAACATCACCTGTTTGTACTCAAGACAGAAGAATAGAACATATATAGAAATTGAAGGAACAATCATCCTGTCTTAATCCTACAAGTCTGGACCCTGAGCTTTGTTCCAGCACATTGGTGAAAAAACATTTACAAAGAGTTTATTTAAAAATGTAAAGTTTTTAATACAATAATGAATCATTGATTGTGTTGACTATTGCTGAAGTATATATTTAAATTGTGTGTTGAAAGCCTGAAGACGTGAAGTTGAGATGGGAACAGCTGGCATGGAACCTCCAGAACATCTGTCTTGCTTCCTGTTGACATGACATCACACCTTCCAACCATGTGTAACATTGTAACACTGAATCCTTCCACCTCCCAGTTACATTAGGATTAGACTACAGCCGTGTATGAGGTGAAGGTTGCAACACGAACAACGTCAACCTGTCAACCTCCCTCCCTCTCTTCCTCCTTTTCTCTCTCTCTCCTTTTCTCCCTGACTATTTTTTGTCTCTCTTTTTCTCTCTCCCTCTCTTTCACTCCCTCTCTCTATATCTTACAAATTCCAATTTGTACAATATGTTACTTAAAACCTGTTGAGGACAGACGTTCCGCTAGTGGAAAGCCTAGCCAATATCCAAGGGAACAGCATGGCGCGAAATACAAAACCTCAAAAATCCAATAATTTCAATTTCTCAAACATACGACTATTTTACACCATTTGAAAGATACACTTCTCCTTAATCCAACCACATTGTCCGATTTCAAAAAGGCTTTACAGCGAAAGCAAAATATTAGATTATGTTAGGAGAGTACATAGACCAAAATAACCACACAGCCATTTTCCAAGCAAGGATATATGTCACAGAAACCCAAAACACAGCTAAATGAAGCACTAACCTTTGACGATCTTCATGAGATGACACTCCTAGGACATCATTTTACACAATATATGTATGTTTTGTTCGATCAAGTTCATATTTATATCCAAAAACAGCATTTTACATTGGCGCGTGATGTTCAGAAAATGTATTCC
This sequence comes from Salmo salar, assembly GCF_965601325.2. Lineage (NCBI taxonomy): Eukaryota > Metazoa > Chordata > Actinopteri > Salmoniformes > Salmonidae > Salmo > Salmo salar. The sequence goes on from NC_138292.1 coordinate 29,581,739, forward strand.
CACCAAAAACTGCCGGTGAATTTACAAAAATACTCATCATAAACGTTGACAAAATACATAACAATTATTAAGGAATTATAGAATTTATGCAAGAAGAAGGAAGAATTTATGCAACTGCTGTGTCAGATTTTAAAATAGCTTTACGGAGAAAGCACATTTTTCAATGTTCTGAGTACATAGCTCAGCCATCACAGAAAGCTATACAGACACCCGCCAAGTTCGGGGCAACCTAAACTCAGAATTAGTATTATAAATATGCTCTTACCTTTGATGATCTTCGTCAGAATGCACTCCCAGGACTGCTACTTCGACAAGAAATGTTTTTTTTTGTTCTAAATAATCCATATTTATGTCCAAATACCTCCGTTTTGTTCATGCGTTCAGGTCACTATCCAAAGGCTAACGCGCGAGCGCAATTCGAGACACAAAAAGTCATAATGTTCCATTACCGTACTTAGAAGCATGTCAAACGCTGTTTAAAATCAATCTTTATGGTATTTTTAACGTAAAATTGCGATAATATTCCAACCGGACAATAGCGTATTCATTCAAGGAGAAAAAGAAGGAACAGCGTGCTCGCAGAACCACGCATATCCAATCTCTTTGTTCCCAGGCAGTCCACTCAGTAACTGAGCTCCTATACTCTGCCCAGTGACAAGAGAATGCTCAAACCACTTTCTGAAGGCTTTTGACAGCCAATGGAAGCCTTAGGAAGTGCAACATGACCCCACAAATACTGTAGTTTCGAAAGGGACTAGAAAGAAGAACTACAATTCTCAGATCCTCCACTTCCTGGTTGAATTTTTCTCAGGTTTTTGCCTGCCACATGAGTTCTGTTATACTCACAGACACCATTCAAACCGTTTTAGAAACTTCAGAGTGTTTTCTATCCAAATCTAATAATCTAATAATATGCATATTCTAGTTTCTGGGCAAGAGTAGTAACCAGTTTAATTTGGGTACGTTTTTCATCCGGCCGTGAAAATACTGCCCCCTATTCTTAACAGGTTTTAAGATCCCATTCAATCTCTTTAATGTGAAAATCCAACCGCATACTAGAGCAGATAGGACAGCTTGTCAAGGCATAAAGATGGCAAGGAGAGGAGAATATGATATGCTACACTCTATAACCCTGTAACCCCAGAAGAGCTTGCTAGTCCCTGAATGAGCTCATGTTTCATGTATTTAATCTAATGACCCTCCATACACTGTAGAATGTATTTCATCATCCTATTAGGAGGGCTTGGATGAGAGTTGGATGCAGGATATGCCAGGCTGCAACTTCATGTTCTGATGAGTGTTGACCAGAAGACTGAATAGAGGACGATCAGAGAGAGACGCAGAGCACTCCCCCGTACCCTCCCCAACCCCACAAGGGGGCCATGTCCCCTCACTGGGCCTAACCCGGGAGACAGCGAACATTGTACATTCATCCCCCACAACAGTGGAACAATGGAACATGGCTGGTTAGTGTTTTTTTTACCATTGTGATTCATTCACTCTTCTGTGTCTTCAGTGGCCGATGGCTGCCGGGCAGGCTCAATCAAAACGGTGTTTGGCTCAAACAGTGTTTGGCGGAGCTGGGCCACTTCTGCCATGCCTGAGGGCCAGACTGACTGAAACAAAGAAAACCAGTAACAAATGGAAGAGAGAGAGGAGAAGAACGCATACATCCTGGAGAAATGTAATGCTGCTTTGTTCTGGAGCTCTGGAGCACTGAAGCACGGCAGCAGATGGCAACAAAGATCTGGCGTCAGGGCACAGCACAGGGACTATGTTGACTTTGGTCCTAGCTCTCACCCCCTGCCCAGCAAGCACTGTCTCTGGGCACAAGTCATCTGCACCGGGGCTGGATGGATAGATTGATGCACAGTGATTCTATAGCTCTCATTGTTTTGGGGCGGCAGGTAGCCTAGTGGTTAGAGCGTTGGGCCAGTAACCGAAAGGTTGCTAGAATAATCCTCAAGCTGACATGGTAAAAATCTGTCATTCTTCCCCTGAACAAGGCAGTTAACCCACTGTTCCTAGGCCGTCATCGTAAATAAGAATGTGTTCTTAACTGACTTGCCTAGTTAAATAAAGGTTAAATCAAACATAAAAAATTGTAATATCTGCCTCCCTCTGTTCTCTCTGGGAGTGTTTGTCTGTATGTTTAGCTGAAATACAAACACACTTCGATCTTTGGAACAACAATATTAGCTGATTCTGACAATCTTAGAATCAGCTAATACAGTATTCTCTAAACCTGTAACTTTGCAGAAACACAACCCTCTGACAGAATAAGCCTCCCTTCATCTGCTGTTGTCTCAGCCATCTTTGCTCAACGTGATAGGGACTGTGTTTACATGGCTTTGGTTAGGTAAACCAGACAGTGAGAGATGAGCCCGGCCCAGGTCTGTGACAGGCTCGCCACAGGAGAGATACATACTGTAGATAGCAGAGTTAGATCAACATCCCTGCTGCTCGCTGCTGTTAGCTGACGATGGATAGATGGGTGGATTAGGATGTGTGTTGCTAGCTCTGTGTTGCTGAGTTTCATTAAAAAACTTTTAAAACTATCATACTTATCCCCATGTCTTCTCATTAGCAGGCTGAGAGGTCTTACAAGCCTGGTTCTCTCTCACACACATGCTAATATCCAACTTGGAGGATTTTCAATTACTGTATAATTACAGGCAGAGCAGAGTAGAGTGGGGAGAAGCACTGCACTGTGCTGTTAGGGTCCTGCCAACAGAACCTACTAATGCCAATTGTATGTGTTTGCCTCTCAATGGAGTATGGTAATATGACTTAAAGAGATCCTTGTCTGACCTTGTCAAATAGAAGAACAGAGTAAGCTCTGGGTTTCTTATCTAACTGACATGCCAGCTTTCAACCTCAGACTGTATAGCGAGAGGATATTACTATACAGTACATGGTTAAGTCTTGTTTTGAATCAACGTGGGATGCTGACTCTGGATGGATTGATGCTGTCTGGATTCTGAGTCTAAATAACTTGAAAATAGGGACCACTACATTATTTAAAGCTGTGTTATAAAGGTTTTGTATAATCACAGCCTGTAGTTTTGAAAGTAGTGCTCATGAGGCAAAACGGGTCCCTGAAGATTTCACACAATTGTGTACAAGGTAATCCATTTTCGTTTTTCTTCTGCAATTCATTCGTATGATATCTTACAAATTCCAATATCTACAATGCGTTACAAATGTGTAAGTGCTTAAGATCCCATTCAATCTCTTCAATGAGAAAATCCAACCTCACACTAGAGCAGATATGACAGCTTGTCAAGGCATAAAGATGGCAAGGAGAGGAGAATATGATATGCTACACTCTATAACCCTGTAACCCCAGAAGAGCTAGCTAGTCCCTGAATGGGCTCACGTTTCATGTTTTTAATCTAATGACCCTCCATACACTGTAGAATGTATTAGATAAAGGATGCAGGAAGCAGGATGCCTAAAGAAAATAAAATATATAAGTCAAGGAGATGTTTTTAGTCAATTACATTTTTCCAAGATATCGATAATCCTATATTCCCTTTTCCCTTCTCCTATACAAACAAACGTCTTATGTTATAATGTAAAAGGAAAACTAGCCTGGAACCTGATCAACTCCTGTAAAGTGTTCTTAATTATGGTAAAGGAGATCCAGTTAGTGTGGGGGGATGTGGTAGAAGCCCTCCTATTGGTCACAGAGAAAATATTTTGCAGAGAAATCATTTTATAGTTTTAAAGTTAGTTTCCTGTAATTGTACACATTTTGCCATGGGGCTGAGAGAAAATGTGAATTTTTAAGAAAATGTCCTGGGGTTTCAAAACATGCAAAAAAAATAAAATAATAATAATAATATATAGATATATATATTATTTATTATTTTTATTTCACCTTTATTTAACCAGGTAGGCTAGTTGAGAACAAGTTCTCATTTACAACGGCGACCTGGCCAAGATAAAGCAAAGCAGTGCGACACAAACAGCAACACAGAGTTACACATGGAATAAACAAGCGTACAGTCAATAACACAATAGAAAAAAATGAAGGTCTATATACAATGTGTGCAAATGGCGTGAGGAGGTAAGGCAATAAATAGGCCATAGTAGCGGAGTAATTACAATTTAGCAAATTAACACTGGAGTGATAGATGAGCAGATGATGATGTGCAAGTAGAAATACTGGTGTGCAAAAGAGCAGCAAAGTAAATAAAAACAATATGGGGATGAGGTAGGTAGATTGGGTGGGCTATTTACAGCTGAGCTATGTACAGCTGCAGCGATCGGTTAGCTGCTCAGATAGCTGATGTTTAAAGTTAGTGAGGGAAATATAAGTCTCCAGCTTCAGCAATTTTTGCAATTCGTCCTAGTCATTGGCAGCAGAGAACTGGAAGGAAAGGCGGCCAAAGGAGGTGTTGGCTTTGGGGGTGACCAGTGAAATATACCTGCTGGAGCGCGTGCTACGGGTGGGTGTTGTTATCGTGACCAGTGAGCTGAGATAAGGCGGAGCTTTACATAGCATAGACTTATAGATGACCTGGAGCCAGTGGGTCTGGCGACGAATATGTAGTGAAGACCAGCCGACTAGAGCTAACAGGTCACGGTGGTGGGTGGTATAAGGGGCTTTGGTGACAAAACGGATGACACTGTGATAGACTGCATCCAGTTTGCTGAGTAGAGTATTGGAAGCTATTTTGTAAATGACATCACCGAAGTTGAGGATCAGTAGGATAGTCAGTTTTACGAGGGTATGTTTGGCAGCGTGAGTGAAGGAGTGAAGGAGATTTAGATTTGGATTGGAGATGTATAATGTGAGTCTGGAAGAAGAGTTTACAGTCTAACCAGACACCTAGGTATTTGTAGTTGTCCACATATTCTAAGTCAGAACCGTCCAGAGTAGTGATGCTGGACGGGCGGGCGGGTGCGGGCAGTGATCGGTAGATGAGCATGCATTTAGTTTTACTTGCATTTAAGAACAGTTGGAGGCCACGGAAGGAGAGTTGTATGGCATTGAAGCTCGTCTGGAGGTTTGTTAACACAGTGTCCAAAGAAGTGCCAGATGTGTACAGAATGGGGTCGTCTGCGTAGAGGTAGATCAGGGAATCACCCGTAGCAAGAGCGACATCGTTGATATATACAGAGAAAAGAGTTGGCCCGAGAATTGATCACTCTGGCACCCCTATAGAGACTGCCAGAGGTCCGGACAACAGTCCCTCCAATTTGACACACTGACATCTGTCTGAGAAGTAGTTGGTGAACCAGGCGAGGCAGTCTTTTGAGAATCCAAGGCTGTTGAGTCTGCCGATAAGAATATGGTAATTGACAGAGTCGAAAGCCTTGGCCAGGTCGATGAAGACGGCTGCACAGTACTGTCTTTTATCGATGGCGGTTATGATATTGTTTAGCACCTTGAGCGTGGCTGAGGTGCACCCGTGACCAGCTCGGAAACCGGATTGCACAGTGGAGAAGGTATGGTGGGATTCGAAATGGCCAGTGATCTGTTTATTAACTTGGCTTTCTAAAAAACTTTAGAAAGGCAGGGCAGGATGGATACAGGTCTATAACAGTTTGGGTCTAGAGTGTCACCCCCTTTGAAGAGGGGGATGACCGCGGCAGCTTTCCAATCTTTAGGGATCTCGGACGATACGAAAGGGAGGTTGAACAGATTATTATATTATTATTATTATTATTATTAAATATATATATATATATATATATATATATATATATATATATATATATATATATATATATATATATATAGTTTTTCCATCCCTAATTATTTTGTATTATTTTATAATTAAAAACTCATATGTATCATATTTTTTGGAGTGGCAGCAACGATTTAGCAGCGGTGGCTCACCGCTGCAAAATGAATGTAGGGGAAACACTGGGGATTTAATGCTTCCAGTATGCGTTAGTTGTCACACGATCCAAAGAACTGCATTAGTTATGAATTAGTTATGGATAGGGATACTGAAGTGTACATAAGACTAGCAGCATTAAACTGTATGGATTGGATTACAAAAGACTCCCATTTTCTACTGTGTCTGAGATCCTGGTCCTTTGAGGTATCACTGTGAATGCTCATTGGGAATTGTATACATATACCTTTCAGCCAAGGAAAGGGAAAGTGGGATACCTAGTCAGTTGTACAAGCCATCCGCCTTTACGTAAACAGCCAAAATACCCCAAAAACTAAAGTGACATTGACTTGGTTGTGTTTAGAAAATGGGGCCCACAGTAAAGGAGCCAAATGTATGAGATGCTTGGGTTTGTTACATCCCCTAATCCTGTAGGCTGTTTTGCCATTGGGAATCAGCAGCAACTTCCTCAATCATAAGCTTCACTGTGAATCTGATCCTCTGTGTCTCTCCTTCCCTGTTGTTTGGGGCTGAAACATAACCTCTCAGACCCCAAAAGAGAACCAGAGGGATTCTCATAATGTTCTGACACACAGCTGGACTCCTCCAGGGCTGGAAGTGGAACTATAGAACATGCACCACGCCAACCAATCCAACCTGGGTGCAAATGGTATTTGTTTCTTTTAAATACTTCAGCTGTGCTTGACCGAGCTCATCTGGTGCAATGGAACCAATGGAATAAGCCCCAAAGTGCAAACCACACTGTCCATTTGAGACCAAGCGTGTAGTGCTCAAAGCATTCAAAAGAAAACAAACACTATTTGAACCGAGTAGTTGTGGCTGGCTAGAACTGGAACCAACAGTACTCAACCCCTCCTCCCTCTCCAGCTCCAGCTCTCCAACTCTCTAATCCTGTATAAAGATAGTGAAGTCATGATTTTACTCCCCAGAGAACAACCTCAACCGGACCTTGTCTCTCCCCTAATGGCCAACACATGTGCCGCACTAAGCCCCAACCAACGCTATATAAAATACAGACTCACATATCTGCCAATAAGCCCGAATATCCTGTTGTTTGTGTAATTTACACATGTTTGTATTTGGGATAATTGCATTTGGCTTTAGAAGAATGTGGAAAATATTTTCTAAGTCTCACCCTCTCAGGGAATGGCCCATTCAGAATGTAAAATTCCTTAACAAATTAAATGTAGTGTTTATTTGAGGCAGAAGAATAGTCCTGGTGTCAGTTTTCAGAGCTAGAGTCCTCTGTGGCTTGGGATAGCCAAGCTAGCTCAAATGATTGAGGATATGGGCCCACAGAAAGATTGGTCCAAATTGAATGCCAAAATTACCAAAATCTTAAGCTCGCACCATATTGGCTAGTGGCATTATCAGTGGGGTTTTGTGCTATTTAGAATATGCTTTGGGAGTACCACGTTTAAGACATTCCATCATTATCTTACAGTATACAAAGAGTACAACCGATGAATACATGGTCACAAGCTTCATGCAGTAATGCAGGCAGAAGTTTATTTTTACTTACCGCTCGCTAACTCTGTTTCCAGGTCAATTTGGTCAAATTGCCCAGGGGTGGTGGTTTGGCTGGTTGTCTGTTTCTGATATTGACCTGTTGTCTAGTGGGACACACTTATCAGTTCTTTACTGAGATGTTGAGGGGAACAGCAACAGGTTATGCAGGTCCCTGGTGAAACAATCATTTCTCTTTTCTTCTCAGCCAAGCCAGAATGATTGTTCTTCTTCTCATTGTTATTTGTTGGTTTAACAGAGAAGGGGGAGTTAGGCCTTAAAGACTTGGATTTTAATAGATACCTTACAGCATAATCATAACTTGAAAGATACCACCCCGCTGGTTTGGGTAAACATCTTCAGATTTCAAAATGTCTGCGGGGAGAAAAGGGTCTGGTGAGGCGGATAGTGGTGGATAGATGGTCCATTACAACATTATAGCATGGTGGAGAAACTAACGAGCAAGGAGATGAGAGCATGCTTACAGCCCACACACACACACACACACACACACACACACACACACACACACACACACACACACACACACACACACACACACACACACACACACACACACACACACACGATGAGATGAGAGCATGTTCAAAACACAGCAGTATAATCAAAGCAGTACTGTACAGAGAGAACGGTCAGCATGCATTGTGTTGGGAACAGGACCGGTGTGGAAATAATGACACTGGCCTGGACAGGACAGGAGCGTATGGTATGGTAATGGTAAATCAAGTCTTATCATATTTTACTAGTGGGCTGATTGCTAGGATAGATTAGAACTGAAATGAAATGAAGAAGAGGTTTTCCCCCTGGAAATACAATTATATTCCTGTTCTAGTAATTCAACGTGCACTCCCTCAGGGCACATAGGGCTTTTCCACTCTGGCGCTGGTGTCACTCCAGCCCTTTATTGGGTGCAGTAATTAAATGTATCTCTATGGTTGGAACGGACACAGTCAGAACACTGAAACCTCCCCAGTTCTTGTCACAACTTCCTCCGAAGTTGGTCGACGTCACCGGTCTTCTAGCCATCGCCGATCCACCTTTCATTTTCCATTTGTTTTGTCTTGTCTTCCCACACACCTGGTTCCAATTCCATCAATTACATGTTGTGTATTTAACCCTCTGTTCCCCCCATGTCCTTGTCCGGTATTGTTTATTGTAAGTGCTTGTGCACGTTATGTCTGGTGTGCGTAGGGTTTTGTACCCATTTAATTTCTTGTTCTGTTTTGCGGTGGTTTATATTATTAAACTGCGCCGTTTGGAAACACAGTTTTTGCTCTCCTGCGTCTGACTTCTCTGCCGCCAGTACGCACCCCTTACAGTTCTCTCCATATGTAAAACCTATTTCCATCCGTCTGCTCTGTCCTATGGGTAGAATCACACACACTCTCTCTCACCAAATCTATAAATTACTGCAGTTGAATTGACTACAATGGGAAATCATAGTAGTCACCAACCACAGTCGGGTCACCTGCTACTGTCCTCCCTTCCACTAGCATACTGTCAACTTTTTTTCCGCTCTTTCTGATGGTTGCTGGTCAAAGCAAGACTGTGAAAACAGACTGAACAGCCCTTCCCTCTCACTCTCTATCAATCTCTCTCCCTCTTTCTCTCTCTGTGCTATAGGGAGCATCACATACATTACTTACTATAGAATTCTACGTTAGGTTTCCTGAAGGAGAAAGCCACCACTTCTATGTCAAAGATAATAAAACAAAAACACATAAGTAAATACTACAGTTCTGTCCGCAAAAACACTACAGAAATACTACCATTTAGTACAGTCTGCAAAACAATACAGTAAATACTACAGTGTAGTAGAGTCTGCAAAAACACAACATTCATTACTACAGTCTATACAGTGCATTCGGAAAGTATTCAGACCCCTTGACTTTTCCTACATTGTGTTACATTAAAGACTTATTCTAAAATGTATTAAATAGTTTTTTCCCCCTCATAAATCTACACACACAATACCCCTTAATGACAAAGCAAAAACAGCTTTAGAAATTTTAGCAAATTTATTAAAAACAAAAAACTTAAATATCACATTGACAAGTATTCAGACCCTTTACTCAGTATTTTGTTGAAGCACCTTTGGCAGCGATTACAGCCTTGACTTTTCTTGGGTATGACGCTACAAGCTTGGCACACCTGTATTTGGGGAGTTTCTCCCATTCGTTCCTGCAGATATTCTCAAGCCCTGTCAGGTTGGATGGGGAGCGTCACTGCACAGCTATTTGGGTCTCTCCAGAGATGTTCGATTGGGTTCAAGTCCAGGCTCTGGCTGGGCCACTCAAGGACATTCAGAGACTTGTCCCGAAGCCACTCCTGTGTTGTCTTGGCTGTGTGCTTAATCGCCCCAGTCTGAAGTCCTGAGCGCTCTGGAGCAGGTTTTCATCAAGGATCTCACTATACTTTGCTCTGTTCATCATTCCCTCAATCCTGACAATTTTATTTTATTATTTATTAAACCTTTATTTAACCAGGAAGGGCTCATTGAGATTTAAAATCTCTTTTTCAAGAGCGTCCTGACCAAGATAGGCAGCACCAAGTCATTACAAGAATTACAGATAAACAACATGAAAAACTACAAATAATCTAGTAAAAACCATAGAATTCACAAGAGTATAACAAATTCAAAAACAGCAAATTAAAAACATTGACTAGTCTCCCAGTCCCTGCCGCTGAAAAACATCCCCACAGCATGATGCTGCCACCACCATGCTTCACCGTAGGGATGGTGCCAGGTTTCCTCCAGACATGAAGCTTGGCATTCAGGCCAAAGAGTTCAATCTTGGTTTCATCAAACCAGTGAATCTTGTTTCTCATGGTCTGTAATGTGCCTTTTACTGAGGAGTGGCTTCTGTCTGGCCACTCTACCACAAAGCCCTGATTGGTGGAGTGCTGCAGAGACGGTTGTCCTTCTGGAAGGAGGAACTGGAGCTCTGTCAGAGTGACCATTGGGTCTTTGGCCACCTCCCTTTAAGAATGATGGACCTTCAATGCTGCAGAAATGTTTTGGTACCCTTCCCCAGATCTGTGCCTCAACACAATCCTGGCTCGGAGCTCTACGGACAATTCCTTCAACCTCATGGCTTGGTTTTTGCTCTGACATGCACTGTCAACTGTGGGACCTTATATAGACAGGTGTGTGCCTTTCCAAATCATGTCCAATCAATTGAATTTACCACAGGTGGCCTCCAATCAAGTTGTAGAAACATCTCAAGGATGATCAATGGAAACCGGATGCACCTGAGCTCAATTTTGAGTCTCAAAACAAAAGGTCTGACTAAAGTCCACAAAAACACTACATTGAATACAACAGTAAACTCAGGAAAAACACTACAGTGAATTCTATAGTATTTATACCATAGCATACTATAATATTTTGTTCATGTAGTTGAGGCTGAGGAGGAAAGGATTCAGGCTGGATCTGTCGCTGTCCTCATTAGTACTGAGCTGAGCTGCTCCTCCTGACACACACACGCATGCAAACACACAAACACTCACACACTTTTACACACACAAACACTCTCTGAGTCTGACTGCTGACAGTTTGAAGATATTGATAGGAGCAGAGGGCTGTGAGATGTGAAATCCCCTGGGTTAAGGAGAATGCAGCTGAATGGTTGTAATTGGGCCCTGAGTATCAATCTGCTGCCAAATACCTCACAGTTTTCACCTCTAATGTTCTCCACCATTGCTATAGTAATGTTAAGGCATCTCTGCATGCTGATGAGATGAGATGCTGTACGTTCACAGCTCAGTTCCTGCCCTTAGTTTGTCTCTGTCACAACCAAGGAAACACACATAAACAAACACATACACACATACACACATACACACACAGATGTTTTCTAATAACAGAGAGATCAGTGAGCCTATGACAAACACACATTATTATTCCTAGAATATATTTTATTCCATACAGTGTTTGGTTGAAAGTTGTCAACAGGGTGTATTGTTAGTGTCAATAGTGAAAATGATATTGTTGTATGTTATTTCACGATCACTATACGTTATAGTAAGTTATACTGCCAGTGCCAAATGCATTCACCTCATTGAAAGGTTTGTACCACAGAACTAACGGAACATAGTGAAACTTTGAACTATTCAAGGAGAGTTTCACCAAATAATATCTTTGCTTTTCAGCGGTGTCTCTGTGAATATTACCAAACAATATACTTGCCTTTCAATGGTGTGTCTGCCCACATGGAAAAATACAACAGTTTAATATAGAATACTACAGTGCTTACTATAGAATTATGTAGTAAATTGTAGTATACTGTACAATACTATACTAAACACTGCAGTATCCCTCTGACGTGTAGTACTTACTATAGAATGTTGTAGTATATGGTAGAATACTATAGTAAATACTACTGTAATGTCCGCAAAAACACTGCATTCCACAAAAACACTACACATTTTTAACTATAGTAAATACTGCAGTATTTCATTTTTATGTACCCTGCCCATTCCTCTCCCCATATCCTAATTTGTGCCACCCACAAGTGAGAACCATACATGCCAAGTATAGACCATATTGTGTTCCCTACAGGTTATAGAAAAGAGCAGAAGTTCTGAAATATCCATTCAGACCCAAGTCCTTCCTACCTACAGGTTATGGAAAAGTATTAGTATTTCTCCAGTAGGAGAAAGACTCCACTTCTATTTCAAAGATAATAAAACAAAAACACTATAGTTAATACTACAGTATACTTCAGTCTGCAATAACACTATAGTAAATACTACAGTATACTCCAGTCTGCAAAATCACTACAGTAAATACTACAGTATACTCCAGTCAGCAATAACACAATATTAAATACTACAGTATACTACAGTCTGCAATAACACTACAGTAAATACTACAGTATAGAATACTACAATCCACAAAAACACAATATTAATTACTGACGTATATAATATAGTTTTTATTTTCCTTCAGTATTTATACAATAGTTGACTGTAAATCAGTGGCAGTCAGTGCCGTTTAAGATGAGGGAGGACGATTTTCTTTCATGAGCATGGCCTTATTTGTATTACAGCATATTGGATAACTCTCATTCATATTCCATTCACCCAGTTCAATGTAACAGCAATAAGTTTAGGCTACTACATGATACTAACATTTTTCTTATACCTATCATTAGGTTGCTACAACCTAGCCTACAAATGAAAGTTTACAACGTAGGTGCACACAGGTTGAGAGACAAATTTGAGGTCACAGACAGTGACACATGGACAGACAGTGACATTCAATACCGCCTTCAACGCTCTTGCCTGCATCTAGCTGATATAGGATGTAATCATTAGTCCAACAGTTGCAAACATGAGTTTCTATTGGACAAATTCAGGTATGTTTATCCCCCGTTTTGTTCTGTTTGCTTCCGTTTAAGAAACGTTTTTCAACAGAATCGGTGGAATGAATACACCCAGATCACACGTAAACACAGTTCACTTTCATAGCAGTCACTTTGTATTCCTTCTCGCATCTCTGCGCTCTCCTCCTCTCACCTCTTCCCTTCGCTTGTGGACTTCAGTGCACAACACATCAGCTATATGTGTCCAGGCGAAAAAACCTTTCAAAGCCAAAACCGCTACACACAGCCTACATCGTTGTCACCATATTAGCTAAAGTATTGTCATACTCAGCATAGCTAATGGCACTAACGTGTTAGTAAACCTGCTACAATCATGCAGTAACGTTACAGTGTATAGTCAGTAAGCATTTACACCTGTGGGCCCCAGTGGCAATACATTTGTAATACCAAAAGTTTACCTTGACTTGGAAGCGTTCCACTGTTGTGTTGGAAAGTCATCGCCGGCTAGTTAATATAGCATCCCTCTGTTTGAGCAGAGTATTTCAGTAGGCTAAACTAGCTAGCTGCATTTGCTAGCTAAGTAAGTGAAACTGAAAGTGAAAAATAAATACGAAATCTCTCTATTTCACTCTTCCTTCTCCTTCATTTTGGAAGAAATTAATATTTTGAAAACTGTTCAACTATTGTCTTTCTCTCTCTTTGAGTCAACTACTCACCACATTTTATTCACTGCAGTGCTAGCTAGCTGTAGCTTATGCTTTCATTACTCGATAATTCTCTGATCCTTTGATTGGGTGGACAACATGTCAGTTCATGCTGAAAGAGCTCTGATAGGCTGGAGGATGTCCTCCAAAAGTTGTCATAATTACTGTTTAAGTCTATGGAAGGGGGTGAGAACCATGAGCCTTCTAGGTTTTGTATTGAAGTCAATGTACCCAGAGGAGGACGGAAGCTAGCTGTCCTCCGGCTACACCATGTTACCCTCGACCTTCTTTGCAAAATAGTGTTTTAATCAATTATTTGGTGACATGTGATTATATTTAGTATAGTTTTATCTAAAAAGGATAACTTTTTTAATGATTTGCAACTTTAGACTTTAGTCTGGAAAAACACTACAGTTAATACTACAGTAAGGTCCACAAAATTATACCATACTATAGTATTTTTTCATGTGGGTGAGTCTTTCTATTGTGACGATTAAACTAGAGATGGGCCTGAAAGCCACCCATTGTTGTGTGCAGGTCTACCCAGGGTGCATTAGGAGCTGATGTTACACAGGTGTTATGGTAAATAATGCCATATATCTCCAGGGGGAGGACATGGTGCTGTCTACACCATTTTGTCTTCAATAAGTTATGACAGGATCTGTTTCCCGCAAAGACAAAGGCTTTGAGCCATTCCCATGGTGTAGGATGCCTTTGCCCTGAGGGCTATCTCACATAATATGTGTATGCATGTGGAGAGGATGATAGCCTATAGTAGCCTATAGTGAGAGGCTGAGTTAGATAGAGAAGAGGATAAATCAAACAAGGTTGACTTTCTTCTAGGGTTTTATTCTTGACAGGGTTCATCTGATTGAAATACCCTCCAGAGACTAAGGCCCTGATGGGTATGATGCATAGAACCCATTACAGATCGTTGTGGTTTTCACTTCTATGTGTGGATGGAACAGGGTTAGGGAATATACCTCATTAACACTACAGAGAGAAGGTGAATAATGTTTAGAAACATGTTTTAAAGGATTGTAATGTGATTGATGGATATACAAAGGGGATGATTTAGGATGAGTAAATGGGCCTACTGTAGAACATGGATGTATTGGACTGAAGTGGCAGTCTTGAAATGTGTATGGGTGAAACTACACTGAGTAGGGCAAAGCATTGGTAATTGTGTAACAGTGGGTGGCATGTAAAATGCATCTCTTCTCTCTGGAAAGAGTGGTAACCTACCAAGTCTGGAAGACTGTAGAAACCTCTGGAAGACAACCAATAAGTACAAAAAGGAAAATATGACTCTGGTGTGTCTTACGGTATTTACAAAGAAAAAGATTGTCTTCACATTTTATTTTTTATTTTTTATTCAACCTTTATTTAACTGGGCAAGTCAGTTAAGAACAAATTCTAATTTACAATTACGGCCTACCCCGGCCAAACCCGGACGACGCTGGGCCAATTGTGCGGCGCCCGATTGTGCGCCGCACATCAGTGTGTGCCAAACCAAGCCCGGAGCCAAGGGATAGGGGCCAGGGCTCCCACCCAGCCAGCCAGCCCAGGGTATGAAAAACACTATCAAATCAAATCAATTCAAATCAAATTTTATTGGTCACATACACATGGTTAGCAGATGTTAATGCGAATGTAGAAAAAAGCCTTGTGCTTCTAATTCCGACCGTGCAGTAATATCTAACAAGTAATCTAACAATTTCACAACAACTACCTTATACACACAAGTGTAAATCAATGAATAAGATAATGTACATATAAATATATGGATGAGCGATGGCCGAACGGCATAGGCAAGATGCAGTAGATGGTATAGAGTACAGGATATACATATGAGATGAGTAATGTAGGGTATGTAAACATTATATAAAGTGGCATTGTTTAAAGTGACTAGTGATACATTTATTACATCCAATTTTTAATTATTAAAGTGGCTAGAGATCTGAATCAGTAGGTTGGCAGCAGCCACTCAATGTTAGTGATGGCTGTTTAACAGTCTGATGGCCTTGAGATAGAAGCTGTTTTTCAGTCTCTCGGTCCCCACTTTGATGCACCTGTACTGACCTCGCCTTCTGGATGATAGAGGAGTGAACAGGCAGTGGCTCGGGTGGTTGTTGTCCTTGATGATCTTTTTGGCCTTCCTGTGACATCGGGTGATGTAGGTGTCCTGGTGATGCGTTGTGCAGACCTCACTACCCTCTGGAGAGCCTTACGGTTGTGGACGGAGCAGTTGCCGTACCAGGCGGTGATACAGCCCGACAGGGTGCTCTCGATTGTGCATCTGTAAAAGTTTGTGAGTGTTTTTGGTGACAAGCCACATTTTTCAGCCTCCTGAGGCTGAAGAGTTCGTGGTTGCGCCTTCTTCACCACGCTGTCTGTTTGGGTGGACCATTTCAGTTTGTCCGTGATGTGTAAGCCAAGGAACTTAAAACTTTCCAACTTCTCCACTACTGTACCTTCGATGTGGATAGGGGGGTACTCCCTCTGCTGTTTCCTGAAGTCCACGATTATCTCTTTTGTTTAGTTGACGTTGAGTGTGAGGTTATTTTCCTGACACCACACTCCGAGGGCCCTCACCTCCTTCCTGTAGACCGTCTCGTCGTTGTTGGTAATCAAGCCTACCACTGTAGTGTCGTCTGCAAACTTGATGATTGAGTTGGAGGCATGCATGGCCACGCAGTTATGGGTGAACAGGGAGTACAGGAGAGGGCTGATAACACACCCTTGTGGGGCCGCAGTGTTGAGGATCAGCGTTGTGGAGATGTTGTTTCCTACCTGTCTTCCCTGTGGCTCAGTTGGTAGAGCATGGTGTTTGCAACGCCAGCATGATGTGTGCAACGCCAGGGTTGTGGGTTTGGTTCCCTCGGGGGGCCAGTACAAAAAAAAAAATATGCATGAAATGAAATGTATGTATTCACTACTGTAAGTCGCTCTGGATAAGTGTGTCTGCTAAATGCCTAAAATGTCCCAAAAAATATAAATGTACCCTCACCCCCTGGGGGTGGCCTGTCAGGAAGTCCAGGACCCAGTTGCATAGGGTGGGATTGAGACTCAGGGTCTGGAGCTTAATGACGAATTTGGAGTGTACTATGGTGTTAAATGCTGAGCTGTAATCGATGAACAGCATTCTTACATAGGTATTCCTCTTGTCCAGATGGGTTAGGGCAGTGTGATTGTGTTGTCTGTGGACCTATTGGGGTGGTAAGTAAATTGGAGTGGGTCTAGGGTATCAGGTAGGGTGGAGATGATATGATCCGTGTCAGTGGCACAGTATTGTCCTCAAAGCGAGAAAAGAAGATGTTTAGTTTGTCTAGGAGCAAGACATCAGTGTCCGCGATGGGGAGGGCCAGGGCTCCCAGCCAGCCAGCCCAGGGTAGGAAAACACTTTAGTGTTACATGTGGAGGGCCAGGGCTCCCACCCAGCCAGCCCACCCAGGGTAGGAAAACACCCTAGTGTTACATTTGGAGGGCCAGGGCTACCACCCATAAAGCCCAGTGTAGGAAAACACTCTAGTATTACATGTGGAGGGCCAGGGATACCACTCAGCCAGCCCAGGGTAGGAAAACACTCTAGTATTACATAGGGAGGGCCAGGGATACCACTCAGTCAATCCAGGGTAGGAAAAACACTATAGTGTTACATGTGGAGGGCCGGGCTCCCACCCAGCCAGCCACCCAGGGTAGGAAAACACCCTAGTGTTACATTTGGAGGGCCAGGGCTACCACCCATAAAGCCCAGTGTAGGAAAACACTCTAGTGTTACATGTGGAGGGCCGGGCTCCCACCCAGCCAGCCATCCCAGGGTAGGAAAACACCCTAGTGTTACATTTGGAGGGCCAGGGCTACCACCCATAAAGCCCAGTGTAGGAAAACACTCTAGTATTACATGTGGAGGGCCAGGGCTCCCACCCAGCCAGCCATCCCAGGGTAGGAAAACACTCTACTATTACATGTGAAGGGCCAGGGCTCCCACTCAGCCAGTCCACAGTAGGAATACACTCTACTATTACATGTGGAGAGCCAGGGCTCCCACCCAGCCAGCCATCCCAGGGTAGGAAAACACTCTAGTGCTACATGTGGAGGGCCAGGGCGCCCACCCAGCCAGCCAGCCAGCCCAGGGAGGGACAAAACTCTAGTGTTACATGTGGAGGACCAGGGCTCCGTAGGCAAGCAATGGACTGACGGAGGGAGTAGGGCTAATGAATGGTTGTCCTGGGGCCAGAGGTGTTGGACTGCAAGCCGGGCACCTTCTCCTCCTTTCCTGTCCTGTTCTCACCACCTCTCTACCTTACACCCCTCTCCTCCTCCTCTCACCTCTTCCTTGTCTCCGCCAAGTCTTCTCTGCCTATTCTTCTCTTCTCTCCCTCTCATTCATTCCTCTCCCCCTCTCTTCTTATCTACCCTCTCTTCTCTCCTGATGGGGCATGGATGATATTGTTTTTGAACCAGCACAGTCATGGAGGTTAGGTGAGAAGAGGTTATGCTCACAGAGTGTCTGGTGTTGGGCAGACGCTGACTGGGGGATGTAAGTCTGTAGCAACAAGGGTGTTGAGACAAGGAGTGGGCCTCTCCTGTCTTTATCTGGTCTCATGCCCTGAGATGGTGAAATAACACCCTGGCTCTGGCCCAGTCCATTTAGCCTACCTGATGAGTGCTGGAAACGGACTCCATTCTCCTCTCACTACAGCCACTGTCCAACTGATTCTCATGGCTGACCTGGTTTAATGTGAAGGATCAACAAGACAAGCTGTGTGAAACAAACGTCATGGTGATATGTGGACATGATAATGATCCAATGGATGGGGATTATGAAGGTGGTTAGGATGGATGATGATGAGTATCTCCAGTCAGTACATTAAAACCAAACTTTTCAAATAAATTGAGCTCATATGCAATTTCACATAGTATCGTCAACCTCAAAGGGCAACACAGCAGGGACAAACAAATCAGTCAGTTTAGTCAGATGTACTGTACTGTACAGCCCAATGTACTGTACAGCCCAACTTGTTCCTCTGATGTGTAACTGTTGTTGCATTAAGAAATACTATTTTTAGGAATTTCTCCCCCTCTGCTCTTTTTGTTGCAGGCGATTTTATTCTTCCACAGTTAAATCATTTCCTGAACCGTTTGCCTGGAACTTTTTTCTCTGAAAATCGTAAAATCAGCTTTAATATGAACCATATTTTAGACGACTTTGCAAAAAGGCCTCCATTGTTAGATAAAGGAGCAGCATAACATATCACATTACTTCACCATACATCTTGTTAAATGACACTTTAAATATATGCCGCACTGTACACTTTCAACAGGCTATATAAAAAATATATGGATTTTTATCCATGTAAAATTGGTAAATTGTTTGCTGAAAAATGAACAGCTTCAATAGACCATTTGAGACATAAGATAACAACTTCTACATGTTTTCAATTATTTGGTAATTGGAGACATATTTCTAGCTTTCTTATCCTGGTTGTAATATGTGGTCATCCCCACAGTAGATGGCGCCAATAGCAGCTGTATGCTCAAAAGTCAAAAGTTTGATAGAGCCGCAAGTTACTGTCGATATTCATACCAGACCCTTGACTTCTCATGTATCAACTGCTGCTCTTTCGTTGCTTATAGTACGTTTTGGGTTACTAGATAAAAGATGAAAGGTTGAATTTTGACTCATGGTCAAAATTGGTAAATGTGTTAAAGTTATATTGCGCTGACGCTGTATGCTGTTTTAGTTTTAGATAATGTTGAATGTTGTGCTGTGATTCTGTGAATTTACAAAAGCATAACACGGAAATGGACATTGGATGGTTGCAGGGGCGGTTTTAGAGTGGTGGAAGGGATGGCAACTCACCGCCCCCCCCGCCCCTGAAATATGATTGGCCACCCTTAGTACCCCCCTGTTCTCATTGGGCCAGAGGGCTATCAATCTGGCTCAGACTGGAGAGAAAAAATGTGCGTTGTTCTGGCAGTTTAGCAGTATTATTGGCTGGCTTTAGGACCATGTGGATGGCTCAGAGACGGCCGGAAGACTGTTTGATTGGCTGGCTTTAGACTTTGGAGAGTGCAGCTGCAGTGATCGAACAGTGTCACTTTTCTCTCAGTTGACAAAAGCAGTGCGGAAGTGGAAGATGGCTAGGTAACTGCTGTTTGACTTGACAGGAAACTAAACTAGTTGGTATCTCGTTGCTGAGATATCTAATTGCTAATTGCTGTAGGCTATGGCATATGTTTATTCTAAAATGTTACGTATGGGCTCTACTGTATTGAACTCTAGAGAACAGTACTGTACTCTACTTTTCTTTACTGTACTGTTCTTTACTATGTTCTAGGGTACTGAACTGTATTGGAC
Organism: Salmo salar; assembly: GCF_965601325.2. Taxonomy (NCBI): domain Eukaryota; kingdom Metazoa; phylum Chordata; class Actinopteri; order Salmoniformes; family Salmonidae; genus Salmo; species Salmo salar. The sequence goes on from NC_138292.1 coordinate 29,601,534, forward strand.
TGTGATGTCCAAACTTGTGAAACATAGACACCTATGATGGGTTCAGATTTGGTCCGACCAGGGCGAACTGACCAAATGGACGTCCGGTGTCAGTCTGTGCTCAGTGGGTGAGGATACTTGCTACAGTAAATGGAAAGAGGATTGGTGGTAGGTGTTATGGTAGCTGTCAGTAAGAGCTAAGAGAGGTGACATTAACTGGAGGGAGGGAGGGAGGGAGGGAGGGAGGGAGGGAGGGAGGGAGGGAGGGAGGGAGGGAGGGAGGGAGGGAGGGAGGGAGGGAGGGAGGGAGGTTGTTCAGACTGTTTTCACAGTCTTGGTTTGACCACCAAACGTCAGAAAGATTATTTTTTTTTAAACAGTTATGATTTAGACATGACAGTATGCAAGTGGAAGGGAGGACAGTAGCAGGTGACCCGACTGTGGTTGGTGACTACTATGATTTCCCATTGTAGTCAATTCAACTGCAGTAATTTATAGATTTGGTGAGAGAATTACCAGTTTTAATTACTTATTAATTAATAAATATACTTGATATCAGTATAAACACTTTAACTAATTGGTAGGTCAACCTTTACTTCTGGTAGGTCAACCTTGTAACTTCTGTGAACTCTCAGTATCGTCCCTCCTCATGAGGAAGATAAATAAAAAAATATCTTTAAGATAAGGGGGTTGTTGGTACCAGAATTTCAAGACACAAGGCAATGTTTCTTAACCTTACAGAAGGCAGAAAAATGTCTCCAAAACGAAATACAAGTGTTGATATTAGTTGGCAGGGGTATTTACTTCAACATTATTGGGTTTAGATGTATTTCCAATAAATCATAATGCTTTTTCTGGTATAATTATGTTGTCTTAGACCCCTGTTTCACCAGAAATCAAAGCCTTTGCTTATTCCTAATTTTAAATATAGATTCTTAGCTTTCATTTTGACACACAATTTTAAATGCTCCTATGAACCTCACATGTTAGTGCCCATATGTCTCTTATCGACTGTGGTGAATGAAGCTACAGCAGCTACGGTGATAATGTCTAGAGTCATTTTTGCTTGTTTTTGCTGTTCTCAAAATAGCATATTAGAAATGCAGTAAATCGTCTTCAACTTGAGTATGGATCACTATGGATCAATATGGATCACTATGGATCAATATGGATCAATGTGGATCAATGTGGATCACTGTGGATCACTATGGATCAATATGGATCAATATGGATCACTATGAATCACTATGGGTCACTATGGGTCACTATGGATCACTATGGGTCAATATGGATCAATATGGATCACTATGGATCACTATGGATCACTGTGGATCAATATGGATCACTATGGATCAATATGGATCACTATGGATCACTATGGATCACTATGGGTCACTATGGGTCACTATGGATCACTATGGGTCAATATGGATCACTATGGATCACTATGGATCACTATGGATCAATATGGATCAGTTGTTCACTACAATGAATCGTAGCTAATTTTCAACGCAATTCTATGATTTCGCATTGCCACCCATGAATGGTTCTTGATCCCCCATTGGCCACCCCATCAAAGAAATCCTAGAATTGCCCCTGGTTGGTTGGCCAACAGCACATGGATGATTGATGTACTTGGCCCATGCAGCCGTACAGCTCATCACTTTGCATGGATTTAATACTTTATTCCACAGAGAGTAGTCTTTGATGCTCCTCACTGAGTCTGTCTATGTAGCAGAAGACGTGAACTTCTCCACATGCCCTCCGTGTGTGTGTGTGTGTGTGTGTGTGTGTGTGTGTGTGTGTGTGTGTGTGTGTGTGTGTGTGTGTGTGTGCGCATGTGTGCGCATGTGTGCATGTGTGTGTGTGTACACATTTTACTATACTTGTGAGTACCAGAAGTCCTCATAAGAATAGTAAACCAACTCAAATTCAGAGAAAGGAGGACATTTTGCCAGTCTTCACTTGTAAAAAGGCTATTTTAGGCTTAGAGTTTAGGTTAGTGGTTAGGTTTAAGGTTACAGTAAGGGTTAGGGAAAATTTGATTTTGTATGAGAGAGAGAGAGAGAGAGAGAGAGAGAGAGAGAGAGAGAGAGAGAGAGAGAGAGAGAGAGAGGAGAGAGAGAGAGAGAGAGAGAGAGAGAGAGAGATTCCTACCAGCTGGCATCTCCCAAGGCAATTATGAATTATAAACAAGCAATGCTGAATCTTATCCACACACACATAGAGTTCAGCGCCAAATTATGTTTGTGTTGTTGTATGTAGTGATGGGAAGTTCCAGATGTTAGAATGAACCACATTGAGTTTAATGATATCCTTTTCCCTGACTGAGTTCCACATGCTTCACGGTTCTCCACTCTGTCTGATGCCTGAGGACACTGAGGACACTGACACGGGAACGGTGAGTCACTGACTTTCCATAATGTCTGTGTCCTACTGACTTTAAATGAACTGCAGAAAGGGCAATGTAAAAAGGGCAAGGTTGTTATTTATACTAAGTTATGTCAATGTTATAGCTATGTTATGACACTTTCATAATCAATATGTATGCCATGGTCATCTTGGTCTATGACACACACACACACACACACACACACACACACACACACACACACACACACACACACAGATGTTCCACACACACTCCTAGGTATGTTTAGTTTGAATGACAGGTTTGTGCCTCTGGCCTCTCTCTATCTGTCACTCAACATTGCTGCTTTTCACGGTGGTTAAACCGTGGGTCATGAAAGGAAATGTTAAGATCACACAGAACACATTTCTCTCTCATTGTTGTTATTATAGCCAGCCCCCCGCCCCCCCCCCCCCCCCCCGTGTTTCACGTGCACATAGCAGGATAGGAAGTCTACTGAGGTCTACTGAGGCCAGCATGCCACTAGCCTGCATCCCAAATGGCACCCTACATCCTATTACTTTTGACCTGGTCAAAAGTAGTGCACTCTATAGAGGATTTGGGATGTAGCCCTACTTTCCCATTTAGTAGAGCTGAAGGAATGAGATCACACCACTGCTGTGCTTTCTGCCCCCTTATAAAGGTGAGTAGCAGGGGTCACATCTGTCAGTAGAACAGTGGAATTCAGTATGTTGTTCTGTGATGTTATCATTTAATGGGGCGACACACAGACAGGATGCTGTTTTAAGAGATGGCTGTGGCGTTCATTACACTGTAGGTAGGGGCAGATGATTTTCTGGGCCAATGAAAACAGCTTGGATCGTGTTCCTGTGCTTCCCTCACTAGGGGCGTGCGTGCGTGCGGTCGTGCATGCGTGCATGCGTTACCATAAAGAAAGTTTGTGAGAGGAGGAACGGCTCACACACTCTCTCAGCAACCACCCCTGTCTGCTACTGACACATTCAATAAGACCAGATTTACTAGACAAGTGGTTGTATGACGTATATCACATTGACCTATTTCAAGTACAGTAACACCACCTGTATATGTGGACATCTTTATTGCTTTCTGTCAGGTTTACATACTGTAGTACAGGACATTTCACTGTAGGTTACCAGTTTACAGGAGAAAAGTTACCAGCGAGGGTAAGAGAGGGGGAGAGGGGAGATGAAGAAAGGGGGGAAGAGAGAGGTTTAAGAGAATAGGAGGGAATGATGGAAAAGAGAGGAGGAGAGAGAGTGAGAGACAGAGAGCAAGAAAGGGAAAGAGAGAAGAGAGAGAGGGGCGTGCGAGTGAGGGGGAAAGGGAGGGGACAGAGAGACACAGACAGAGAGACAGACGTATGTCTTCTTAAGGCTACTAGAAGTCTCTCTCTCTCTCTCTCTCTCTCTCTCTCTCTCTCTCTCTCTCTCTCTCTCTGTCTCTCTCTCTCTCTGTCTCTCTCTCTCAAGCTGCTTTATTGGCATGAAAAACAGTGCGTCAATATTGCCAAAGCAACAATGTATACAATATACATTGAAATAAAATAATAAAGAGTTACAAAAAATAATATAAAATGGTAGTAAATAACAATTAAATAACAAAAATAAAATGGTAACAGTCAGTAGTAGAAATAGAATAAATATAAAAGGCTAAACATGGACAATGAAACTATAACTAACTAACTTATAACTAACTATAACTAACTAACTGTCATCCTCACCATTACATCAGTACTACAACTACCATCAGTAATAATAATAATAATAATAGTAATAATAATAATAACTAAGTTACTGTTTACTATGCAGATGTTATTATCCAGTGTCCCTCAGGCTATGGCAGGCAAATACATATTTGGCTGCAAGAGGAGCCATTGCTCCTTCGCCAATGAGTATTTTTTGTTTTTCCTCTGGGTTTAATAAGTAAGAATTTTGAATAAATGTAGTAATTTCTATGAATAATGAATCGCTTGGTGAGGAATATTTATCACAGTAAAATAGCATATCTCTCTCTCTGCACTTTCTAACACAGTGTACAGTGAATCTCCCATCCCTCCTATATACACTGGCTCCATTCACTCTCCCAAGTGGAGGTGTGATCTTTTTCCACAGACAGAAAATAAACATTAGCCTTGCTAGGCATTGACAGACAGACAGCATGTCAGGCAAATTGAAATGTAATAATAATAAATGGCTTGTTTTTATTACACCTTCTCTTTGCTTGGGGGGAGAGAGAGAGAGGAGGGAGAGGAGAGAAAAGAGAGGAGAGAGAGGAGAGAGAAGAGAGAGGAGAGAGGAGAGAGAAGAGAGAGAGGAGAGATAAGAGAGAGAGGAGAGATACATAAACAGAGAGGGGGGGAATCACACATATGACAATGGCCCCAACCCAACACTCTTGCACCATGCCAACATGGATGTGGGTATTACGATGGGCTCCTGACCCAACAGCCTGCTCAATAAAGTGTAACGACAACCATAGAGGCTCTCAGTTCAGTATTTGAACATCATGGAGCAGGGTGTAGTCTAGCTGGTAAACTGTGTCATTACTAATGAGTTCCAGGGTTCTCTGTTCTTTGCAGATGGAGTTGATGTGATGTTGGTTGACGTCTCGGAACCCATACTAAGACATGAAACATGCACCCCCATTCACTCCATGTTTGTGCAGCATAGCGGGATGTAAAATGTGCATGTTTGTTGCTCAGGGTTTGTTTGCTTTTCCTCAGTGCCTCCTCTGGTCTTCATTGACAGACATATTCCCTCCATATCCCCACCTCCATCCATCTGCTCTCCCCTAGTTTGTTGATTTTCCCCCTGCACTTCTGGCTATTACTAGCAAGGTGTTTCTAACCGCTGCAAGACTATTTATGATTATTTATGTTGTGACCTGCAGTGATGCTGGTGTGTGTATGCGTGTGCGTGTGTGAGTGAGCTGTCCATCAACACAGGAGACAGTGAAGAGTAATGGGGAATGAGGTTAACCCCCTAGAGTCGATGTCCGCGCCCCCGTGGAAATCTAATTAGCATGATACAAAAATACCCATCAAAATCCATCGGTTTAAGCTATAGAAATGTTAAGATCACACAGAACACATTTCTCTCTCATTGTTGTTATTATAGCCATGGGCATGGGCTGCGTCTCAATCCACCGCATCCGCCAATGGCGACTTTCCGCATCACAGTTTTCGTCTGAAGTCGGTACCACTGATCTGCTAACATCTGTCTGTGGTGTCCGAACGGTTTAGCCTACGAACACATACATGTCAGTTGTTTTGCTCTAGAACGCCCACAAGCCTCACAAGACTCGTCTGAAGGTAGTCCGGTACCGGTAACTAACGGAAGTAAATATGGAAGTAGTTTAGAGCAATAAAAAAAAGAGGTTAAATATGGGTCATTTTGTTTTTGTTACAAAAATCCTGATATTTCTTCTATCTCTCTGATAGAGGACAGGCACTTTAAAACAATCTTCCTTTTAAAACATGTTTTGACTATCTGTTTTCCATGTATGAATCTGTTATTCAAGTTTTTCTATGGGCTAATTGCAGTAAGGCCAAATTCAGTGTTTCATCAAAAGGGGTCCTAAAATTAATAATCAAAGAGCTAAATGATCCTTGGTATGACCATCTTAAAACAATTCCATATGTTAGTTTAGTAGAACTCCAACGCTGCTGGGTTTTTCACGATCAACAGTTCCCCGTGTGTATCAAGAATGGTCTACTACCCAAAGGACATCCAGCCAACTTGACACAACTGCGGAAAGCATTGGAGTCAACATGGGCCAGCAGCCCTTTGGAATGCTTTCAACACCTTGTAGAGTGCATGCCTCGACGAATTGAGGCTTTTCTGAAGACAAAAGGGGGTGCAACGCAATTTTAGGAAGGTGTTCCTAATGTTTTGTACACTCAGAGTACAATCTACACAGGAGCTTCTAATCAGCAGGTTTGCATGGGAAAGAGTTTTGGCTTTCCATAGTGACATCACCATGCTGTAAATTGGTTAATAGACCAATAAGAAAAAGAGTTCCAAACCCCTCTGCCAATAGCAGTTCGTTTTTAGTTTTCCCATCCCCCCTCATAACACTCCCAGACAATCCTAGCAAAATTCTCGCTTGAGAAATATTTTTTTGCTGAAAAGCTTTTTATGCCCATTTGAATGGAAATCTGTTTCTAATAAGGCACTTAATAGTACTATTATTAGTATTTACTTAAATGTTACCCATGAAAACTGAATAGTATGTGTACATATAGCTAAGGTATGCCAACCATGTTTCACCAACAAAATAACAGAACAAAAACGAAGGCGCAAAGTGGCTCTGATATCTGGCTTATTTGAAGTGTTGATAGGCGAACAGCCATAAAAAGCCAAGTTAATAAGCAATTTAAAGCTTTAAACCCGGGCCATGATGAAAGTTTAATGATATCAGCACAAATTTCCCGTCACATAATCTCCCCATTTAATAAGTCTCCACTGTCAGCAGAACGTTGACGAAAAACAAGCCTAATCCCTCTGATTGACATCTCCAAACTAAATTGGCTGGGAAAAGACTTCAAAATATTTCAGGCAATTAATAAGTGCATTCTTCTCTTTCTTTTGAAAGCCAGTCTGGAATGTTCTTTGGTGATGTAGTTATAGAGGTGAGAGATTGACTGACTGAGGCATTGTTGGTGTATTAGTGAGGTCGCAGAATGGTCACCTGTGATCTGTACTCACAGCTTACCTCTGTAGGCTATAGCTTAACTACAATATACACACTGTACGTATCAGTTCTGGATCATTATGATACTTCTGATACAGTACTGTATATAGAGCACTACAGGGATCCCTTTCTGCCTCAGCATGTAGCAGGGAAACATAGGACACTGCACACACAGAGGCACAGATTCATTATGCTAGCTTGCTCATGAGACAGGATGTCATTAGACTTGAACCAGGCTCATGTTTCTGCATTAATAAGGTTGTCAGGGGTCATCAGTGTTTTAATTGAACTTTAGTCCCCTCTTACGTTTCGCACGCACGCACGCATGCACACACACACCCAACCAACCTCACATACCTGAGCAGAGTGTAATGCTGTCAGTCCATCATCACAGCTGGTTCCTTAAAGGGGAAAGGGCTTAGTTATCAGCTGACCCCTAAAGACGCATCCATCCACACCCTAATGTAAAGGTCACAGTAACAGGGGCAGGTGTGTGTGTGGGAAATAGGAGAGAGGATTAAAATAAAGCACTCCAACCATCATTTATTTGATGATGAGAACAACTTTTGGAGTGTTCAGCTGGCAGCTCAGTAAATAGAAAGTTATGTTGTTGGGTTTTGTTTATGAAGTTTTGGATGAGTTGCTGCAGGTGTTTTGGAGCGCTTGGTGCAGACAGCAGACGCAGGTCAGAGACAGACAGAGGGTTGGCATCAGAGCCTGCAGGCTGCAGCACACTGAGAGTGTAGTAGGGCTTCCAGAGTTTGACTGATCTCTGTTCATCTTCTCTTCTCTCCTATCTTACTTTTCAGCTCTACCCCACATAGCACACAAACCTCTGCCAAACATAGGCACGATGGATCCCGGGAAGATGTAGTTTTGACATTGTTTGCTAATTGGCAAGACGTCTTGCAGATGTATTTAGAACGTCAACAGCTCTACATCGTTTATACTGTACGTTGGCTTTTGGCACAGACCAAACTAACCAGAAGCATCGAATGAGAGTATAGAATGGATATGTAGGAAGAACCAACAAAGAGAGGATAGACAGAGTAGAGACAATGTAAACAAAGACAGAGATTCTGTGAACAGTCGCCTGAATCCAGTGAAGGCTCCTCAGAGGAGGAAGGGGACGACCATCCTGCTCAGTGAATTTCATAAAAATAAAAATAATGAAACATTAAAATCCTTTTTAGATTACTAAAAAATGACTAAATATATTCACGTCACCAAATAATTGATTAAAACACACTGTTTCGATATGAAAGTCTACAGTAGCCTCAGCAGCACTCTGTAGGGTAGCACCATGTGTAGCCAGAGGACTGCTAGCTTCCGTCCTCCTCTGGGTACATTGACTTCAATACAAGCACTAGGAGGCTCATGGTTTTCACCCCCTTCCATACACTTAAACGGTAATTATGACAACTTTTGGAGGATGTCCTCCAACCTATCAGAGCTCTTGCAGCATGAACTGACATGTTGTCCACCCAATCAAAGGATCAGAGAATTAATCTAGTACTGAAAGCATAAGGTACAGCTAGCTAGCACTGCAGCGCATACAATTTGGTGAGTAGTTGACTCAAATAGATAGAAAAACAATAGTTGAACAGTTTTGAACAAATTCATTTCTTCCAAAATTAAGGAGAAGCAAGAGTGAGAGAGAGAGAGACAGCTATATTTCGTAGTGTATATCTATTTTATTTTAACTTTCACTTACTCAGCTAATGAATGAAGCTAGTTAGTTTAGCCTACTCAAACACCCGGCTCGAACAATTAGCTGGCTATGGCTATCCTAAAAATGAACTCTTCCAAGTCAAGGTAAGCTTTTGGTTTTATTAATTTATTGCCACCAGGGCCCGCCGGTGTAACTTCTAAACTGCTTGCTGTACACTGTACTGTATGATTGTAGTGTGTTTACAAACGCGTTAGTTCTAGTAGTTATGATGACTATGACGTTAATATGGTGAAAACGATGTAGGCTGTGTGTAGTGGTTAGCTGTTATGATATGAAGGTTTGGCTTGGAAAGGTTTATTCACCAGGCCAGAGGCAGCTGTTGTATTGTGCTCTGAAGTCCACAAGCGAAGGGAAAAGGCGATAGGAGGAGAGAGCGAAAATGCGAAAAGGAACTAAATATACAACGAGCAAAGTGATCATGAAGTTTATATGTGGCTGCTAGTTCTGTGTTTGCATGTGATCAGGGGTGTATTCATTCCACCAATTCTGTAGAAAAACTTTTCTTAAACTGAAGCAAATGGAAAGAAACGGGGATAAATATACCTGAATTTGTCCAATCAAAACTCTAATTTGCAACTGTCAGGCTAATGATTACAACCTAGATTATAGGACCATGTTAATGTCCTCTGTCAAATAAACTTGCATTTGCCTCTCTCTAGTGGTAGGCTGCATCATTACATCCATTTATATCACTTCACTACAAAGTTACCTCAAAAGGGCGGTCTTAGAAAAACATTTATCCAGCTCAACTGCTTCACGGCACAGACATGACAAAGCAATCGCTAAATTTGTCTCGAGCAGGCGGATCTAAATACATAACTTACATAGCTCTACGATAAAGAATGCATTTTTTACGTCGGAGGCAGACACATTGCATATTCTCAGAATGACAAAATCGATGCCTTTACATCATCCTTGTCCCCTGTCTATAGGTGGGACGTACACCTCTTCAGCGTCTGATCCCGTTAGCGTGATCAAAATCCAGCGAAAAATCATATCGCCAATTAGCATTAAAAAAAAATCATAATTTTATATTTTTTTAATTACTTTTTTATTTATTTTTTTATAGATACACCTCTCCTGAATCGACCCACGTCCGATTTCAAAAAGGTTTTACAGGAAAAGCAAATCATTAGATTATGTTAGATGAGTCCATCGTAAAAAGCAGCAACATAGCCATTTTCCGACCAACCACTTGCATCACAAATAACCAAAAAACAGCTAAATGCAGCACTAACCTTTTACAAACTTCATCAGATGACACACCTAGGACATCATGTTATACAATGCATGCATTCTTTTGTTCAATAAAGGCCATATTTATATATAAAAACAGCATTTTACATCGGCGCGTAACGTTGACTGACTATTTTCCCCTCAAATGCGTCCCGGGAAACAATGCTACAATTCCCTAAATTACTATCCGATAACGATTTTTTAAATTTATATTGTCAATCTAACATTTATAGATGAATATCTCTTGAGAACACCTGTCATACCAGATTTTAAATTAACTTTACTGGGTAATCACACTTTGCGATAAAAGGAGATGCGATACTCAGAAAATGAGCTAATATACAGAGCTCGGCGCCATCTTGGAACAATCGCATGTCACATCTCATCTTGTATAATATTGTCAATAATCGCCTACCTTTAGTTGTCTTCATCAGAAAGCACTTCCAGGAATCCCAGGTCCACAACAGATGTATTTTCGGTCGAAAAAGTCCTTCCTTCACGTTCCATTAGCCTGCTGTTGGTAGCGCGTCCTAGGGCTCTCTCCAAATTCTCCGACGTGCGCAGCCTGAAGTAAAATGAGATTTTCCCGCCTGTAGGTTCGTTCAAACATGTCAAACGTTGTAAAACATTAATCTTCAGGGCCTGTAACACCAAGAGAGCCAATAAGATTCGAGGGGGATGATTTCATTGTGTTTCAAACCGTTTACAAAGGTGGGGGTAGACATGGCCGCTGGCGTCATAATGGTGATGGCCCATCCCCTGTGACCAATTTCCAATGCGTGTCATTCACTGAGTTTCGACTGTATAAGGCTCAAACCACTGTGAAAAGACTGGCGACATCTAGTGGAAGCAATAGGAAGTGCTCACTGAACCATTGTTAACGGTGTGATTAATAGGGAAAGATGAGAAGTCGAGTCCACAATTCAGAATTCCACTTCCTGTTTCAATCGGTCTCGGGGTTTTGACTGCCATTTGAGTTCTGTTATACTCACAGACACCATTCAAACAGTTTTAGAAACTTTAGGGTGTTTTCTATCCATATATAATAAGTATATGCATGCCCTAGCTTCTGAGTTTGATTAGTAGGCCATTGAAAATGGGAACGATTTATTTTCAAAATGCGCTGCGCCCCTATCCTAGGGTATCCTCAAGAGGTTATTAAATTGCCCAAATGTTGATTTAGACGTTCACAAATGTAACAGATTTTGACTATCACTAATGTCATGATATGTTTGGTAAAGTAATAAAGAAGGTGAAATATTTTGTATAGATGTTCCTAAAACAGATTATAACTACAGTTGAAGTCAGAAGTTTACATACACTTTAGCCAAATACATTTAAACTCAGTTTTTCACAATTCCTGACATTTAATCCTAGTACAAATTCCCTATCTTAGGTCAGTTAGGATCACCACTTTAGTTTAAGAATGTGAAATGTCAGAATAATAGTAGAGAGAATTTCATCTTTTATTTCTTTCATCACATTCCCAGTGGGTCGGAAGTTTACATACACTCCATTAGTATTTGGTAGCATTGCCTTTAAATTGTTTAACTTGGGTCAAACGTTTCAGGTAGCCTTCCACAAGCTTCCCACAATAAGTTGGGTGAATTTTGGCCCATTCCTCCTGACAAAGCTGGTGTAACTGAGTCAGGTTTGTAGGCCTGCTTGCTCGCACACGCTTTTTCAGTTCTGCCCAAATATTTTCTATAGGATTGAGGTCAGGGCTTTGTGATGGCCACTCCAATACCTTGACTTTGTTGTCCTTAAGCCATTTTGCCACAACTTTGGAAGTATGCTTGGGGTCATTGTCCATTTGGAAGACCCATTTGCGACCTAGCTTTAACTTCCTGACTGATGTCTTGAGATGTTGCTTCAATATATCCACATAATTTTCCTACCTCATGATGCCATCTATTTTGTGAAGTGCACCAGTCCCTTCTGCAGCAAAGCACCCCACAACATGATGCTGCCACCCCGTGTTTCACGGTTGGGATGGTTTCTTTGGCTTGCAGGCCTCCCCCTTTTTCTCCCAAACATAACGATGGTCATTATGGCCAAACAGTTCTATTTTTGTTTCATCAGATCAGAGTATTTTGTGCCTGCATCTTCACAAGGTCCTTTGCTGTTGTTCTGGGATTGATTTGCACTTTTCACATCAAAGTGCGTTCATCTCTAGGAGACAGAAAACGTCTCCTTCCTGAGCGGTATGACATCGGCGTGGTCCCATGGTGTTTATACTTGCGCACTATTGTTTGTACAGATGAACGTGGCACCTTCAGGTGTTTGGAAATTGCTCTCAAGGATGAACCAGACTGGCAGGTGTCTTCACTGACATTTTCAACATGTCCCTGATTGAGTCTGTAATACCAACATGTTTCAAGCAGACCACTATCGTCCCTGTGCCCAAGAACACAAAGGAAACCTGCCTAAATGACTACAGACCCGTAGCACTCACATCCGTAGCCATGAAGTGCTTTGAAAGGTTAGTAATGGCTCACATCAACACCATTATCCCAGAAACCCTAGACCCACTCCAATTTGCATACCGCCCAAACAGATCCACAGATGATGCAATCTCTATTGCACTCCACACTGCCCTTTTCCACCTGGACAAAAGGAACACTTATGTGAGAATGCTATTCATTGACTACAGCTCAGCGTTCAACACCATAGTACCCTCAAAGCACATCACTAAGTTAAGGATCCTTGGACTTAACACCTCCCTCTGCAACTGGATCCTGGACTTTCTGACGGGCCGACCCAGGTGGTGAGGGTAGGTAGCAACATATCTGCCACACTGATCCTCAACACTGGAGCTCCACAGGGGTGCGTGCTCAGTCCCCTCCTGTACTCCCTGTTCACCCACGACTGCATGGCCAGGCACGACTCCAACACCATCATTAAGTTTGCAGACGACATAACAGTGGTAGGCCTGATCACAGACAACGACGAGACAGCCTATAGGGAGGCGGTCAGAGACCTGGCAGTGTGGTGCCAGAATAACAACCTATCCCTCAATGTAGCCAAGACTAAGGAGATGATTGTGGACTACAGGAAAAGCAGGACCGAGCACGCCCCCATTCTCATCGACGGGGCTGTAGTGGAGCAGGTTGAGAGCTTCAAGTTCCTCGGTGTCCACATCAACAACAAATTAGAATGGTCCAAACAGCTGCAACATCGAGAGCATCCTGACTGGTTGCATCACTGCCTGGTACCGCAGTTGCTCGGCTTCTGACCGCAAGGCACTACAGAGTGCGTACTGCCCAATACATCACTGGGGTTAAGCTGCCTGCCATCCAGGACCTCTACACCAGGCGGTGTCAGAGGAAGGCCCTAAAAATTGTCAAAGACCCCAGCCATAGATTGTTCTCTCTACTACCGCATGGCAAGCGGTACCGGAGTGCCAAGTCTAGGACAAAAAGTATTCTCAACAGTTTTTTCCCCCAAGCCATAAGACTCCTGAACAGGTAATCAAATGGTTACCCAGACTATTTGCATTGTGTGCCCCCCCTACCCCCCCATACCCTCTTTTTACACTGCTGCTACTCTCTGTTTATCATATATGCATAGTCACTTTAACTATACATTCATGTACATACTACCTCAATTGGGCCGACCAACCAGTGCTCCCGCACATTGGCTAACCGGGCTATCTGCATTGTGTCCCGCCACCCGCCACCCACCAACCCCTCTTTTACGCTACTACTCTCTGTTCATCATATATGCATAGTCACTTTAACCATATCTACATGTACATACTACCTCAATCAGCCTGACTAGCCGGTGTCCGTATGTAGTCTCGCTACTTTTACAGCCTGTCTTTTTACTGTTGTTTTATTTCTTTACCTACCTATTGTTCACCTAACACCTTTTTTTGCACTATTGGTTAGAGCCTGTAAGTAAGCATTTCGGCGCACGTGACAAATAAACTTTGATTTGATTTGACTTGTGGAGGTCTACAATTATTTTTCTGAAGTCTTGGCTGATTTCTTTTGATTTTCCCATGATGTCAAGCAAAGAGGCACTGAGTTTGAAGGTAGGCCTTGAAATACATCCACATGTACACCTCCCATTGACTCAAGTGATGTCAATTAGCCTATCAGAAGCTTCTAAAGACATTACATAATTTTCTGGAATTTTCCAAGCTGTTTAAAGGCACAGTCAACTTAGTGTATGTAAACTTCTGACCCACTGGAATTGTGATACAGTTAATTATAAGTGAAATAACCTGTCTGTAAACAATTGGTGGAGTGCTTGAAAAACGAGTTTTAATGACTCCAACCTAAGTGTTTGTAAACTTCCGACTTCAACTGTATATATGCACATATTATAAAGTATGAAAAGGCTTATTCAGTCACATTTAATTTATCATATCATCATATTTGCATATGTTTTATGATATTGTTATTGTGTACTATTGTGTACTAGATCAATGGGTTGAAACGTGTTTTTTTCTCAGACATAAATAAACAATTCCAGTTGGAAGCCTGGTTTTTAAACGGCATGTACCGCCACTGTCTGAATCCCACTACTGTGTACTCATAACCTTCTCTGACAGTCTAATGTTAATCTCATTTGTGGTAATTGCTCCAGTCATATCTCTTTATCTTCCTTCAGCGGTAGATAACAAAACAATGGCTTTAGGCTTAGTATATAATTTAGTGCGGAATATTAAAGACTGGCACCCTATTCTCTGTCACCATAGGGCCCACATGGGGCTCTGGTCAAAATTGGTGCACTATAGGGTGCCAGTATATCTTGAACTTACGTGACTAGCGTGTAGAGGAAGTTTTCTCCATCTGTTGCTATGGGTACCCGTGGAGAATGATGACCCACTGTTGTATTGATGCGATTGGGTTACTTTCATTTATCCAGCACAGCCATCTAGTGGACTAACTTGAGCATGGCATGCAATCGCTTTACCAACCATTGGACACTGATTCCACACCTCAGTGTATGTGGAAACACAGTAAAGAAATGACCCTAACAGAGGTTGATTTTGGAAAGACCCCTAGGCATGGTATACCAGGGTTGAGATTAATTCCAGTCAATTCAGGAAGTGTAACTGACATACCAATTCTAATTATCTTCTATGCTTTTCAATGAGGAACATCTGGAATTAGAATTTGGCTTACTTTCTGAATTGACTGGAATGAAAATGGAATTGATCCCAACCCTGCTGTATACTGTATGTCTTAATAGGTCATAGGAACAATGCTCTTTATCTCAGTGAGTCCTGGGTGTAAGCTATACCTTAACCTCATAGGGGCCTTTATGTGTTATTAATGTGTTATACTCTGCTCCTGAGGGGGATTTGTTTATTGATTAACTGTGTTTTCTGTAAGGATGTTTGTCTGATCTGAACACTTCTTGCTTTGTGTCTTTGTTTAACCCCTCAGGCACCGGCTGAGTCTAGTAGAATGTGGGGTAACTGAAACCCTGAAACAAATCTCCCCGGCCCCCACCCCAATCCCGCTGCTCACTGTAATAAAATTCTAGTTGTTTCAACTAATTATTATTAAGTAACTTGTTCCACAGCCTTTTTTAATTTACTCAAATTTTTGGTTAAATTTGGCCCAAACTTCTGTCAACCTAAGTTTTTGCTCTGCGTTCCACATTTTATTTTAGTGAAACTTTACAACCAACAAAAAAAGAAACAACCAACAAAAAAAGAAACAACCAACAAACCGTGACAACAGAGGTGCTACATGGACTGACTCAAAATAAGATCCCACAAACAACAGGTGGGAAAAGCCTACCTAAATATGATCCCCAATCAGAGACAACGAGATACCATATCAGGCCAACATAGAAATACAAAACTAGAGTACCCACCCTAGTCACACCCTGACCTAACCAAAATAGAGAATAAAAAGGATCTCTAAGGTCAGGGCGTGACAGTTACAGTGCTTTTGTGTCTCCAGGTAGGCTCACCTCAGAGAGTCTCGACCTCCAACCTCTACACACTGTTTGATCTGACTGTTAGATACACACACACACACACACACACATATGCATCTGTCCCGACTTCTGCCGAAGCTGTTTCCTCTCCTTGTTCGGGCGATGTTCGGCGGTCGGCGTCGCCGGTCTTCTAGCCATCATCGATCCACTTTTCATTTTCCATTTGTTTTGTCTTGTCTTCACACACACCTGGTTTCAATTCCATCATTACATGTTGTGTATTTAACCCTCTGTTCCCCCCCATGTCCTTGTCCGGAATTGTTTATTGTAGTGCTTGTGCACGTTATGCTGGTGTGTAACGGGTTTTGTTTACCCATTGATTTATTGTTCTGTAACGGTGGTTTTATTTATTAAACTGCGCCGTTATAAATCAGTTTTTGCTCTCCTGCGCCTGACTTCTCTGCCGCCAGTACGCACCCCCTACAGAATCCATGCACTGTCACGTCCTGACCAGTAAAGGGGTCATTTTGTTATTGTAGTTGGTCAGGACGTGGCAGGGGTGTGTTTGTTGTGTGTTGTTGGGTTTTGGGGGTACTGTTCTATGTCATCTATTTCTATGTGGTTATCTAGTTGTTCTATTTCTATGTTCAGGTTTTGGTTTGGCCTTCAATCGGAGGCAGCTGTTTTTCGTTGCCTCTAATTGGAGGCCATATTTAAGTAGGGGTTTTCAGCTTGTGTTTGTGGGTGGTTGTTTCCTTGTATAGTCTGAGCACCTTACGGGACTGTTTTTCATCATTTGTTTTTGTGTAAGTGTATTTTGGGTTTTTCTTCAATAAAAGGAAGATGAGCATTCACATACCCGCTGCGTTTTGGTCTACCTTTAACGACGCTTGTGACATGCACACATGCACATACACTCACACAGACATGCACACACTGATGGTGATAGTGGCTGATAGTTCTGCTGAAAATGTATAATATATTCTTGCTCCCTTTGTAAACATGAAGGCTCAATATAAACAAGGTGATGATAGCTATTTATTACCTGTTTTCATTTTTTTGCACACACATTCAGCTTATGATCTGTTTAACATACATGTTTTGAGGAAGTGAACATTTTCCTTTCCCTAGATTCATCCCCCATCTCCTCCTCCCACCTCCCCAATGTTCCCCTCCTCCCCCACCTCTTCTGCCATACTCTCCTTTTTAAATGTTAACACATTGCCCTCTGATTGTGCAGGAGGGACAGATTTGGGCGACGTCATCAGAAAAAACTTTCCCCACATCCTTAAGAGTACCAGACACTTCTTCCTCAGTACTAAAGGAACAATGATATCATATCCTCTACTTTGACCTCTATCAAATTAAAATGATTTCCTCTGTCTGGTTAGATATGATTTTTACTCTGTGTGCTGGGTTGTTGCAGATGCCCCATTCAGTGGTGACCTGTCATTCAGGGCTTTTTTGGGGGGGGGCTTGCCTGTTTTGCATGTTATTTTGGCATTAATACGTGTCACATATCAGTTGGCAAACAATGTAAAAAATAATATATCATTGAGTTAATAAAGCCACATACAAACATTATCTCTTTTTTGTTTTCTTGAGTAAGGCATCTCCAAAATGCAGGTGTTTCAGCCTTGTTCAGCGCTTTCTGTGGTGGTGGGTCACGCCAGCAGAAAATACAGAGCGTTGCGCCGTGATTGGCTCAGTGTTCTGTCACTCATGGGGACACTACGTCACCGCAAAGTCTAAGAGGAGACCTCGGAAATTCAAACCTTTTGGGTGCTGCCATAGAGTTACATTAGAAGTGGCCATCCAAGAAGGCTGAAGGTCATTGGTCACAGATAAAATGACGTCAAATAACATATGTACAGAAGCTTTGATTGGACTGATCATGTCAACATCATACTTTCGAAATCTTAGTTAGCAGTCATGAATCAAGTCGACAATCTACTGGCAAATCCTTTTTAATCCTTGTCATATGAAGAGAAATAATGAAGAGAAATTATAGATTAAACGTATCAGTGCTCATCTGCCATTGGACATAAACATTACACAAAAAGTTGGAAATCGCAAATTCAACGAGTGGTTTGGAAGGAATCAGTGACAGTGTCTGTGTGGTCTCAAATCTGGGATTAAGGGGCTTTTTTCAAGTTTAAAATGATAAACATTCAACATTGGCCATGCTGTCAATGAAGCATGATTTGTCCTGCGCTCAAAACAACTGTTAACTCGGAACTGCAAAACTTGACTTCAGTGAGATCAAAACAACTGGTGAATCGGGAATAAACGAGCTCCAACTTGGAAAATACGTTTTGAGCGTCATCCAACTCGGAATTGTAAATCCGGCCTTCTGATGTTTTGGAAGTACCATAAATCCAGAGAATGCCAGAATTTGATGACAAAATTTGCCCACGAAGGCCCAAAGCTCCACCTTCCTGTTCAAGTGAGCACAGCACAACAAGTTGAGTCCAAAAATGTATTGTATGCTGTTCCATAAATGATATAATATGCCAGGGAGATATGTATACTGTAGCTGAGAAAGTAATACTAAGTGTATGTTGTGTAGTAAGATGTTAGTAGCCCATGTGCCTCACCCAAATAATTTGGTCTATTTATCCCTCTTAATTTCACCTAATGTTCTGACTGAGTGGTGCACATGTAGCCTTCAACCTGTTTTAGAGAAATGTAATCATCGAAAATTGTAAGAGCTTTCATTGTCTGCTTATATGCCCCCTTTATTTATCCTACGATTCAGACTTGGTGTACAGGGAGAACACTGTAAGAACGGCCCATGTTCTGAATTCTATAACTGTACAGTACCAGTCAAAAGTGTGGACACACCTACTTATTCAAGGGTTTTTCTTTATTTGTACTATTTTCTACATTGTAGAAACTATGGAATAACACATATGGAATCATGTAGTAACCAAAAAAGTGCTAAATACATTTTAAATTGTAGATTCTTCAAAAACGCCCTTTGCCTTGATGGCAGCTGTGCACACTCTTGGCATTCTCTCAACCAGCTTAATGAGGAATGCTTTTCCAAAATTCTTGAAGGAGTTCCCACATATGCTGAGCACTCGTTGGCTGCTTTTCCTTCACTGTGCGGTCCAACTCATCCCAAACCATCTCAATTTGGTTGAGGTCAGGTGATTGTGGAGGCCAAGTCATCTGATGCAGCACTCCATCACTCTCCTTCTTGGTCAAATAGCCCTTACACAGCCTGGAGGTGTGTTGGGTCTTTGTCCTGTTGAAAAACAAATGATAGTCCCACTAAGCGCAAACCAGATGGGATGGCGTATCGCTGCAGAATGCTGTGGTGTCCACACTGGTTAAGTGTGCCTTGAATTCTAAATAAATCACAGACAGTGTCACCAGCAAAGCACCCCTACACCATCACACCTCCTCCTCCATGCTTCACGGTGGGACCACACATGCAGAGACCATCCGTTCACCAACTCTGCATCTCACAAAGACATGGCGGTTGGACTCATCAGACCAAAGGTGTCACGACTTCCGCCGAAGTTGGTGCCTCTCCTTGTTCGGGCGGCGTTCGGCGGTCGACGTCACCGGCTTTCTAGCTGCCACCAATCTACTTTTCTTTGTCCATTTGTTTTGTCTTGATTGTACACCCCTGGTTTCCATTACGTTATAATTTATTCCCTATTTAACCCTCTGGTTCCCACATGGTTTTGTGCATGTTTGTTCTTTGTTAAGTGGTCGCTCTTTTGTGTTGAGCTGGATTGTTTTCCCTGTATGGAATTAGTTTGTGATTTATTTTCGAGTAAAGTACATTTTAACTCAGACCTGTGTCCTGCGCCTGACTCCGTCCTACCCGCTGCACACTGACACTTGACAAAAGGACAGATTTCCACCGGTCTAATGTCCTTTGCTCGTGTTTCTTGGCCCAAGCAAGTTTCTTCTTATTATTGGTGTCCTTTAGTAGTGGCTTCTTATCAGCAATATGTCCATGAAGGCCTGATTCACGCAGTCTCCCTTAAACAGTTGATGTTGAGATGTGTCTGTTACTTGAACTCAGTGAAGCATTTATTTGGGCTGCAATCTGAGATGCAGTTACCTCTAATGAGCTTATCCTCTGCAGCAACTCTGGGTAACTCTGGGTCTTCTATTCCTGTGGCAGTCCTCATGAGAGCCAGTTTCATCATAGCGCTTGATGGTTTTTGCGACTGACCTTGAAGAAACTTTAAAAGTTCTTGAAATTTTCCGAATTGACTGACCTTCATGTCTTCAAGTATTGATGGACTGTCATTTCTCTTTGCTTATTTGAGCTGTTCTTGCCATAATATGGGCTTGGTCTTTTACCAAATAGGGCTATCCTTTGTATACCACCCCTACCTTGTCACAACACAACTGATTGGCTCAAGCGCATTAAGAAGGAAAGAAATTCCACAAATTAACTTTTAAGAAGTCACACCTGTTAGTTGAAATGCATTCCAGGTGACTACCTCATGAAGCTTGTTGAGAGAATGCCAAGAGTGTGCAAAGCTGTCATCAAGGCAAAGGGTCGCTACTTTGAAGAATATGAAATATAAAATCTATTTAGATTTGTTTAACACTTTTTTGGTTACTACATGATTCCATATGTGTTATTTCATAGTTTTGATATATTCACTATTATTATACGATATTGAAAATAGTAAAAATTAAGAAAAACCTTTGAGTGGGTGTGTCCAAACTATTGACTGGTACTGTACATTTCACAGTGCTTAACAAATTGTTATATTGACTAACTGACTTCCCTAGTTAAATAAATGTTTTTTAAAAATCTAAAATAAAACCTCTGTCCTAGCTCACTCATTAATGTCTTAATTGAAATTACAGATTGCCTCTTATCCGCATGTCGTCGCCTTGTGCTATAGTTTGTACATCTCAATTGTCATTAGAAACCACATTTGTTTAAGCAAGTCAGCCATATCAGCTATGTTTTATTAAAGGCAGTACATGAGGCTTAATGAACTGTTTCACTGCCAGACAAGGCACCGCTGATAGCCAGGTGTAACAGTGGTAAGATGCTGGGACTGCTGTTGGGACAGCTTTATGTAGGCCCAGAGTTTGTGGGCACCTTTTGTCACCTTTATAGTGTAATTACTGTATTGTTTAGTGTTGTGTAGTGGCTTTGCTGGCATGCATCCCACTTGTTTATTTTTTGCCCCACCAAGATGTACATGCTAAAATCGCCACTGGCTCCATGTACTCACTAATTACATTCAGATAGATCAGGTCATGGTGTTCTCTAGTTGTAGTTCTTACACTGGCCAGCAGGGGAAGGTAGTATGCTAGATTTATCTAAGAACTCTTACAAGTTGTCATTGGATTGCTATGCTTCCCATGAAGCACATGATCTCCATATGTTCCCCAGGTTGTCCTCATTACTCCCACCAATTACTTTATTGTAATAGACTCACAGCACAGTGGAAATATGTCAAGACTGACTTAGACAATCTGGTGCATAACTGGATCTGCTAGATATAACTACAGTACAACAGAGGCTTTTTCATGAAGTCATATATGAGCTTTAAACAATTTCAGAAATAAACACAGCAGCCAGGAGAAATTTGACCCATGCTTGACATTCCAAACAGATCCAGCCCTCAGTCCACAATACCCTCTCAATTATGCAAGATTTGACCTATGGGTTAACAGAGGTTACCTCATTAAAACCATAATAAACAGTTGATGAACAGATCTAGGTCTGTTTCTGATTTACGTCTTTATCTTTGAAGACAGCATGGCCATTCGGATAGAGGGTGGAGGGTGGGGCGAGGAGGGCAGACAGCCAGGACTGTTCTAACGCAGTCAGGGGCGAGGAGGGCGAGGGAAGGCCGAGGAGAGAAGAACAGCCAGGGCTGTTCTGACAGAGGAAGGGGGGGGTGGATCTATACTGTTCTGATCAAACTTCCGTATACAGTATGTCTGAATATATCTATATGGTTCTGATGTGTCTCTGAATAGATCTATATGTATCTGATGTGTCAGAATGGATCTATAGGTTCTGATGTGTCTCTGAATAGATCTATATGGTTCTGATGTGTCTCAGAATGGATCTATATGGTTCTGATGTGTCTCTCAATAGATCTATAGGGTTCTGATGTGTCTCTGAATAGATCTATAGGGTTCTGATGTGTCTCTGAATAGATCTAGGTTTCAGAGCTGGTCATGGGTGCACCTCAGTCACGCTCAAGGTCCTAAACGATATCGTAACCGCCATCGATAAGAAACAATACTGTGCAGCCGTTTTCATTGACCTGGCCAAGGCTTTTGACTCTGTCAATCACCACATCCTCATTGGCAGACTCAATAGCCTTGGTTTCTCAAATGATTGCCTCGCCTGGTTCACCAACTACTTCTCTGAAAGAGTTCAATGTGTCAAATTGGATGGCCTGTTGTCCAGGCCTCTGGTAGTCTCTATGGGGGTGCCACAGGGTTCAATTCTTGGGCCAACTCTTTTCTCTGTATACATCAATGATGTCGCTCTTGCTGCTGGTGATTCTCTGATCCACCTCTATGTAGACGACACCATTCTGTATACTTCTGGCCCTTCTTTGGACACTGTGTTAACAACCCTCCAGACGAGCTTCAATGCCAGACAACTCTCCTTCCGTGGCCTCCAACTGCCCTTAAATACAAGTAAAACTAAATGCATGCTCTTCAACCGATCGCTGCCTGCACCTGCCCGCCCGTCCAGCATCACTACTCTGGACGGTTCTGACTTAGAATATGTGGACAACTACAAATACCTAGGTGTCTGGTTAGACTGTAAGCTCTCCTTCCAGACTCACATCAAACATCTCCAATCCAAAGTTAAATCTAGAATTGGCTTCCTATTTTGCAACAAAGCATCCTTCAATCATGCTGCCAAACATACCCTCGTAAAACTGACCATCCTATCGATCCTCGACTTTGGCGATGTAATTTACAAAATAGCCTCCAATATCCTACTCAATAAACTGGATGCAGTCTATCACAGTGCCATCCATTTTGTCACCAAAGCCCCATACACTACCCACCACTGCGACCTGTACGCTCTCGTTGGCTGGCCCTCGCTTCATACTCGTGGCCAAACCCACTGGCTCCAGGTCATCTACAAGACCCTGCTAGGTAAAGTCCCCCCTTATCTCCGCTCACTGGTCACCATAGCAGCACCCACCTGTAGCACGCGCTCCAGCAGGTATATCTCTCTGGTCACCCCCAAAGTCAATTCTTCCTTTGGCCATCTCTCCTTCCAGTTCTCTGCTGCCAATGACTGGAACGAACTACAAAAATCTCTGAAACTGGAAACACTTATCTCCCTCACTAGCTTTAAGCACCAGCTGTCAGAGCAGCTCACAGATCACTGCACCTGTACATAGCCCATCTATAATTTAGCCCAAACAACTACCTCTTCCCCTACTGTATTTATTTATTTTGCTCCTTTGCACCCCATTATTTCTATTTCTACTTTGCATTTGTATTTATTTACTTTGCCACCATGGCCTTTTTTGCCTTTACCTCCCTTATCTCACCTCATTTGCTCAAATTGTATATAGACTTATTTTTCTACTGTATTATTGATTGCATGTTTGTTTTACTCCATGTGTAACTCTGTGTTGTTGTATGTGTCGAACTGCTTTGCTTTACCTTGGCCAGGTCGCAATTGTAAATGAGAACTTGTTCTCAACTTGCCTACCTGGTTAAATAAAGGTGAAATAAAATAAAAAATAAATAAATCTATAGGGTTCTGATGTGTCTCTGAATAGATCTATATGGTTCTGATGTGTCTCTGAATAGATCTATATGGTTCTGATGTGTTTCTGAATAGATCTATAGGGTTTTGATGTGTCTCTGAATAGATCTATAGGGGTTTGATATGTATCTGAATAGATCTATAGGGTTCTGATGTGTCTCTGAATAGATCTATAGGGTTTTGATATGTATCTGAATAGATCTATAGGGTTTTGATATGTATCTGAATAGATATATATGGTTCTGATGTGTCTCTGAATAGATATATATGTATCTGATGTGTCTCAGAATGGATCTATAGGGTTCTGATGAGTCTCTGTATAGATATATAGGGTTCTGATGTGTCTCTGAATAGATCTATAGGGTTCTGATGAGTCTCTGTATAGATATATAGGGTTCTGATATGTATCTGAATAGATATATAGGGTTCTGATGTGTCTCTGAATAGATCTATAGGGTTCTGATGTGTTTCTGAATAGATCTATAGGGTTTTGATGTGTCTCTGAATAGATCTATAGGGGTTTGATATGTATCTGAATAGATCTATAGGGTTCTGATGTGTCTCTGAATAGATCTATAGGGTTTTGATATGTATCTGAATAGATCTATAGGGTTTTGATATGTATCTGAATAGATATATATGGTTCTGATGTGTCTCTGAATAGATATATATGTATCTGATGTGTCTCAGAATGGATCTATAGGGTTCTGATGTGTCTCAGAATGGATCTATAGGGCTCTGATGTGTCTCAGAATGGATCTATGGTGTAGGCCGTCATTGTAAATAGGAATTTGTTCTTAACTGACTTGCTTAGTTAAATAAAGGTTAAATAAAATAAAAATATATAGTTCTGATCAAACTTCCGTATACGGTATGTCTCTGAATAGATCTATATGTGTTCTGATGTGTCTCAGAATGGATCTTTAGGGTTATTTTGTGTCTCAGAATGAATCTATATGCTCTGATGTATGCCTCAGAATGGATCAATATGGATCTGATGTTGTCACATTCGCTGGAATAAATGTCGGACCAAGGCGCAGCGAATGTTGAGTTCCACATTATTTATTAGAAAGTGAAACTTAGCAAAACAAACAATAAACGAACAACGAACCGTGACTGCAGAGATACTACGTGCACTAACTCAAAAAAATATCCCATAACCCACAGGTGGAAAAAATGCTACTTAAGTATGATCCCCAATTAGAGACAATGATAGCCAGCTGCCTCTAATTGGGAATCATACCAAACACCCAAACGTAGAAAAACTAAACTAGAACCCCACATAGAAAATAATAACTAGAAAAAACCCCAGTCACACCCTGACCTACTCTACCATAGAAAATAAGAGCTCTCTATGGTCAGGACATGACAGGTGTATGTCTCAGAATGGATCTATATGGCTCTGATGTATGTCTCAGAATGGATCTATATGGCTCTGATGTATGTCTCAGAATGGATCTATATGGCTCTGATGTATGTCTCAGAATGGATCTATATGGCCCTGATGTATGTCTCAGAATGGATCTATATGTGTCTGATGTATGTCTCAGAATGGATCTATATGGCTCTGATGTATGTCTCAGAATGGCTCTATATGGCCCTGATGTATGTCTCAGAATGGATCTATATGGCTCTGATGCACCTTTACTGCATGTCTCTCAGACAAAACAGCCCTATGGAGATTTTCTGGTGAAACTAGATTGTCTGTATGATTGTCGGTATGCCCATGAACTTTGTCCATGCATAGATGTACTTGAGTACACACTATATTTATAAAGTAACAATATTTAAAGTGATACTGATTTGGATCTCACTATCTAAAACCCAGTAAGAGTTGTTGACTTTGCTACTTTGAGATTCTGAATATCAATGAGCTGATTGTCTGGGTAACTGAGCTCTGGGTGACCTCCCTCCCTCTCGCACTGATCACGACATCACATTGAACATAATGACAGAGGGTTGCCGTGGAAATCCTGCAGCATGACCATCGATTGATCTCCTTCTTCTCTCTCTCTCTATCTCTCTCTCTCTCTCTCTCTCTTTCTCTCTGTTTCTCTCTCTCTCTCTCTCTCTCTCTCTCTCTCTCTCTCTCTCTCTCTCTCAATTCAATGCAATTCAAGGGGCTTCATTGGCATGGGAAACATATGTTAACATTGCCAAAGCAAGTGAAGTAGATAATATGCAAAAGTGAAATAAACAATAAAGATAAACACTTTGAAATTTGACATTTGCAACAACATCGAAATTTGACGTTTGAGAAACATGGATGAACGTCTAATTCTGACTGTGAGAGCTAGTTGCAGCATTCCTGGCATGTTCCATAGGTATAAGCTCTCCATTCAAATGTGATTGATTGAATGATGAACACAAGAGTATGTTCAATACCCTGTCTCTAGCATAAGATCATGTAGTCCAATTTCAAACAATTTGAGAAAGAAAAGTACGATGTTTCTATGTCGAGAATGTCTCAAATTATGTCTCATAATATTTATTTTATGAAGTCAAAAGGTAATTTCATAGTTGTGATGTCTTCACTATTATTCTACAATGTATAAAATAGTCAAAATAAAGACAAACCCTTGACTGGTACTGTACATGAGCCAAAACAATTATTTGCGTTTTAGCAGACGCTCTTATCCAGCAAATAGGGTTAAGCACATCGACAGATTTTTCACATAGTCGGCTTGGGGATTCGAACCAGGGAAACATATCAGTGTGCTCTCTCTCTCTCTCTCTGTCAGAATTCTCTCCATATTATCAGCAATAGCAGCGTTCAGATAGCAATACAGTCAGTGATATATTTGAATAAAGCAGAGACAATTGGCATATTGCACCATTCTCTATGCATGTAGACACTGGGATTTTAGTTTTCAAAATATGTGCATGCAATAATGTTGATTATGTGTAATGTATTTTTTTTTGTTGAAATGGCTGTGTGTGTACTTAATTGAATAGACCCAAATATGAATCAACAAGAAATATGTGACATCATCATCATCATCATCATTGTGACATCATCAACAAATTGAAACATTGTATAATGTTTTACATGTTCCAGACAATGAATGATAAGCAAAATGTTGTGGAATAGGTTATTTTGATCCTGGATTAACCCTTTGTAGGTTAAATGATAGTCATGTGTTAACTGGGTTACATCTGACCTATTATTCTCGGTGAGTATGGCTGTAGGCCTATGCAATAAATGTCACCAAAAATAATTGAATGTCCTGCATGTGAATGGATTCTTGAAACTGTATTTTACCATTTTATTCCTAGAGGCTATGGTTTATTATGCTCTGTCAGAGGGGCATGAACCATAACTGAGTTTGCAGGTTTGCCTAGATGTATTTGTCGCTCGTTTCCAGCAACAAATGCGTATAATTTACAGGTACTAAAAGTGGACTCAGTCCTTTCCCACTGTCCTTGATCCTATTGCCCAGACTTGCCACTCCTGAATGAGGCTTGCTCTTGTTATTGATGTCGCTTGGCTTGTGCACTGCTGGTGCTGACGTAACCTGACGCACAAAGACAGAGGATCCGCCTCCAAACTCGACTCACTCGGCAACCAAGTCAGTGCTCAGTGCTGTGCGCACGGAGCCCCGTCCCCGCTATTGTCGTTTCTGCTCTGCTGTTTCTCTGTCATCCCCTTCCCTCCATCACTTCCTCCTACATTATAATAGTTTCACTGTGACTGCCTGCGGTCGGCTAACAAGGAAGCGTGGGGAGCGTGGCTCTTCACTTTCGTAGAGAGGGCGTATGGCGGACAGTCATTATTCAGAAAACAACAGCCGAAGCATATTAATCCAAAACAAGCAACCGGGACGAGGAGAAATTCGAACTGCAAAATGGCAACAACCACTTATTCTGGATTATGGTCGTGACATGTTATGAACTCTTCGCAAAGTTTTAATGTCATGCATATTTACTTTGTTTTTAGCGCACCATAAAGACAGCTTTCCAAACCGCTATTTTGTATCGCTGTCAGTTACTTTTATTAATTGAAATTTGAATCACTGTCCTGGACTGCGTGGTCGTGTACTTGTCCTTTGCGTTTTAAATGTGGCACACTCACTGACCGCCGCCGTGCTGCACGAGTCCTTTAATAATTCAGGGTAAATCTGTGGACGTGAGTTGGCACCAGCGACCGACATGGGGGCTAAGCAGAGCAGCCCAGCCGCTAACGGACGGACCAGGGCTTACTCGGGTTCGGATCTACCTTCTAGCACCTCTACTACCAGCAATGGGAACGGTAGGACTGCAGCCATGGCAATGAGCTATCACTCCTACGGCCAGTCGGCTCACGGGGCCTCGGGAACCACAGTGACCTCCAGTCAACACATTGGCCCCAGGACGAGGTCCGTGGGAGGCAGTTCTGGAGGGTCAGGGCCAAGACCCCAGTCAGGCATCAACATCCCCAACAGCAGTGGAGCCTACAGCTCGCAGGAGTCTGGCAGCAGCACCCCGGAGGAGGCCGAGAGGGACAGGTCCAGCGGGGGGCAAGGGGGTCCCCGGTTGTTGATTGGATCATTACCAGCACACCTATCGCCTCACCTTTTTGGAGGTAAGAGACTGGCTGACAATAAGGTAGCAACATGCAGCAAGCAACTTGTGTCTGTGTAATGTTGATTCTCAGTTTTATTCACGGAAATGTCACCTTCTCTGTCTAAATGGGTTTTATACCTATCACTCACCAGTGTGGACCAAATGGGTCCTAACCTCAGTTTTACAGCTACATGCAACTTGGATGACATGTTTGTAGTAATAACTGTATAATAATAGTGTTGTAACAACATTTTAGATTGTTTTATTTATTTATTTATTTATTTATTTCACCTTTATTTAACAAGGTAAGCTAGTTGAGAACAAGTTCTCATTTACAACTGCGACCTGGCCAAGGTAAAGCAAAGCAGTGCGACAGAAACAACAACACAGAGTTACACATAATAAACTAGTGTACAGTCAATAACACAATAGAAAAAAAAGAAAGTCTATATACAGTGTGTGCAAATGGCATGAGGAGGTATGGTAATAAATAGTAGCAAAGTAATTACAATTTAGCAGATTAACACTGGAGTGATAGATGAGCAGATGATGGTGTGGAAGTAGTGATACTGGTGTGCAAAAGAGCAGCAAAGTAAATAAAAACAATATGGGGATGAGGTAGGTAGATTGGGTGGGCTATTTGCAGATGGACTATGTACAGCTGCAGCGATTGGTTAGCTGCTCAGATAGCTGATGTTTAAAGTTAGTGAGGGAAATTTAAGTCTCCAGCTTCAGTGATTTTTGGAATTCGTTCCAGTCACTGGCAGCAGAGAACTGGAAGGAAAGGCGGCCAAAGGGGGTGTTAGCTTTGGGGATGACCAGTGAGATATACCTGCTGGAGCGCGTGCTACGGGTGGGTGTTGTTATCGTGACCAGTGAGCTGAGATAAGGCGGAGCTTTACCTGGCATAGACTTATACATGACCTGGAGCCAGTGGGTCTGGCGACGAATATGTAGCGAGGGCCAGCCGACTAGAGCATACAGGTCGCAGTGGTGGGTAGTATATGGGGCTTTGGTGACAAAACGGATGGCACTGTGATAGACTGCATCCAATTTGCTGAGTAGAGTGTTGGAAGCTATTTTGTAGATGACGTCGCCGAAGTCGAGGATCGGTAGGATAGTCAATTTTACTAGGGTAAGTTTGGCCGCGTGAGTGAAGGAGTTTTTGTTGCGAAATAGAAAGCCGATTGTAGATTTGATTTTGGATTGGAGATGTTTGATATGAGTCTGGAAGGAGAGTTTACAGTCTAGCCAGACACCTAGGTATTTGTAGTTGTCCACGTATTCTACGTCAGAACTGTCCAGAGTAGTGATGCTAGTCGGGCGGGCGGGTGCGGACAGCGAACGGTTGAAAGCATGCATTTGGTTTTGCTAGCGTTTAAGAGCAGTTGGAGGCCACAGAAGGAGAGTTGTATGGCATTGAAGTTCGTTTGGAGGTTAGTTAACACAGTGTCCAAAGATGATCATAGTTTACAGTCATAATGCATAGGCTATGATTCAATAACCCCCGCCTCATCCTCTTCCTCCTCCTTATCTTCCCCGTCTTCATCCTCCTCCTTATCACCATCATTTCCTTTTACAGTGCACACCATAGTAAGGAGTGTTCATTATCATCAGTGAATGTGATACCAAACAGCCTTTTTTTGGAGCAATGGAGAGCATTCATTACATTTTACATTTACATTTTAGTCATTTAGCAGACACTCTTATCCAGAGCGACTTACAGTAGTGAATGCATACATTTAATTTCATTTCATGCATTTTTTTGTACTGGCCCCCCGTGCAACCACAACCCACATCATATCCACTTCAGTATGATACATCCCTGTCAATGATCATCCCACATTAAAAAAAAAAATATGTATTTCACCTTTATTTAACCAGGTAGGCAAGTTGAGAACAAGTTCTCATTTACAACTGCGACCTGACATGACATATAGTTGTCGGGGAGACAGACTACCGTAATTTTCAGACTATAAGCCGCAACTTTTTTCCCACGCTTTGAACCTCGTGGCTTAAACAATGACGCGGCTAATATATGGATTTTTCCCGCTTTCAAAAAAAATAAAATAAAAACCACATTCACTAAAACGGGCCGCATGCGAAGAGCAACTTATGGTCAAGTCTGCCAGTGGGTCCTGACAGCGTGGAGCTGCGTGGAGGCAAATCCACTATCATCAACGGGTTTCGAAAGGCTGGACTGCTGCGTGTTGAAGAGGGCTCAGCGGGGGATTTGCCTCCGGATGAAAGTGACGAGAGCGACAATGAAAATGATCCAATATCGGATGAAGCAATTCTGAGGCTATTCAACTCCGACACCGAAGGAGATGACTTCACTGCACAGGAGGAGGAAGATAGTGACCAATGACTTTCTTGGTAGGCTACTGTTTACTGCTCATTTTTTATTTTTTGTTTCAAGCCGTGTTTCATTAAAGCCTATTTATTTTTGTTACAAGCCGTGTTTCGTTAAAGCCTATTTATTATTGTTACAAGCCGTGTTTCGTTAAAGCCTATTTATTATTGTTACAAGCCGTGTTTCGTTAAAGCCTGTGTAAAGTTCATTTGTTTCAATGTACCGGTAGGCACCTGCGGCTTATTTATGTTCAAAATAATATTTTTTATTAAATTCAGTGGGTGCGGCTTATATTCAGGTGTGCTTAATAGTCCGGAAATTACGGTAGACTAACTCTCACCACCAGTTTCAGCAGACCCTGATGTATCTAACAGAGTGACATTGATATCTGCTTGAAGAAGCAAAGGTATTGTAGTTGGTTAAAAGTTGGTTATAGCCTACTACTGTAGTTATAGAGCAAGCTAATTAGTGATATGAGAATCACTCCGCCTAAATGAGGCTACTGTCTGTGTCCAGTCTAAGGTGAGAGCGCCTAGTCCAGATCAGACCGTCAACTCAGTATCAGCAGGGCTTGGCATGTTTGCCTTTCTCTTCCGACATGCTGTTTGAGGATTAGTTTGGTCTAGGAATTTAACAGATTAGGTCCAGAAAACCACCCAAAAGATTGTGGTTACTTTGCATTGAGCTGCTAAATATGCAGACATGCTGGATAGAGGGAAAAAGAGAGATTACTTTAGAGAAAGTAATTTCACTCTGCTTTCTCCCCATCTCTGAGGGGAATTATCATCATAAAACAGAGAGAAAGGGAGGGAGAAATTACATGGATTATCTGGGTCTGGGGAATATTTGCTCAGCAATTCTCGTGGCTCTGAATGTTCACTTGCCACTGCCACTCTAAATCCATTAGCTGGATTCTCCTTCTTTAACTTTCAGAAAGGGAAGCTTCGACATGCCTCATCTAACATGCCTCAAGTAATGAATCAAGTCCAACACGGGATGTATCACGATAACCACCCTATTCCCTATATAGTGCACTACTTTTGACTATAGGAATAGGTTGCCAGTTGGGACGTACCATGATGTTTGTAAGGTTACATACATGTGATTGTCCTGTGATGGACCATGTTCATGTTTTCTGAGTTGAAGACACAGTTTTGTAAACCATGTTTATTTCAGGCATAGTTCCATGAATCCCATTAGAATGTAGACCTAAACAATCGAGCACCAACCAATTGAACCATTCAATCATCAACTCAACCCATTGAATTTCTCTCCACATTCTGCAGCCCTGCTCATTCAGACGTTGCTTCTCCTCTCCCTTGTGCCTTCTTTGATACACTCACCCTGATCTCAAGCTGCAATTAAATTAAAACTCTAATTGGATTTGTCCTCCACTCACCTCAGCTGCACTGTTCACTCTCAGATTATATACACAGCCTGCAGAAGCCCTGCTATCATTTCATAGGAAACAACTAGGTTCAGACTTCACAGATGTATTCACCTCAGCTACACTCTTCACTCTCATAATAGAATAGACTACCCAGCCTCCAGAATCCCTGATGTCACTTAATAATCTTAATGCACCACAGGCCAGCTATTCACTCTCACACAATATAGCCTACAGACAGTATATGCCTTGGGTATCATGTCTGGTGTAAGTTAATACTTCACACAGCTGGAGCACCTGTGGTGGAAACAGAGCAGCCATGTCGTTGAGTGGTTGAGTTGTTGGTTGCTCAGATGGAATTTCCCGGCAGCTCTTGTGTTCTGTGTTGAGAGGCCTGCCTGTTCTCTGCTGTCAACCTTCTTCCTGCACCCGTGTCGTGGCGTGCCATGTCAGGGTGAGCCTCAACCACATCACCTCCACTCAGATGTAAACACAGTTAGAATTTAGACTCCTGTGTGTCTGAGAGCAGAGGGGGAATATTGTTTTACACACAGACACATGCATATATACACACACACACACATACATGCACACACACACACACACACACACACACACACACACACACACACACACACACACACACAGCCACACACACACACACGCACACACACACACACACATGCCTACACACACATACACACACACACACACACACACACACACACACACACACACACACACACACACACACACACACACACACACACACACACACACACACACATACACATTATTTTGACTGGCTGGGATCTACTTCTGCTTTTTGAGATTCAACAACAGTGCATTTTCTTTTCTTTATTCGTGTCAATGAGTATTTCATGTTTTATGAGTTGAAGACACAGTTTTGTAAACCATGTTTATTTCAGGCATAGTTCCATGAATGCTATAAGTGTTTATATTTGGTTCTATTGCTCTTTTCACTGGTGTTAGTGAGTGAGAGAATGTTGTTGTCCTTGGAAGGAGAGAGATATATAGGCACAGTGTACCAAGCAGCTTTCTGTCTATGGCTGTTTGAACACGTCTCTCTCACCCCCCGCTCTCTCCCTCTCTCCCTTCATCTCTCTCTCTCTAATGATAATGAAATAATAGTTTAGTGGCTGAGTCAGGGTCATGTTAATACAGTATTATCATGAAAGAAAAACTTGACCCTGTTCATTCCCCGCAAGCACCTTGCAGCCGGGTGAGGTGTGTCTTGGGTACAGGTGTTCTGTAACTGTTTTTAGTTATTTATACAGTTAGTAGGCGGTTTTCCCACTGAAAGCTGCTTGGCGACTCTTCTGTTTAACCTTACCACACATTTTAACTTACCCAGGGGAGCAGTGCTGCTGGTCGTTTCTTTGAATATGCTCTTCTACACCACAGATACACCTACTTTACCTATGACATGGCTGCCAAGAGCAATAATAGATGTGTTTATTTGATTTCTGAAAAGAAGTGAAAGCACAACTTGCCTTGTGAGACTATGCGGGGAGGCAGTTTTGACCACTGAGTAAGAGGGAAGCTTAAAAAGGCACATAAGGCGGAAATAAGACCAGTACACAAGTGTGTGCACGACAGTCACCTGTTTGTGTCTGAAAAGATTGCTCAGTTACTGTAAATGTGTTTGTCTGAAAGCAGGAGGGTCCTAATTCTGGAACAGAGAAAGAACATACAGGAAATATACAATTTTGTCTTTTTTGTTTCTTTTTTTAAAGACTAGCTAGTTGTAATATTGTGTTTATGTCGTCAGGGACAACCTGTAGTACAAAGTGTGTCAGGTGGTGTCATGTATCACATTGTTTAATCAGAGTCACACCTTTCCTGCCCCCACTAAGACGTTCAGGTGCCTGGAGCAGATGAACAGGTCCACACACCTGCTGTAATAAAGGGGTCAACCGTCCGACCTGATCCAACGTCTAGCCCAGACACCCAGAAAGAAAACGTCTGTTTTGAAATATTTCCTTCCCATTTCATCAGATTGAATTCCCAATGTATATATTTGTTCTCTACCTCTTAAAACACAGTGATGTCTGAGTAAATAACATGAATGGTAGGAGGGAAGACAAGCTTCAGAAGACTCAGTAGGCTGTAATTTTAGTGTCCTGCCAATGAAACTCATCTCAGGGGAGTCCTCATGGCGCTACCTACAGTCTTCCTCTGTGTGGTGAATGACTGACTGCTGGGAGACAGACAGTGGTTATTGACAGCTAATAGTAAATAACTTGAAATAGATATTTCATGGAGTAGCAGTTTCATGGAGAAGTTTTGTTTGAAAGCTGGAGACGAGCTGGTTTGATTTACAGGCTGAAACGAAGGAAGATTGTCTCCCTGTGAGTATTCACTAAGATTGCACTACTGAAGGTATAGTGCTATACCACCGTCCTGCAGCGTATTGGCTGGCTGCTGCCAATGGTGTCACACCCTGACCGTAGAGATCCTTATTATTCTCTATGTTTGGTTAGGTCAGGGTGTGACTCGGGTGGGAAAATCTATGTTTTCCGTTTCTTTGTTTTTGGGCCGAGTGTGGTTCCCAATCAGAGGCAGCTGCCTATCGTTGTCTCTGATTGGGAATCATACTTAGGCAGCCTGTTTTCTTCCTGTGTTTGTGGGAGGTTGTTTTCTGTTTAGCCTCTGTTGCCTGACAGAACTGTACGTTTTAGGTTTTTCGCCTTTTGTTGTTATGTTTGAATGTGTTGCGATAATAAAGAATCATGAGCACTTACCACGCTGCGCTTTGGTCCATTTCTCCATTCAACGTCGGCCGTTACAAATGGCCCCCAGCTATAAGCCCAGTCAGATGGAAGAACAGGAGAGCATTAGAGAGAGTTGTCTCCTGGGTGAAATATTCAACTGTAGTTTCCTGTTCCTTCCTCAGTGATGGAAGATCCCTAAGGTGTCAACAAGGCAAGACAAAAGAGTCAGGGAATCCATATTTTCTTGGTGATAGAAGTAGAAAGAATTATAAAATATTTTCAATCTCCAATAAGATTTATTTGGTTGCGTCCCAAATGGCACCCTTTTCGCTATGTAGTGCCCTACTTTTGATGAGAGCCCTATGGTAACAGGGAGCCATTTGGGACGTTGATTTGTCATTGTCTCATAACTGCTTTCTGATGGTGTAAAGTCTAGGCTGGTTGTGTTATGTAAATCCCTGAACTGCCTTGAACGCTGGAGGGCATAATGAACCAGAGGAAAGGTGGGATGAGGAGATGAGCATTGATGGGAGGTCAGCAAAGGTTTAAACTTCTTATGGCTTGGGGGCAGTATTTCGACGTCTGGATTAGAAGCGTGCCCAAAGTAAACTGCCTGTTACTCAGGCGCAGAAGCTAGGATATGCATATAATTAGATTTGGATAGAAAACACTCTAAAGTTGCCAAAACTGTTAAAATAATGTCTTTGAGTATAACAGAACTAATATGGCAGGTGAAAACCTGAGGAAAATATATCCAGGAAGTGGGATTTTTTTTGATGTGGGTAGTTTTCAATTGAATGCCTATAGAGTATCTAATGGGTTAGGACCCAGATTGCAGTTCCTATTAGAGTATCTAATGGGTTAACCCATTAGAGTATCTAATGGGTTAGGACCCAGATTGCAGTTCCTATTAGAGTATCTAATGGGTTAACCCATTAGAGTATCTAATGGGTTAGGACCTAGATTGCAGCTTCCACTAGATGTCAACAGTCTTTAGACATTGTTTCAGGCTTATTTTCTGAAAAATGAAGAAGAATGAGACCTTTCTGTCAGTCGACTGTAGAATTATGCAGTGCTGGTTTGCGTGCGTGACCGAGTGTGCGCCCTTCATTGTTTTTCCTTTCTATTGAATACGCTATTGTCCTGTTGAAATATTATTGATTATTTAGACAAAAACAACCTGAGGATTAATTATTAACATCGTTTCACATGTTTCGACGAACTTTACCGGTACTATTAGGATGTATTCGTCTGCATGTTTTGATCGCCTTTGAGCCAGTGGATTACTGAACAAAATGCACCAACAAAACTGAGTTTTTGGGATATAAAGAGGGACTTTGTCGAACAAAACAAACATTTATTGTGTAGCTGGGACTCTTGTGACTGCAACCATATGAAGATCTTCAAAGGTAAGTGATCAATTTTATCACTATTTCTGACTTGTAATTCCTTTACTTGGTTGTAAAATGTTTGTATGCTTTTGTAAGCTGGGCGCTGTCCTCAGATAATCGCATGGTATGCTTTCGCCGTAAAGCCTTTTTGAAATCTGACAAAGCGGCTGGATTTACAAGAAGTTCATCGTTAAGCCGATGTATAACACTTGTATTTTTTATGAATGTTTATTATGACTAGTTCTGTATTTTGAATTTGGCGCTCTGTAATTTCACCGGATGTTGTCGAGGTGGGTCGCTAGCGGAACGCCTGCGCCAGAAAGGTTAAAGCTGTCTTGGTCTAAAGTGCTAGTAGCTTTGTGGTCTGTATTGAGCATGTGCTGTTGGTTGCGTGTTTCTGGGTCTGTGTTGGTCTGTTTTGGTCTGTGATTTAGACTGTGTCTTGGTCTGTGCTTTGGTCTATAGTGGTGGTCCAGAAAGCTAGTTTTGACAGCTTCTCATTTTGAAGTTTAGCTCATTTGACAGAGCACACATCTACAAGCTGTAGAAGTTAGCCTATATTAGAAGATAGGCTACATATTTGTTGACTCAGTGAACAACTGGAGCATCTCAATCCATGATCCCTGTCCTCTCAGTTTGGAGCTCCTGGTAATAATCAGTAGTTAAAAGCCTACTAAAGCTCAGCTGCTATCCTCTACTCTTATTCAGACCCCTTGACTTTTTCCACATATTGTTAAGTTACAGCCTTATTCTAAATTTGATTTAAAAAAATAATTCCCTCATCAATCTACACACAAGACCCCATAATGACAAAGCATGAACAGCTTTTTAGAAATATCACATTTACATATGTATTCAGACCGTTTACTCACTGCTTTGTTGAAGCACATTTGGCAGCGAGAACAGCCTCGAGTCTTCTTGGGTATGATGCTACAAACTTGGCACACCTGACTTCCGGCGCCGACAAAGATGGCCGCCTCGCTTCGCATTCCTAGGAAACTATGCAGTATTTTGCTTTTTTATGTGTTATTTCTTACATTGTTACCCCAGGTAATCTTAGTTCCTCCCGACTGTATGTAGTAAAACCTATTGGATATAAGAGCAACGTCAACTCACCAACATTACGACCAGAAATACGAAGCGGATCCTCTGTTTGGCCCACCACCCAGGACAATGGATCGGATCCCAGCCGGCAAGCCAAAACAACGGCGCCGCAGAAGAAGGGGCAGACGGAGCGGTCTTCTGGTCAGGCTCCATAGACGGGCACATCGCGCACCGCTCCCGAGCATACTACTCGCCAATGTCCAGTCTCTTGACAACAAGGTAGACGAAATCCGAGCAAGGGTAGCGTTCCAGAGATACATCCGAGACTGTAACGTTCTTTGTTTCACGGAAACATGGCTCACTCGAGACACGCTATCTGAGTCGGTACAGCCACCTGGTTTCTTCACGCATCGCGCCGACCGAAACAAGCATCTCTCTGGTAAGAAGATGGGTGGGGGTGTATGCCTTATGATTAACGAGACGTGGTGTGATCATAACAACATACAGGAACTCAAGTCATTTTGTTCACCTGACTTAGAATTCCTCACTATCAAATGCCGACCGCATTATCTACCAAGAGAATTCTCTTCGATTATAATCACAACGGTGTATACCCCCACCCCCAAGCAGACACATCGACGGCCCTGAAAGAACTTCATTGGACTCTATGTAAACTGGAAACCACATATCCTGAGGCTGCATTTATTGTAGCCGGGGATTTTAACAAGGCTAATCTGAAAACAAGGTTCCCCAAATCCTATCAGCATATCGGTTGTGCTACCAGGGCGGGCAAAACCCTAGACCACTGTTATTCTAACTTCCGCGACGCATATAAGGCCCTCCCCCGCCCTCCCTTTGGAAAAGCTGACCACGACTCCATTTTGTTGCTCCAGCCTATAGACAGAAGCTAAAACAGGAAGCTCCCGCCCTCAGGTTTGTTCAACGCTGGTCCGACAATTCGGATTCCACGCTTCAAGATTGCTTCGATCACGTGGACTGGGATATGTTCCGCATTGCTGCGAACAACAGAGTTCATTAACAAGTGGATCGGTGATGTCGTACCAACAGCGTCTATTAAAACATTCCCCAACCAGAAACCGTGGATTGATGGCAGCATTCGCGCAAAACTGAACGCACGAACCACTGCTTTTAATCAGGGCATTGTGACCGGAAACATGACCGAATATAAACAGTGTAGCTATTCCCTCCGCAAGGCAATCAAACAAGCTAAGCGTCAGTACAGAGACAAAGTGGAGTTGCAATTCAACGGCTCAGACACGAGAGGTATGTGGCAGGGTCTACAGTCAATCACGGACTACAAAAGAAAAATCAGCCCCGTCGCGGATCACGATGCCTTGCTCCCAGACAGACTAAACAAGTTTTTTGCTCGGTTTGAGGACAATACAGTGCCACTAACACGGCCCGCTACCAAAACCTGCGGGCTCTCCTTCACTGCAGCCAACGTGAGTAAAACATTTAAACGTGTTAACCCTCGCAAGGCTGCAGGCCCAGACGGCATCCTCGGCCGCGTCCTCAGAGCATGCGCAGACCAGCTGGCTGGTGTGTTTACAGACATATTCAATCAATCCTTATCCCAGTCTGCTGTCCCCACATGCTTCAAGAGGGCCACCATTGTTCCTGTTCCCAAGAAAGCTAAGGTAACTGAGCTAAATTACTACCGTCCTGTAGCACTCACTTCCGTCATCATGAAGTGCTTTGAGAGACTAGTCAAGGACCATATCACCTCCAACCTACCTGACACCCTAGACCCACTCCGATTTGCTTACCGACCCAATAGGTCCACAGACAATGCAATCGCCATCACACTGCACACTGCCCTAACCCATCTGGACAAGAGGAATACCTATGTAAGAATGCTGTTCATCGATTACAGCTCAGCATTTAACACCATAGTACACTCCAAACCTATCATTAAGCTCCAGACTCTGGGTCTCGACCCCTCCCTGTGCAACTGGGTCCTGGACTTTTTGACGGGCCGCCCCCATGTGGTGAGGGTAGGTAACAACATCTCCACACCGCTGATCCACAACACAACGCAGACAGCGTGGTGAAGAAGGCACAGCAGTGCCTCTTCAACCTCAGGAGGCTGAAGAAATTCGGCTTGTCATCAAAAACACTCACAAACTTTTACAGATGCACAATCGAGAGCATCCTGTCGGACTGTATCACCGCCTGGTACGGCAGCTGCTCCACCCATAACCGGAAGGCTCTCCAGAGGGTAGTGAGGTCTGCACAACGCATCACCGGGTGCAAACTACCTGCCCTCCAGGACACCTACACCACCCGATGTCACAGGAAGGCCAAAAAGATCATCAAGGACAGCAACCACCCGAACCACTGCCTGTTCACCCCGCTAACATCCAGAAGGCGAGGTCAGTACAGGTGCATCAAAGCTGGAACTGCGAGACTGAAAAACAGCTTCAATCTCAAGGCCATCAGACTGTTAATAAACAGCCATCACTAACATTGAGTGGCTGCTGCCAACATACTGACTCAACTCAAGCCAC
Organism: Salmo salar; assembly: GCF_965601325.2. Classification (NCBI taxonomy): domain Eukaryota; kingdom Metazoa; phylum Chordata; class Actinopteri; order Salmoniformes; family Salmonidae; genus Salmo; species Salmo salar. The sequence goes on from NC_138292.1 coordinate 29,641,193, forward strand.
TTTAATAATGGGAAAATTGATGTAATCAATTTATCACTTGCCACTTTATTTATATTAGATAATGTTTACATAACCTACATTATTCATCTCATATGTACGCCATACCATCTACTGCATCTTGCCATCTTGATGTAATTAGATGTATCACTAGCCACTTTAAAACAATGCCACTTTATATAATATTTTCATAACCTACATTACTCATCTCATATGTATATACTGTACTCTATACCATCTACTGCATCTTGCCATCCTGATGTAATGTATCACTAGCCACCTTAAACAATGCTGCTTTAGAGTGGGGGGAAAAAGTATTTGATCCCCTGCTGATTTTGTACATTTGCCCACTTACAAAGAAATGATCAGTCTATAATTTTAATAGTAGGTTTATTTGAACAGTGAGAGACAGAATAACAACAAAAAAATCCAGAAAAACGCATGTAAAAAATGTTATAAAATGATTTGCATTTTAATGAGGGAAATAAGTATTTGACCCCTCTGGAAAACATGACTTAGTACTTGGTGGCAAAACCCTTGTTGGCAATCACAGAGGTCAGACGTTTCTTGTAGTTGGCCACCAGGTTTGCACACATCTCAGGAGGGATTTTGTCCCACTCCTCTTTGCAGATCTTCTCCAAGTCATTAAGGTTTTGAGGCTGACGTTTGGCAACTCAAACCTTCAGCTCCCTCCACAGATTTTCTATGGGATTAAGGTCTGGAGACTGGCTAGGCCACTCCAGGACCTTAATGTGTTTCTTCTTGAGCCACTCCTTTGTTGCCTTGGCCGTGTGTTTTGGGTCATTGTCATGCTGGAATACCCATCCACGACCCTTTGATGCGGTGAAGTTGTCCTGTCCCCTTAGCAGAAAAACACCCCCAAAGCATAATGTTTCCACCTCCATGTTTGACGGTGGGGATGGTGTTCTTGGGGTCATAGGCAGCATTCCTCCTCCTCCAAACACGGCGAGTTGAGTTGATGTCAAAGAGCTCCATTTTGGTCTCATCTGACCACAACACTTTCACCAGTTGTCCTCTGAGTCATTCAGATGTTCATTGGCAAACTTCAGACGGGCATGTATATGTATTCTTGAGCAGGGGGACCTTGCGGGCGCTGCAGGATTTCAGTCCTTCACGGCGTAGTGTGTTACCAATTGTTTTCTTGGTGACTATGGTCCCAGCTGCCTTGAGATCATTGACAAGATCCTCCCGTGTAGTTATGGGCTGATTCCTCACCGTTCTCATGATCATTGCAACTCCACGAGGTGAGATCTTGCATGGAGCCCCAGGCCGAGGGATATTGACAGTTCTTTTGTGTTTCTTCCATTTGCGAATAATCGCACCAAATGTTGTCACCTTCTCACCAAGCTGCTTGGCGATGGTCTTGTAGCCCATTCCAGCCTTGTGTAGATCTACAATCTTGTCCCTGAAATCCTTGGAGAGCTCTTTGGTCTTGGCCATGGTGGAGAGTTTGGAATCTGATTGATTGATTGCTTCTGTGGACAGGTGTCTTTTTTACAGGTAACAAACTCCCTTTAAGAGTGTGCTCCTAATTTCAGCTCGTTACCTGTATAAAAGACACCTGGGAGCCAGAAACCTTTCTGATTGAGAGGGGGTCAAATACTTATTTCCCTCATTAAAATGCAAATCAATTTATAACATTTTTGACATGTGTTTTTCTGGATATTTTTGTTGTTATTCGGTCTCTCACTGTTCAAATAAACACTCAATTAAAATTATAGACTGATCCTTTCTTTGTCAGTGGGCAAACGTACAAATCAGCAGGGGATCAAATACTTTTTTCCCCCACTGTATATGTTTTCATACCCTACAATACTCATCTCATATGTATATACTGTACTCCATACCATCTATTACATCTTGCCTATGCCGTTCGGCCATCACTCAATTATATATTTTTATGTACATATTCGTATTCATTCCTTTACACTTGTGTGTACAAGGTAGTTGTTGTGGAATTGGTAGATTACTTGTTAGATATTACTGCATGGTCGGAACTAGAAGCACAAGCATTTCGCTACACTTGCATTAACACCTGCTAACCATGTGTATGTGACAAATAAATGTGATTTGATTTGGGGAGTTTCTCCCATTCTTCTCTGCAGATCTTCTCAAGCTCTGTCTGGATGGATGTGGAGCGTCGCTGCGCAGCTATTTTCAGGTCTCTCTAGAGATGTCCGATTGGTTCAAGTCCAGGCTTTGGCTGGGCCACTCAAGGACATTCAGAGACTTGTCCCGAAGCCACTCCTGCGTTGTCTTGGCTGTGTGCTTAGGGTAGTTGTCCTGTTGGAAGGTGAACCTTTGCGCTAGTCTGAGGTCTGAGGTCCTGAGCACTCTGGAGCATCATCCATTCATCTTTCCCTCGATCCTGACTAGTGTCCCAGTCCCTGCCGCTGAAAAACATCCCCACAGCATGATGCTGCCACCACCATGTTTCCTCAAGACGTGCTCTTGGCATTCAGGCCAAAGACTTCAGTCTTGGTTTTATCAGACCAGAGACCAGAGAATCTTGTTTCCCATGGTCTGAGAGTCATAGGTGCCTTTTGGAAAACTCCAAACATGCTGTCATGTGCCTTTTACTGAGCAATGGCTTCCGTCTGATTGGTAGAGTGCTGCAGAGATGTTTGCCCTTCTGGAAGGTTCTCTGATCTCCACAGAGGAACTTTGGTGCTCAGTCAGCGTTACCATCAGGTTCTTGGTCACCTCCCTGACCAAGGGCCTTCTCTCCCGATTGCTCAGTTTGGCCGGGCGGCCAGCTCTAGGAAGAGTCTTGGTGGTTCCAAACTTCTTCTATTTAAGACTGATGGAGGCCACTGTGTTCTTGGGGACCTTCAATGCTGCAGTAATTTGTTGGTACCCTTCCCCAGATCTGTGCCTCGACACAATCATATCTCGGAGCTTTACAGGCAATTCCTTCGACCTCTTGGCTTGGTTTTTGCTCTGACATGCACAGTCAACTGTGGGACCTTATATAGACAGGTGGTTGCCTTTCCAAATCAAGTCAAATCAATTGAATTTACCACAGGTGGACTCCAATCAAGTTGTAGAAACATCTCAAGGATGATCAATGGAAACAGGATGCACCTGAGCTCAATTTCGAGTCTCATATCAAAAGGTCTGAATACATATGTAAATAAGGTATTTCTGTTTTTATTCATTCATTCTGACTGCAACATTCTAGCAGTGCAATTAATACATTTCATATATGCTATCGCAAAAATAATACTTTAGTTGTCTTTATGAAGGCCTTGGGTAACTTTAGAATACTATTTTTATTTGATTTCAAATAACACAATAGCATGTTCATTAGTTTATGTTACTACTGGCTACATAAAAAAAAAAAAAAATGTTTTCAAGTGTTCGATCAATTTATTTGGTGGATTGAGATTGTTACAACTATGAAACAGAATGCATCTGTGTTGGATCACGGTAACAGTTTATTTTTATTACCACAAAATACCAATACCCCAAACACCAAGACGTGCGGTCAAATGATGAAAATATCAGTAGCCTAAATAGTGAAACGCAGCACAAACGCAATAATGCCATTATAATGAGTAGTGTCGGTATGACAGCAGTCAAACATAGTCAGCTCGGGCTTGTGTGCGTCTTCACGCAATGGCATCAGTTGGATTTAATTTAGCTGTTATCCACTTGTCCTAACAGTTGACTCAATATTCATACCTTTCACTTGGTTGACACACTTTGACATGCTTTGTTTGGTTGTAGGGCGTAATAGTCTCCGGTTTCCTCTTGTTGTGTCCCGTCGTCTTAGACGTTGTGGAGTACAACGGCTGTGCAGGTGCCTTATTTTGCACAGAGGGAGGGAACTCCCATCTCACTTTGTTCATGGTACCGGCAGAATTGTTTTCTTTGCAAGCAACTTGTTCGCCAATGACAGTGAAGTGAAGAAAATGTCCATGGTGACATTTCTCCCATTGCCAACGCAAGGTTCCACAAGCCTCATCACCACGTTCTTCGACACTGGCTCACCTGCTGCCGATGTGGATATTTTCCCAGATATTGAAAGCCGTTCAGCATGTACAATTACGCACGCTCTCACTGTGTAGCCTGCTCCAAGTAGGTCAGAGTAGACTGATAAGACTGCTTTGGTTCGGTGGACTGATATTGGGTACATACCATCTGAAGATTAGATTTAGAATGGATCAATACAGTAGAATGACCTGCCCTGTTCTTCGTTCACAATTGGTGATTACATAATTATGATCGTTCGCTTCCCCTCGCTCATCAACTCACCCCATTCTCCCTCTTTCTCCCCATCATACTTTATATAAATAATTGAATATGTTGTTATATGTGTGAAATTAGTTTCGGTAGGGTTTAGGTTGAAGGCAATTATCGGGTGATTATCAGCTGGACAATGTGCTTTCAAACTGTCGGTCAGGAAGCAGTGTGTTATATAGGCTTATTTAGGAAAAGTCAAGGACGGAGTGGAGCAGGCCCTACTGTCAGGAGGCGACGTGAGTGAGAGCAGGCCCTACTTAGGAAAAGTCAAGGACGGCAGCGTGTTAGCTAGGCCCTACTGTCAGGAAAGGTCAAGGACGGAGCGGAGCAGGCCCTACTGTCAGGAGGCAGTGTGTTATATAGGCTTATTTAGGACAGTGTGTTATATAGGCTTATTTAGGAAAAGTCAAGGACGGAGCGGAGCAAGCCCTACTGTCAGGAGGCAGTGTGTTATATAGGCTTATTTAGGAAAAGTCAAGGACGGAGCGGAGCAGGCCCTACTGTCAGGAGGCAGTGTGTTATATAGGCTTATTTAGGAAAAGTCAAGGACGGAGCGGAGCAGGCCCTACTGTCAGGAGGCAGTGTGTTATATAGGCTTATTTAGGAAAAGTCAAGGACGGAGCGGAGCAAGCCCTACTGTCAGGAGGCAGTGTGTTATATAGGCTTATTTAGGAAAAGTCAAGGACGGAGTGGAGCAGGCCCTACTGTCAGGAGGCAGTGTGTTATATAGACTTATTTAGGAAAAGTCAAGGACGGAGCGGAGCAGGCCCTACTGTCAGGAGGCAGTGTGTTATATAGGCTTATTTAGGAAAAGTCAAGGACGGAGCGGAGCAGGCCCTACTGTCAGGAGGCAGTGTGTTATATAGGCTTATTTAGGAAAAGTCAAGGACGGAGCGGAGAAGGCCTACTGTCAGGAGGCAGTGTGTTATATAGACTTATTTAGGAAAAGTCAAGGACGGAGGGGGGCATGACTTAAAAAACGGCAGAGTAATAAAATGAATAAATTCATGAGCGGTCAAAATGAGAAGAATAAGGGTGATCAAAGGTGAAAGAAAGAAGTGGTGTGTGTGTGTGTGTGTGTGTGTGTGTGTGTGTGTGTGTGTGTGTGTGTGTGTGTGTGTGTGTGTGTGTGTGTGTGTGTGTGTGTGTGTGTGTGTGTGTGTGTGTGTGTGTGTGTGTGTGTGTGTGTGTGTGTGTGTGTGTGAGAGAGAGAGCGAGAAAGAGAGAGGAGGAGAGGAGTACATCTGACGAAATGGCTGCAGTGCAGAGCTAACAAATTGAAAAATCAATTGCGGTTGAGCTGCCGATGGGAGTAAACATATTTATTATGGACTGAATATATCAGCATTTGTCTCCTATAACCGGCATGGTTTGATTACAGAGGAAGGCCTGGTCAAGAGAGAGTGTGTGTGCGTGTGTGCTTATGTGTGTGTGAGAAACTACAGTGGTATAATAATGGATTTTATGTCAAATCAGCAGTGAAAATACTGCTTCCCAGATTGACTCAAGCTGACCCTGAACAACAAATCACTTCTTCTGGAATTATTTTTGTCATGTAATCTCTCATGTGACAGTGATCAAAGTACAGGAGCATGGGTAATGCCTTTCTCACCACTCACTTACTGCAGTCATGTGAAACACACACACACACACACACACACACACACACACACACACACACACACACTCACTGACTGAGAGATAGAGAGTGTCACTGTCTTGTTTTGCCTGATGACTGTCCTGTGTTATTCCCATGTAATAATAATCTAGCAATACTAGCATAAAGAAATGCTTGAGAGGCCTCTCTCTCTCCGTTAACTCCTCCTCTCACCCCTCGTCTCTCCTCTCCAGCACAGCGTGCGCTTGATATTTCATGCCCGTCTCTGTGCCTGCCTGCCTGACGCCCAGTGCATTTGGCTGCATACATTAATTAATTTGTGATGGCTCTCCTTCATTCTCTTCAGACTGGCACATTCTTCTGCTCTCAACTTGTAGAGGCAAGAGCTCAAAGTGAAAGTCGGGGGAGGGGAGAGAGAGAGGGATTGGGGAGAGGGAGGGAGGGAGGGGGAGAGAGATGGTAGAAAGGCAATTCCTTCAGCTTGATAGATAGAATGATGAAGGAAGTGATCAGGAGAGGATAGAGTAAAAGACAAACAGGATGTCCCAGAATGCACTATGGGTTGTTGAGTATGGAGTACAGAATGGGTGATTTGGGGGAGTGATAGATGACATGATGATGGGACATAGCGAGCTACCTTGCCATTCTTTTCTCAGTTAGAGCAAGGTGGGTCTCGCTCAATCATTGACCACAGTGACAGCTAATCTATACCGAGCCCTGCCTCACCTTAGTCACCTGTAGACAACCCACGCTGTCATTAAAATGGAGATTCCCCACCGCGCACACACACACACACACACACACACACACACACACACACACACACACACACACACACACACACATATCCCCCCCCCCCCCACACACACACACACTGACACTCCATTATACCATATCGCTGGTTAGTGTGTCCCAACAACAGGTTGTTAGTTTGTGGATGTGACTATGCATAAGGCTCTGCCTAATTATTAACCTGCCTCTTTAAGTTTCCTCTCTGTGATGAACGCAGGCTGTTGTTCTGTTTAGACGCTGGTTGTTTGTGTCTGCCTGCATTTGTCTTGTCTGTCCGTCTGTCTGGCTGTCCATCCATCCATCTGTCTGTCTGTTTGTCCGTTAGCCAGCAGCTGGTCTCCCCTCTCCGCCCCAGGCCTGTCCATCCATCTGTCTGTCTGTCTGTTTGTCCGTTAGCCAGCAGCTGGTCTCCCCTCTCCGTCCCAGGCCTGACAGTCATCCATCTGTCTGTCTGTCTGTTTGTCCGTTAGCCAGCAGCTGGTCTCCCCTCTCTGTCCCCGGCCTGTCCATCCATCCATCTGTCTGTCTGTCTGTTTGTCCGTTAGCCAGCAGCTGGTCTCCCCTCTCCGTCCCAGGCCTGACAGTCATCCATCTGTCTGTCTGTCTGTTTGTCCGTTAGCCAGCAGCTGGTCTCCCCTCTCCGTCCCAGGCCTGTCCATCCATCTGTCTGTCTGTCTGTCTGTTTGTCTGTTTGTCCGTTAGCCAGCAGCTGGTCTCCCCTCTCCGTCCCAGGCCTGTCCATCCATCTGTCTGTCTGTCTGTTTGTCCGTTAGCCAGCAGCTGGTCTCCCCTCTCCGCCCCAGGCCTGACAGTCATCCGTCTGTCTGTCTGTCTGTTTGTCCGTTAGCCAGCAGCTGGTCTCCCCTCTCCGCCCCAGGCCTGACAGTCATCCATCTGAGCCGTGTCATCTTTTGATAGGGCTGTGTGTTAATGTGGCAACATGTCTCATTTGTCCCGTCATTAACTCACATGGTCCTGGCTGCACCTGTAAAACTGTCATTCCACCTTTTAAAGATGCCGTTTTGTCTTTACGAGTGACACACTTAATGACAGGAGCGTCTGGTGGTCTCTGGGGAACTAGATGTGGAGGCTCATCTTGCTGCGATGGCAGGGGACCAGAGGAGGAGGGCTGGAGGTAGAGTCAGTTAACTGTCAACGTCAGCACCTGCTGCTCACTCAACTGGCTGTGAGTCAACACACATGGAAATGCACTCACACACTCACACATGCCCACACACACACACAAACACACACACACTTGTGAACAGAGGGAGCAGGACAAGAGTGTCAGGCAGGAGGAAGTGTGTGTGTGTTGTCTACAGTTTGCTGTCAGCAGGTATTGTGCTGGTGCACCAACCAGAACACTCCTGCCCTCCGCCCAGTGAACACTCACCACTAGACATACAGTACTAGGATAGTCCACCAGCCAGTGGGTTTGTTTTGCAGGAGGAGCAGTCTGGAGTGGGAGGGAGGGGAGGAGACGAAGGGTACTGTGGTGTATTTGAAGAAAGGAGAGGAGAGGAGGAAAGGGAGGAGAAAGGGTGGGGAGAGGGAGGTTCTGTGGTGTCTGTGGTTTGTATGCTGGTGCTAAATCTGACTTCTGTGAAGCATGGTGTTGGCAGCATCATTATTTGCATATAGGCCTACTGTAGCTCTGATTGGCTATGGTGCATGGGTCTGTTTAGAGTCCGGTCCTGAACAAGACTGACACGTTTTATTTACTGCAGTGTCTATTAATTGTCCCACTCTATATTGCTATAGAATTTTCACAAATGCCTTACTATATGTAATTCCCAAACATTCTATGGAAGTATGAAAATGTGAAAAGTGCTTGCTGGGAGCGTATATGAACAGATATGAATACGATTTCATGTTGTAAAACGCTTTCAGTTCCACTTTAAGGGGTCAAGTGGCCAGGGGGCCAGGGTAGAGGATGGAGGATAGAGGACAGTGAGGCCAGAGCAAGGGATCAGGGAGCAAAGATTAGGGCAGGAGGGATGAAAGGTGCCACTGTCAAGCTCAGGTTATGAGGCAGGCAGGGAACACATGAGAACAGATTAGGATGGGGGCAGGGACGGGTTAGTGGCTTGGATGGATGGCTGTTTGGCAGTCTGGTTGTAAGGCTTATGTCTGAAGCAGTTACACATTCGTAACGTTTCATGCAAATTGCAAACAAAAATGTACGTCCCTTTTTCCAGGATGTTACATATCATACAAAATGGATGACGTTTTACACAATTGTGCTCAATTTTCGGGGACCCGTTTTGGCTTGTGAGCAATACTTTCAAAACTACTCGCTGAAATTATCCAAAAACCTTTATAACGCATCTTTAATGGACAGACACTCTACACTACACTGTTATACAGCATAGTCAGAGCTGACCAGCTTCCATTGCTTCTGCTCCGATACTTTCCGATGCACACATTCATGCATGTGTACATAGTCTACATACACACACATAGAATCGCAGACAACCACTGCAAACATGGACAGAATCAAACGACAGTGGATGAGAAGAGACGTAAAATGGTCTGATGGTACTCTCTGATAGTGAGGAAATGTTTGTGTGTGTGTGTTTGTGTGTGTAGGCGTGTGACTGTGTGTTGCCATGTGTTCACTGCTCTTGCTGCACTTAGTTATCACCTTCTCACTTAACTTCCTGCTCCTTTCCAGTAATAGGCAGCAGTAAAAAAGGATTTGACCTGTCACGTCCTGACAATAGTAAGATGTGATTTTCTATGGTAGAGTAGGTCAAGGCGTGACGGGGTGTTTTGTGTTTTTCTATATTTTCTATTTCTATGTTCTTAGGTTCTAGTTTTTGTATTTCTATGTTGGCTTGTTTGGGATGATCTCCAATTGGAGGCAGCTGGTCCTCGTTGTCTCTAATTGGAGATCATATTTAAGTAGGGGTTTTTCTTCCTGGGTTTTGTGGGCGATACATTTTTGAGTAGTGTGTATTTCTCTCTGCGTCACAATTTTGTTATTTTGTTATTTCAAGTATTTGGTGTATTGCAACGTTTCACGGTAATAATAAATATGTGGAACTACAACCATTCTGCACTTTGGTCCGATCCTTTAAACAGCCGTGACATGACCTGAAGATGATTATGACAAACCATGCTGAAATGTCGTATACCCATCTTAGCCACATTCCAGTAGAGAAAGCCACACGCTCTCTCGGTTAGATATCTATTGTAGGAGTATTATTCTCATACTAAGCAGTTTCGCTTCTTATATCGACGGCTAAGCAGTTTCCTCCCCTTTTTAAGCCGCACAAACTGTTGCTGACAGTCTTAATTTTGTAAATAATTAGCATCAAGGATTACATCTAAGTGCTTTCGACAAGTCACCGTGGCGAAATGCCCACAACTTGCAGCAAAGTCAACTATATTCTAATGGTTCCACACATTTGCATTCAATTGGTCTGTCTGTGCTCTACTCGGTTAGTCAATATTTACTGAGTGACTATCTAATAGCCCAAGCAGGATTTTATTTCTTCATCACACAAAATTCCCTGATATATAAGACCCATGATTTAACTGACGATCACTTTGTCTTTCACTATGAAAGGGGGTGGATCTTAATCTGGGTCTTCAGTTCTTCACCTGATTATTACTAGACTGCACTGCACTCTCCTGAGGGTACAAGTGTTAAAGGCCTACTGCCTACAGTATGCTGTTCACATCCATCTGTTTCCTGACTTTTGTCTGTCATGGGGTAGACTGGGTTTGTTTGTATCATTTAGGATATGATCTGTCCTCCTGCCCAATAACAGACACAGTTACACTGAAGAGGAAGTGGGACCTTTGACATTTATTTTGGGAAATAGTGGTGGTTGACCAAAAAGCAGAAAACATAGTTCTCCTCAGCTCTGCTGTTACAGGAGAATTACATCTGTATTTTCCCTGTTGTTTCTCTTCTCTCTTGTTCTTCTTCCCCTGTGAGAGTAAGACAGTTCCTCCTCCTCTTCCCCTGTGAGAGTAAGACAGTTCCTCCTCCTCTTCCCCTGTGAGAGTAAGACAGTTCCTCCTCCTCTTCCCCTGTGAGAGTAAGACAATTCATCAAATCAAAGTATTTTGTCACATGCGCCGAATACAACAGGTACAACCTTACACCTAACAGTGAAATGCTTACTTACAGGCCATAACTAACAGTGCAATCTTTAAGTAACAAATAGGTATTAGGTGAACAATAGATAAGTAAAGAAATAAACAACAGTAAAAAGACAATGAAAAATGACAGTAGCGAGGCTACATATAGTAGCAAGTAGAGGTCGACCGATTATGATTTTTCAACGCCGATACCGATTATTGGAGGGCCAAAAAAAAAGCTGATACCGATTAATCTGTCGATTTTTATGTATATATTTGTAATAATGACAATTACAACAGTACTGAATGAACACTTTTATTTTAACTTAATATAATACATAAATAAAATTGATTTAGTCTCAAATAAATAATGAAACGTTCCATTTGGTTTAAATATTGCAAAAACACAGTGTTGGAGAAGAAAGTAAAAGTGCAATATGTGCCATGTAAAAAAGCTAACGTGTCAGTTCCTTGCTCAGAACATGAGAACATATGAAAGCTGGTGGTTCAATATTCCCAGTTCTTCAATATTCCCAGTTAAGAAGTTTTAGGTTGTAGTTATTATAGGAATTATGACGCTTCAACTATTTCTCTCTACCATTTGTATTTCATATACCTTTGACTATTGGATGTTCTTATAGGCACTTTGGTATTGCCAGCCTAATCTCGGGAGTTGATAGGCTTGAAGTCATAAACAACGCTGTGCTCTAAGCATTGCTAAGAGCTGCTGGCAAACGCAGTAAAGTACTGTTTGAATGAATGTTACCGAGCCTGCTGCTGCCTACCACCGCTCAGTCAGACTGCTTTATCAAATATCAAATCATAGACTTAATTATAATATAATAAACACAGAAATACGAGCCTTTGGTCATTAATATGGTCAAATCTGGAAACTATCATTTCGAAAACAAAACGTTTATTCTTTCAGTGAAATACAGAACCGTTTCGTATTTTATCTAACGGGTGACAACCCTAAGTCTAAATATTGCTGTTACATTGCACAACCTTCAATGTTATGTCATAATTATGTAAAATTCTGGCAAATTAGTTCATAGTTCGCAACGAGCCAAAGCGGCCCAAACTGTTGCATATCCCCTGACTCTGCTTGCACAGAATGCAAGAGAAGTGGCACAATTTCCCTCGTTAATATTGCCTGCTAACATAAATGTATTTTAACTAAATTTGCAGGTTAAAAAAAATATAGTTCTGTGTATTGATTTTAAGAAAGGCATTGATGTTTATGGTTAGGTACATTTGCGCAACAATAGTGCTTTTTTCGCGAATGCGCTTTTGTTAAATCATCACCCGTTTGGTGAAGTTGAAGTAGGCTGTGATTCGATGATAAATTAACAGGCACCGCATTGATTATATGCAACGCAGGAAAAGCTAGTTAACCTAGTAATGTCATCAACCATGTGTAGTTAACTTGTGATTATATGAAGATTGATTTGTTTTTTATAAGATAAGTTTACAGCCACAAGGTCCTTTTGACGCTGCGCTCGCGTAACAGGTGGTCAGCCTGCCAAGCAGTTTCCTCGTGGATTGCAATGTAATTGGCATAATCGGCGTCCTGAAAGGCTGATTACCGTTTGTTATGAAAATTTGAAATCGGCCCTAATTAATCGTCCGACCTCTAGTAGCAAGGCTATATACAGGCACTGGTTAGTCGGGCTAATTGAGGTAGTATGTGCATGAATGTATAGTTAAAGTGACTATGCATATATGATAAACAGAGAGTGGCAGCAGCATAAAAGAGGGGTTGGGGGGGTGGGACAATGCAAATAGTCTGGGTAGCCATTTGATTACTTGTTCCGGAGTCTTATGGCTTGGGGGTAAAAGCTGTTGAGAAGCCTTTTGGTCCTAGACTTGGCGCTCCGGTATCGCTTGCCATGCGGTAGTAGAGAGAACAGTCTATGACTGGGGTGGCTGGGGTCTAGGACAATTTTTAGGGCCTTCCTCTGACACCGCTTGGTGTAGAGGTCCTGGATGGCAGGCAGCTTAGCCCCAGTGATGTACTGGGCCGTACGCACTACCCTCTGTAGTGCCTTGCGGTCGGAGGCCGAGCAGTTGCCGTACCAGGCAGTGATGCAACCAGTCAGGATGCTCTCGATGTTGCAGCTGTAGAACCTTTTGAGGATCTGAGGACCCATGCCAAATATTTTTGGAGAGTAGGCTTATCCGTGCCCTCTTCACGACTGTCTTGGTGTGTTTGGACCATTCTAGTTTGTTGGTGATGTGGACACCAAGGAACTTGAAGCTCTCAACTTGCTCCAATACAGCCCCATCGATGAGAATGGGGGCGTGCTCGGTCCTCCTTTTCCTGTAGTCCACAATCATCTCCTTTGTCTTGATTATGTTGAGGGATAGGTTGTTATTCTGGCACCACCCGGCCAGGTCTCTGACCTCCTCCTTATCGGCTGTCTCACCGTTGTCAGTGATCACTGTTGTGTCGTCTGCAAACTTAATGATGGTGTTGGAGTTGTGCCTGGCCATGCAGTCGTGGATGAACAGGGAGTACAGGAGGGGACTGAGAACGCACCCCTGAGGGGCTCCAGTGTTGAGGATCAGCGTGGCGGATGTGTTGTTACCTACCCTTACCACCTGGGGTAGGCCCGTCGGGAAGTCCAGGATCCAGTTGCAGAGGGAGGTGTTTAGTCCCAGGATCCTTAGCTTAGTGATGCGCTTTGAGGGTACTATGGTGTTGAACGCTGAGCTGTAGTCAATGAATAGCATTCTCACATTGGTGTTCCTTTTGTCCAGGTGGGAAAGGGCAGTGTGGAGTGTGTCCTGGTGTTTGTGTGTAGTGTGTCCTCTTGTTTGTGTGGAGTGTGTTCTGGTGTTTGTGTGTAGTGTGTTCTGGTGTTTGTGTGGAGTGTGCTCTGGTGTTTGTGTGGAGTGTGCTCTGGTGTTTGTGTGTAGTGTGTTCTGGTGTTTGTGTGGAGTGTGCTCTGGTGTTTGTGTGGAGTGTGCTCTGGTGTTTGTGTGGAGTGTGCTCTGGTGTTTGTGTGGAGTGTGCTCTGGTGTTTGTGTGGAGTGTGCTCTGGTGTTTGTGTGGAGTGTGCTCTGGTGTTTGTGTGGAGTGTGCTCTGGTGTTTGTGTGGAGTGTGCTCTGGTGTTTGTGTGGAGTGTGCTCTGGTGTTTGTGTGGAGTGTGCTCTGGTGTTTGTGTGGAGTGTGCTCTGGTGTTTGTGTGGAGTGTGCTCTGGTGTTTGTGTGGAGTGTGCTCTGGTGTTTGTGTGGAGTGTGCTCTGGTGTTTGTGTGGAGTGTGCTCTGGTGTTTGTGTGTAGTGTGTCCTCTTGTTTGTGTGGAGTGTGCTCTGGTGTTTGTGTGGAGTGTGCTCTGGTGTTTGTGTGGAGTGTGCTCTGGTGTTTGTGTGGAGTGTGCTCTGGTGTTTGTGTAGAGTGTGCTCTGGTGTTTGTGTGCAATGTGTTCAGGTGTTTGTGTGCAGTGTGTTATATTCAGGGCTGGATACTTGTCTTGTGTAATGATGATGTGTCTCTGTTTTTTGGGGTCTGTGTTTTTCCACTCTGGAAAAGTACAGGGACTAGGGCTGTTTAGATGGCTGCTGTGTTGGTGATAAATGGCCAGATTTATCACCATGTTGTAACACTGAGCCATTGGAGCGACCATTTCAACTTGCTCAGATGAAGGCCTATAATATGTCCATGCAGTCGTTTAGTATGTCCCTCTCACGCTCTGGCCCTGTCTGTGTTCCTGCTGCTGTATGAAGTCCACGTAGACACACCAGACCATCCATCCAGGAATCAATAGTCAATCTTCCTCCTCATCGTGTGATGAACTACACCACCGCCTCGTCCGCTTGACACACACGTGCACACACACGCACACACATAGACAGGCATGTCTGGACGTGCAGGCAGGTAAGGTAAGCTGTGATACCGAGCCCAGTCAGAGCATGACAGAGTGTAAGGTATTCAACAAATGGAGTTAGTTATTAAGCTGAAGTTACATGATAGGGAAGTTCCTCCAGTCTAGCACCATAGGATGGCTAATGTCACTCACGTCCCTGAGACCCTGCATAGCATGTTTATGCATGTTGCCTTCACAAACGTCAACTCAAAGTGGTCTACTAGTAGTAGACTGGCGGGAATACAGCTAACTCTGGACTACATATGCCCTATGAGAGTGACTGGGGTCAACTCAATGTACACTCAAAACTCATATTAGAGAAAGGCACAGCATGTGGGTTTGTATGCTTCTGAGGAAGTTGCTTATGTGGCTCTATGTAGTAATAACATTCTGCAGCATGTTGAAGGTAACTTTACCGTCTTGCTGGGCCTAAAGCCCAAACACTGTTCCCACACCAGCGAGCGCAGACGAAGCCCAGTGAGGGAAATGGGATTTACAGTCGTGACAGAGCAGAGCTGTGTCCATCCTGCTGCCGTAAATAGGCTAAGTGGTAGGAAGTGTCATTTTGTGTAATCCTCTGTCTCTCTGTCTCTCTCTCTCTCTCTCTCCTACAGGGGACAACTGTAGAGATATACTACTGCTGCTGACTGTCTGCTGACTGTCTGCTGAAACTACACCAGTCCTCTTCCTGTTTATGGTTAGAGACAGTACTCAATCTGGGCTCTTACAAGTCCCCAAACACCAGATACTGTCAAATAGCTATAAGGTGGTCCTTAATAAGCCAGATTTTCATGCATACAGTTAGTGAGAGTGAGAGAGTGAGAGTGAGTGAGAGAGAGTGTGAGAGAGAGAGAGGATTACACAAAATGACACTTCCTACCACTTAGCCTATTTACGGCAGCAGGATGGACACAGCTCTGCTCTGCCACGACTGTAAATCCCATTTCCCTCACTGGTCTTCGTCGGCGCTCGCTGGTGTTAATTGGTCTTTACTTTTGTTAAAAGTAGTGAACTACAGTATATAGGGAATAGAGTGCCATTTGGGATGAAGAGTTGGAGAAGAAATGGTGAGCAATCATGAGCAGACCACCCTGCCACAGCACCACCACATCCCACTTCCAGGGCCTCAACATGCTCTGCTCCACTAACTCTGCTTCTCTAACCATTTGAAAGCCAACATGCTGCACGAGTATTGAAACAATATCAAAATATTGTGTGTGGCAGGGGAAATCATTTACCCAGACAGAAGTGCTAGACCTTGGCCCTTGTCTCTCTCTCGTTCTCTCTCTCTCTCTGTCCCTCCCTGTTTCTCTGTCTCTCTCTCTCATTCTCTCTCTATCCCTCCCTGTTTCTCTGTCTCTCTCTCTCTGCCCCCCTGCTATATTGGCATTACGTAACAATGTACACATTGCCAAAGCGTACTCTCTCTCTCTTTCTCTCTCTCTCTCTCTCTCTTTCAATCTCTCTCTCTCTTATTCTCCCTCCCACCCCAACCCTGTTTTTTGAGTGTATGATTATTTATTTTGTGTTGAGGTAGATTAATCAAAGAATTTCCACTCATCCAGTCAGCTATGTAGTGTACCGTCTCTTTACCTCGCTCCTCCATCCTTCTTCCCTCCATCCCTCCCTCCTTCTTCCCTCCATCCCTCCCTCCTGGAAAAAGTCATTCCCACAGGGTCAGTGGTTTGAGAAGCCCATCTCTTGCACAAAACACAGGGCTGTAAATCTGTACATTTCTCCACGACATGTACAATATTGTTGTTTTTGTCATTCACGATATGTGTTGCTTGTACAATACTAACACCGTAGCTGTTCTCAGTTAACCTGATATGGATAGGGGGCAGTATTTTCACAGCCGGATGAAAAAACGTACCCGATTTAAACTGGTTACTACTCTTGCCCAGAAACGAGAATATGCACATTATTAGTAGATTTGGATAGAAAACACTCTGAAGTTTCTAAAACTGTTTGAATGGTGTCTGTGAGTATAACAGAACTCATATGGCAGGCAAAAACCTGAGAAAAATTCAACCAGGAAGTGTAGGATCTGAGAAATGTAGTTCTTCTTTCTAGTCCCTTTCGAAACTACAGTATCTGTGCTGTTACGTTGCACTTTCTAAGGCTTCCATTGGCTGTCTAAAGCCCTCAGAAAGTGGATTGAGCCTTCTCCTGTCTCTGGGCAGAGTATAGGAGCTCAGTTACTGAGTGGTCTGCCTGAGGACAAAGAGATTGGATATGCGCGTTCCCGCGAGCACGCTGTTTTTTCTTTTCCTCCTTGAATACACTATTGTCCGGTTGGAATATTATCGCAATTTTACGTAAAAAATACCATAAAAATTGATTTTAAACAGCGTTTGACATGCTTCTAAGTACGGTAATGGAACATTTTGCCTTTTGTGTCTCGAATTGCGCTCGCGCGTTACACTTTGGATAGTGACCTGAACGCACAAACAAAATGGAGGTATTTGGACATAACTATGGATTATTTTGAACAAAAACAACATTTCTTGTGGAAGTAACAGTCCTGGGAGTGCATTCTGACGAAGATCAGCAAAGGTAATACAATATTTCTAATACTAATTCAGACACCCGAACTTGGCGGGTGTCTGAATAGCTCGCCGTGATGGCGAGCAATGTACTCAGAATATTGAAAAATGGGCTTTCGCCGAAAAGCTATTTTAAAATCTGACACAGCGATTGCATAAAGGAGTTCTGTATCTATAATTCTTAAAATAATTGTTATGTATTTTGTCAACGTTTATGATGAGTATTTTTGTAAATTTACCAGGAGTTTTTGGTGGGAATACATTTTCTGAACATCACGCGCCAATGTAAAAAGCTGTTTTTGGATATAAATATGAACTTGATTGAACAAAACATACATGTATTGTATAACATAATGTCCTAGGAGTGTCATCTGATGAAGATCATCAAAGGTTAGTGCTTCATTTAGCAGTGTTTTGGGTTTTATTGACATATATGCTTGCTTGGAAAATGGCTGTGTGGTTATTTTGGTCTATGTACTCTCCTATCATAATCTAATGTTTTGCTTTCACTGTAAAGCCTTTTTGAAATCGAACAACGTGGTTGGATTCAGGAGAGGTTTATCTTTCAAATGGTGTAAAATAGTCGTATGTTTGAAAAATTGAAATTATTGGATTTTTGAGGTTTTGTATTTCGCGCCATGCGATCCCATTGGCTGTTGGCTAGGGGTTCCGCTGGCGGAACGCCTAGATGTAAGGAGTTGTTTTGCCTCTTTTGACTGTTCTGTTTTCATATCTCCTGTAGGGCTGCATGTTAACCAAGGACACTGAATTTGACTAGAAATTACTGTTCTGCCATATTACCATTGTGTAATGCTGTACTGCTGCCTAACACCTAAGCTACTCTAGGCCTAAACAGAAAATACTACAAGTGTGCTGGGTTTTCTTTTGTTCCTTTCTCATGTACTGCACTGTTTGAGTTGACTCGATCTGAGTAAGACGATACATCCAGTAAGTTTTCCATCTGGGTCAAAGAAACAGTTGCTGAATGTCACGCATGATGCTACAATATGGTTTGGTTTACATGTGTTCCAGCTGTTCCCTTTATCCTTGTAATGCTAAGATGTCATGGCCTGGTTTAGGCTACATGTGTTCTCTACTGTATGCTGAGTACTGTATGTCCTAGTAGTTAAAACAGACCTGCTTTACGTGTGCTACTCTACACTGAGGACGTTGTCATATATCCCCTTATGATCCGGATCCTGGAGCGTTTGATACCCTGATCCACGCTATAAAGCATGTGTGAAACGCAAACAAACCCTGGCTGAAATGAATCCTGGACCTGTGTGAATATCGGTACTAGGTATTGTGACACGGCAGCAGAAGTCGCATGGAACTTTTTGGCCCATTGTAAGCTCGCTAACGTCATGTAAAATGTGTGTCTGCTAATCCTACCATGAAACGGTTATTTTCAGGTCTTGTGAAAGCAAAATGTATTTGTAGAATTCTCACAAACGCTCCAGGAAACCGAACCAGGGTACCGAACTTCATATAAAAGATGCTGTGTTTGCCCTTGTACTGAAGGTGACTGGCGGTCTGCAGTATAGTACCACTGGAATGCCTGGGAAAACTGCGGTCATTTTTTACAAGCAACTGTAGCAGAACATGTCCTTAACTGCTTTACGATCCTATTAAAAAGTTACAAAGACATGATTATCTGTGTTATGTTAGGAATGAGGCTCTTATTGCACTGGGTTATTACACTAGGTGTTTTCTCCTTTTGTCTATAAGCCTGAGTCTAGATTCCCTGTTTTGAAGCGATCTATCCATAGATTGTGACGCACTCCCAGGGTAGTCAGGTCTTGTGTTTTCAGGGATTCTCTCTCTTTTGCTCTCTCTCTCTCTACCCCCCCCCCCCCCCCTCTCTCTCTCTCTCTCCCACCCACCCTCTCTCTCTATACTGAATTAAGTATACAAAATCATTGGCTGCTAGTTAGGCTATATCTCTTTTAATTAGACACTATTCATTCTCTGTGTCATTATGTTTAACAGAATTTCGAAGTAAATCTTTTTTTTTTTTAAACGCCTACAGGAGGGTGATGATGAATCTGTCAATAGGTAGGTGGTACAGACCAAGAGTTTTCAAACTTTTCCTCAGGGACCCCCAGCCGTTCCATGTATTTTAACTATTCCTGGGCTAGGGAATCTTTTACAATATACTGGTGTTGATGCATGGACCGGTTTTGGTTTTTACTTGACGTTCTATAACGGTATTTGAATGTTTGGTTTGTTAAATGTGATACGCTGTGTGTAACGTCCATATTATAGTTTACTTCGCTACTTGAGTCATCTGTCTCTCTCCATGCCGCTTACCACACAGACCCATCCGCGCCCCCTGTCACTCAAGGAGCGCATTTGTTCTTCCTCGACTACGAGACACTTCCGTTCAGTGTGCATGGTCAATGCAGCATAAGCGACAATGTTGATGACATTGACAACGATGCTGTTTTCACATTGCTTCTTAATTTAAATCCACCAGCGTTCTATAATTTACATCTGCAAACAGTTAGTTTGTATTTTCTTTGCAAGTTGTACCTTAATCGTATTATCCGCGAATGCTAATCGCTAGTTAGCTGGCTAGCTAGCTAATACATGTACTGAGTCAGAGCAAACATAATTAGCTATATAGCCTGATAATACCAGTGATGGTGTAGACCTAAATCAGCATGTTGTTTGTGCAACAGTATCTTATAAATCAAAGAGTAATACAAGAAGCATGAATATGTTGAACTTTCAATGTAGCCAAAGTTTCTAGGGTCCCCTAGGAAACACTGGTTCCTACCCTGTCACAATAACTCCTCCCTGGCATCTCCATTCATTGCCATGTCAAACAACACTGTATTCAAAGTGCCCCCTATTATATTCTAACTATATAATTAGAATAATCATATTTCCATGATTCCAACAGTTCACCCATGTGTTGCTCGAAATCGCGAGTCAAATCGCAAATGCAACATTTGGTTAAAAATAAGGCCTAGATTGTATTAAACAATCAGAATGGAGAAAGACCCATTGAAATCACTTAGAATGTACTGTACGTGTTGCCACCCTAGGGTCACACACTACTCATAAAGCAAATGTAGAACTTTTATTATAAAAAAACATAAAATACAGCCAAATACCGTCCAATGTTTTTTAAATACCGCAATGTGATTTTTGGGCCATATCGTTCAGCCCTATCCTAAACTAGCGCGCGGCGCGCCTGATTCAGTTTGTCAACTAATCATCAAGCCCTTGATTTGTGAGCTAGTTCAGGGCTACAACAAAATGATGAAATGTCTGGGGGTCCCCGGGGAGAGGTTTGAAAATCATTGGTGTGTAGGCTATAGCCCTGAACTGTGTTTAACAATTCGACCAAGGCCATAGGCCAACATCAACCTAACGTAATAGGTTTGGATCTGTTTAACCAGCCTGTTTAAAATACTCTCTGATGCTTTGAATAATAATATCATAATAATAAGTAATCTGAAATAATGTCTACATACTTGTTCCTATAGTTACTTAGGAACTACTTATAAAACAGTCATTTGATCGCTTAAATGCGTTGTCTTTGACTTCCTGTGTGTGGTAGCAGTGAAAGATAGTTGAGACAGACCAGACGGACTTTATGCCCTGCATGATGCTGATGACTGTTTGTCTCTACGTTTACAGAAGACATGTCAGGGCACACACAGATCACACTGTTTCAGCTCTCACTAGAGGTTTCCTTTCATTTACTTTCTGGCACGCTTGCACGCACAAAACACACATACACACTCTCTCTTTCTCTCTCTCTCACACACACCACCACATGTCTCAAGCTTTATTAAATGTGCTGGATACTTTTAATTACTTCACTGATCAGAATTGATCACATGCTAATAATATTACAGAGGAGATAAAAAAAATACAAATCAGACTGAACATTATTAAGAGCATTGGGCCAGTAACTGGAAGGTCGCTGGTTCGAATCCCCAAGCCGGCAAGGTGGCAAAATCTGCCGTTCTTCCCTTGAGCAAGGTAGTTAACCCCCAAACAACAACTGCTCCCCGGGCGCCGATGACGTGGATTAGGACAGCCCTCCGGACCTCTCTGATTCAGAGGGGTTGGGTTAAATGTGGAAGACGCATTTCAGTTGAATACATTCAGTTGTGCAACTAACTAGGTATCCTCTTTCCCCTTAAGAAGATTCCTTATCAGTGAAGACTTAAGCCAAAGCTTCTATTTAGGCACTGTAGTCAGGTTGTACCAATGTCATTATTACCATTCCATGTCACAGATGGCCATTTCAATCTCTTCCCTCATGGCTCTAGGGATCAATTGATACTGATTCATTAACTCCAGTTGTACCTTGAGCTCTTTAGTCTTTGTCTGCGTCCAAATGCTACCCTTTATAGTGCACTCCTTTTGACCAGGGTACATATGGCTCTGGTCAGAAGTAGGGCAGTGTAGGCTTACACTGGAATCTCACACTCTCATATGCAGATTTATTCTGTCTGTTACTGTAATGATATTGCTGTGTCACTCCCATACAATGAGCTCAGTCCTCGCTCTCATGTAGGCTATTCTCACATGTGACTGAAATCACACCTTTCAGAGTTAACACTCCATTGAGTTTCACACAATAGCTTTCTGGGTAATTAAATTGGACTTTGACAAAGCTGTGCCTCACTGTTCACAGAACAGGTCTGATGGTATCAAGTCTGACTCAAACCTAGCTGCGGCTTTAAATGGTGTGAAATGGCTGTTCAACATCACTTTGAGCTGGAAGATTAAAATGTCTGTGCTTGCTCGCCTGTGTTACATTCCTTACTGCTGCTTTGTACATGGTTGTTAGTTACCACTAACCCTTTGTGCTGGTGGAGGGCCCTGTAGGGTGACCATGGTAACATGCAAGTGATTATGTGTGTGTTCCCAGTTACCATCACACAGCATTCAACAGACACATAACATACACACACCGTACGGTACATAGCACACTCACACAATACATGGAGAGGGCAGTGTGACTTAAACACTGTCCTGTGATAAGGAGATGTGAATGAGACAGATATTTTACCAGGCAAGTCATTTAAGATCAAATCCTTATTTACAATGACAGCCTACCGGGGAACAGTGGGTTAACTGCCTTGTTCAGGGGCAGAATGACAGATTTTTACATTGTCAGCTCGGGGATTCAATCCAGCAACCCTTCGGTTACTGGCCAGTTACTGGCCCAACACCCTAACCACTAGGCTACCTGCCGCCCCTGATAAACTAGCATTCAACGGACACACGTCATGCATACACTAATTGCAGAGCGGGCAGCAGTGTGATTTAATGTTGCTATGACGTTGAGAGAGATGGAGGTAAAGCCAGACCTTGCATTGTATTACAGGATCCTAGCAGCATTTAACTGTTTATGTAGTAGCAGTGACACCGTGAGTCATTGTACTAAAAAATCTGAAACATAGGAGTCTGTTTGCGGTGGTTGTGGCATACAGTACCGGGTCAAATACAAGTCAGAAATACTTTCAATTATTTACCTCAGATTTTGCAAAAGTGTTTGAGGTGTTTGACCCAAGTTTGTTTGGACTTCATCTCGGTTAACTTAGAACCAAAATCTTGCATAGAGAGATTAGTTTGGCCTATAGAATAAAAACGTGAGTTGACTCCGGTCAGGCTGGTAATAATGTTGTGTAGTTTTACTGCTGCTGCTATGTCCTCTGTATTAAGGCTTGTGGGAATTCCAAATGGCACCCTATTCTCTTCATAGTGCACTACTTTTTATTAGAGCCCTATGGGCCCTGGTCAATAGTAGTGCACTATAAAGGGAAACGGTTGCTATATGAGACGGAGCCTTGGTGTTGTCATAGAGGGGGGTTGCTGTGGGTTTGTTCAGACTACCTAAAGCCAGCTTCCGTGTGGGAGCCAAAGAGATCAACCAGGAGAGCTCCAGTGTGGGCCAACAACACAGTCACACATTTTTCAATTGTGTGGAACAACACAGTCACACATGTTTCCACTGTGACTGTCATTAAGCTGCATGAGGAAGGACTGTACTGCACACACTCAAACCACACAGTGTGTCCTCCAGAGACAAAGATAAGCATAGTGGCGGAAATGAGCTGAGCAAAAAAATCCTGCTCAAAATAAGACGTTTAGCCTAGTCACTGGTAGGTTGAGACTACACAACACCTACAGTATGTGGAGCTAGGCTAACTGGGCTGTGGCTGTAGATATGTGGAGCTAGGCTAACTGGGCTGTGGCTGTAGATATGGGGGGCTAGGCTAACTGGGCTGTGGCTGTAGATATGGGGGGCTAGGCTAACTGGGCTGTGGCTGTAGATATGGGGAGCTAGGCTAACTGGGCTGTGGCTGTAGATATGTGGAGCTAGGCTAACTGGGCTGTGGCTATAGATATGGGGAGCTAGGCTAACTGGGCTTTGGCTGTAGATATGGGGAGCTAGGCAAACTGGGCTTTGGCTGTAGATATGTGGAGCTAGGCTAACTGGGCTGTGGCTGTAGATATGGGGAGCTAGGCTAACTGGGCTGTGGCTGTAGATATGGGGAGCTAGGCTAACTGGGCAGTGGCTGTAGATATGGGGAGCTAGGCTAACTGGGCTGTGGCTGTAGAACTGTGGCTGTTGCTATGTCTCAGTCCCTTCCCTCCGGTTTAGTAGAAAGCCACCTTGATAAGTTAATCCTGTGTGGAAGGATCCTGTGTGGATGGAGGGATGGGTTAGGGAGGGAGCGAGGGAGGGAGGGATGGATAGATACGTGCGTCTTGGTTCTCCTTTGTGCTCCTGCCGGGTGAGCTGCTTTCCTGCCTGTCTAATCTCTCTCTCTGCTGCCTGCTCAGTCCTCCCATCTGGATGGAGCAGGTGTGGTGTGTGTTTGTGTGGCACAAGTGTCTCTCCTCTCTCTCTTCTCTTCTCTCTCTCCTCTCTCTCTCTGTATCTCTTTCCACTGACCCCTCCACACAGAGCAAGGGTCATGGAGGCCAGAGGCTTTATTGGTTCAATGACACACAAATCCTCAGCATATCTTCAAGTTTTTGGGCTTGAGATGGAGAGGGAGCGCGAGAGGGGGAGAGAAAGGGAGGGAGAGACAGACAGTGGGAGAGAGAGGTCACCTTCCTGTCTCATAGTGTCAGGGTCATTGTGTAAGACTGCCCCACTAGGTCAGTACTTGATGGCAGTTATATGTGAGCTGACTGGGAGAAAACAAGACTAATGTCGACTGGGGGAAACCCCTATTCAACACACTGCATAGAAGATCACAAAATCAATGTACTGTCTGCCCTGGTCTGCCCAGCAGAGTAGACAGCCTTCAGATAACCTCATACCGTCACAGATATAGATGGTACAGTGGATGTGTGTCGTCTGTTTCACTAAACAGTTCATATTAATAGTTGTAAAGTTGGTAACTTGGCCTCATGCAGACCTCTGAATCTAATGTGTAATTTTGCCTTTTTGAGTTAACAGGGTGAGCATACTACAAGCAGTGTCTCTGTGAGCCCTGTGCAGTACAGTGCAGTATAGCCTAGCATTGTCTCTGTGAGCCCTGTGCAGTACAGTGCAGTATAGCCTAGCAGTGTCTATGTGAGCCCTGTGAAGTACAGTGCAGTATAGCCTAGCAGTGTCTATGTGAGCCCTGTGCAGTACAGTGCAGTATAGCCTTGCAGTGTCTCTGTGAGCCCTGTGCAGTACAGTGCAGTATAGCCTAGCAGTGTCTCTGTGAGCCCTGTGCAGTACAGTGCAGTATAGCCTAGCAGTGTCTCTGTGAGCCCTGTGCAGTACAGTGCAGTATAGCCTAGCAGTGTCTCTGTGAGCCCTGTGCAGTATAGTGCAGTATAGCCTAGCAGTGTCTCTGTGAGCCCTGTGCAGTATAGCCTAGCAGTGTCTCTGTTAGCCCTGTGCAGTATAGCCTAGCAGTGTCTCTGTGAGCCCTGTGCAGTACAGTGCAGTATAGCCTAGCAGTGTCTCTGTGAGCCCTGTGCAGTACAGTGCAGTATAGCCTAGCAGTGTCTCTGTGAGCCCTGTGCAGTATAGTGCAGTATAGCCTAGCAGTGTCTCTGTGAGCCCTGTGCAGTACAGTGCAGTATAGCCTAGCAGTGTCTCTGTGAGCCCTGTGCAGTACAGTGCAGTATAGCCTAGCAGTGTCTCTGTGAGCCCTGTGCAGTACAGTGCAGTATAGCCTAGCAGTGTCTCTGTGAGCCCTGTGCAGTACAGTGCAGTATAGCCTAGCAGTGTCTCTGTGAGCCCTGTGCAGTACAGTGCAGTATAACCTAGCAGTGTCTCTGTGAGCCCTGTGCAGTACAGTGCAGTATAGCCTAGCAGTGTCTCTGTGAGCCCTGTGCAGTACAGTGCAGTATTGCCTTGCAGTGTCTCTGTGAGCCCTGTGCAGTACAGTGCAGTATAGCCTAGCAGTGTCTCTGTGAGCCCTGTGCAGTACAGTGCAGTATAGCCTAGCAGTGTCTCTGTGAGCCCTGTGCAGTACAGTGCAGTATAGCCTAGCAGTGTCTCTGTGAGCCCTGTGCAGTACAGTGCAGTATAGCCTAGCAGTGTCTCTGTGAGCCCTGTGTAGTACAGTGCAGTATAGCCTAGCAGTGTCTCTGTGAGCCCTGTGTTACTGAGTGTTACTGATAAGCTCAGGCTTGCAGGACTAATGAGCAGCGGTATGGACACCATGGATACGGTTGCCGTGCAGGGTGGAACTCACCGGGACAGTTTACTGTGAATGTGGGTCATTAGCAGCCGGGAGCAGAGCGCTAAAAACACACTCCTTATTGTAACAACACACAGAGACAGCACAGTTTGCCCACGTGCCACTCACCACGCAGCCTCTGCTTGTTGGAGTGGGCACTCCAAACACAGTTCTTTAGTTGCAGTGCCGGCCTGCCAGGGTCTGTGGCTTTGTTTTCTACCTTCGCTTTTTTTCGTTGCTTCGACTATTTTTCATCTCCTTTGTTTTTTCTGAGTGTTGACCATCTGCTGGTTGACGTGGGATGGCAGACAGACAGATGATGATAATTAACAGAAAGAAGAAAGCCTGCTGATGATAGATAGGCTAACTGCCTATACAAACACTTCAGGGCCTAGGCCTGCCTGTCCTGAACACAACATTCCTCTTCATAGCCCTCTGCTATCTGCTCCGAGGGCCTTGCTCGTCTGTCTGTCTGTCTGTCTGTCTGTCTGTCTGTCTGTCTGTCTGTCTGTCTGTCTGTCTGTCTGTCTGTCTGTCTGTCTGTCTGTCTGTCTGTCTGTCTGTCTGTCTGTGAGGAATTGAGATGTGAACAGTCAGAGAGGAAGGACACCCCATCTCCTCAACCTTCCAGTATCATCATCACCTTCACTTGTCAACTCGTCAGAAAGTACCCTACTTCTACTTTCCTCCAGTGACTGAAAGCTGGTTTATTTATACTCAACTCTTCCCCACTCTCCCCTCCCTTTCCCTTCTTCTTTCTCCTCCTCTTTTTTGACCCTCCTCCTGTTCCCCTTGTGTGATGGTGCCAGGACCCCTCTTCCACTCTCTCTCTCCCTCTATCTGTCTCGCTTTCTCTCTGGCTCAGGGTTTCACTCAATAGGATGACCCTTAATCGTCCCATTGATCTAGGTCTCCCTCCCCGTCTTCCCCCTCCTCTCCCTGTGTGGGTCTGTGTGTGACAGCCACAGTGGAGACCCAGACATAAGCTTAGCCCGGTCCAACAACAGAATGCTGGGGTCAAGACCAGGTCAGGCCCAGAATCATAGAAACTTTATCCCAAGTGCTGTAGTTTCAGGTCCTTAACCCCACCCCCCATGTATTAATCAGGGTAATAGGGTTAATATGGTCATGTTTATATCCTCCCAGGCCCTCTGTGGCCTACACTGCTCTACTGTCAATGACAGTCAACAGGGCATGTGAGCTGATGAGAGAGAACAGGGCATGGTGCAGTGGCTGCTGTGGGCGGTTTAGCTTCTATCATCTCTCTTTCTATTTTCTCTTCTTGTCATGATACTCTGTCTGTTCTGTCTGTCTGCTCCCTGGAGCTGATTGTTTCTGTCTTTCCAGATCCAAACCCAGCCAAGCCCCCCAGACACAATCCATTTCCTCCCTCCTTTTAGCAAAAACAGAGGAAATTACAGGCTTTCTTTTTCTCTTTCTCCTCCCTCCTTCCCTCCCTAATACCATCTCTCCCTCCCATACTATATTTCTGTAAATAGAGAGCCCGTCTGATGTGCCATCAGTGTTGTCCTTGTTCTCTGATTTTAATTGTAGTCCCTGACACGTCAGACTGTGACACATGGGGAGAGTGAGGCCGTCTGGCAGATGGGTGGCTGGTGATAGTGTCTCTCTAATATTACCCTCCCCTCTTTCCTCATATCTCCTCTCTTATCATCTTTCTCCTCTCCTCGTCTCCTCTTCTCTCCTCGTCTCCTCACCCCTCCTCTCTCCGCTCTCCTCCTCTCAGAGAGCTCGTCCAAAGAGTGTCATCACTTCACCTCTCTAATAAAAATGCCCTAAAATAGGGTTGTGCCACAAACAGAAGATTATAAACTGGGTGGTTCGAGCCCTGAATGCTGATTGGCTGACAGCCGTGGTATATCAGACCGTATACCATGGGAATGACAAAACAGGCTAAGGGCTGTATCCAGGCACCCTGCGTTGCGTCGTACATAAGAACAGCCCTTAGCCGTGGTATATTGGCCATATACCACAAACCCCTGAGGTGCCTTATTGCGTAATTAGACAATGGTTCGCTGGACTCTTTATGGATATCACATCTTTCTCTGTAACTAGAGTAGCTAAAACTTTGTGTGTGGTGACAGCCCAGTGCCATGCCTTACTTCCTGACTGATGTAGCAGTCAGGCCCGTTGGCAGGGTTAACCTGGCCCCTATATTTAAGCTCTACACTGACTATACAAAACATTAGAAACACCTGCTCTTTCCATGACATAGACTTACCAGGTGAATCCAGGTAACAACTATGATCCCTTATTGATGTCACTTATTAAATCCACTTCAATCAGTGTAGATGAAGGGGAGGAGACAGGTTAAATAAGGATTTTTAAGCCATGAGACAATTGAGACATGGATTGTGTATGTGTGCCATTCAGAGGGTGAATGGGTAAGAAAATAGATTGAAGTGCCTTTGAATGGGGTATGGTAGTAGGTGCCAGGCACACTTGTTTGTGTCCCGAACTGCAAAGCTGCTGGGTTTTTCACACAACAGTTTCCCGTGTGCATCAAGAATGATCCACCATGCAAAGGACATCCAGCCAACTTGACACAACTGTGGGAAGCAATGGAGTCAACAAACGCTGGACGATATGGCCAAAATATCAAATCACAGGTATAAAAAAAAAAGGACGGTAATTTGATGGTATTTGATGTTTTTGAATAATAAAATCTCTAAACATGCAGTATGAGTAGTGTGGCCCTAGAGTAGCAACACATACATTCTACCTGATTTTAATGAGTCTTTCTCCATTCTGATTGTTTAACACTGTTCAATTCAACTTCAGCTGATAATCATTTTCATCAACTCAAAATTAGGTAGGCGTTCCTAATGTTTAGTATACTCAGTGTATAATCTATTTTTGTCTCTCTCTCTCTCTCTACACATTCTCTTTCTATTTCACTCTCTCTCTATCTCAGTCTATACTCATACTTTTAGCAGTAATCATACAACATTCATGTCTGTCTGTGTAATAATGTCCCAACCAGTCAGCCGGTCTACCCAGCCAGAGGAACTGTATGTACCACAGAGCTTATCATGCTAAAGCTATGGTGACGTTATCATCACCAGCAGCATCGAGGAAGTCCCAGGGACCAGGGACGCTAGCTCTGCTCAGCCCAGATCCCTCCCTCCATCGCCAGGCAGAGATGCTTCTTCCCCCTGCTCTCTCCTGGGGCTCCAGCCCTCAGAATCAATCATTGATGTGGCAGAGAGAGTTTAGGACAGGGGACTGGGGAGTGGAGAACAGCTCCTTGGCCAGACCCTTGCTTGGTGGCAGACTCCAGGCTGCATGGCAGCACTGGCTTTTAGAAGGCTTTTTAGGCCGCCGATGATAAATATGGAAAAGTCCACATTTTAGGCTGCTGTCACTATGTATTTGGTGAGGTTTGAAAATAATCCACAGCATATTGTACGAATAGGACGACATTGTCCCTGTTCAGTATCATCATAAAATCCTGTCGTTTTGAAGGTTTTTCGTTGAAATAAAAGAACATAACCTAGTCTCTTCATGCAATAATCTGATGGTTAAAAGACTGACTGTGTGTTGCGTCATCTTTGTTGTCATCGTCAGGTTGGTTGTCTCTGCTTGGCTGTCCTGTCCAGCGTGTTAGTCTGGTGACTGATTATGGGTACCTACATCACAAGGATGGGGACATTTTGACAAGGATTGTTTTGGTGCTCATGACAAGCTGTTGTTTACCATAGACAATTCTATTTCTGCATTTTATTTTAAGACTGTAACAGCCCATGAGAAAGGGGGTTCTCCTTTTTCTGAGATGTGTTTTACAACAAATGTCATACCGTTTAGGAGCTAGATGTAGTGATTGTCCCTTCATACCATAGTCAACAGACAAGGATGAAAAAGCTGGACTGGGGCCCTGGAGGACTGGACCTCTTCTCCACTCTTCTGTGTGTGTGTGTGTGTGTGTGTGTGTGTGTGTGTGTGTGTGTGTGTGTGTGTGTGTGTGTGTGTGTGTGTGTGTGTGTGTGTGTGTGTGTGTGTGTGTGTGTGTGTGTGTGTGTGTGTGTGGTGTCCTGGTGACATACAAGTCGAATCAATGAAATTCGAACTTGAAATGCTTACTTATGATTCCTTTTCCAACAATGCAAAGTTAAAGATAAAACAAAATAAATTATTGAAATAGTGACAATAGCGCTGCAAGGCTGTGAGAGGAGAAGGACGTTCTCAGGCCAGGCCCCGCGCACCATCCCATTTAGAGCTAGCCTGCCGATCCATAAAGGGATAATGTAATACATAAAGGGGATTTAATAAGATCGAGGATGGGGGCTAGATGGGATCGATGCTGACTCAGGACTTTGGTTTGGTTTATAGGAGATCCTGAGATAAGGAAGGGGTTCCTAATACAAAACAGAGCATGATGTTCCTAATGCTATTTGTTGCTGCAGTACCAAATATTTGAATATGAATGGACATTAGTATTTGTTTACTTGGGAGAGTATTCATTTAACGGCTTTGTCGAAAATTAAATGCAATGATCTATGTGACATTGCTACATCTCCACCTCTACTCCCCATCTCTTCCTCTCATCTCCCATACTCCCCATCTCTTCCTCTCATCTCCTCCTCTACTCCCCATCTCCTCCTCTCATCTACTCCCCATCTCCTCCTCTACTCATCTCCTCCTCTACTCCCCATCTCCTCCTCTACTCCCCATCTCCTCATCTCCTCCTCTACTCCCATCTCCTCCTCTCATCTCCTCCTCTACTCATCTCCTCCTCTACTCCCCATCTCCTCCTCTACTCATCGCCTCCTCTACTCCCCATCTCCTCCTCTCATCTCCTCATCTCCTCCTCTCATCTCCTCCTCTACCCCCATCTCCTCCTCTCAACTCCTCCTCTACTCCCCATCTCCTCCTCTCATCTCCTCATCTCCTCCTCTACTCATCTCCTCCTCTCATCTCCTCCTCTACCCCCCATCTCTTCCTCCTCCTCCTCTACCCCCCATCTCCCCATCTCCTCCTCTCATCTCCTCCTTTACTCCCCATCTCCTCCTCTCATCTCCTCCTCTACTCATCTCCTACTCTACCCCATCTCCTCCTCTCATCTCCTCCTCTACTCCTTTACTCCCCATCTCCTCCTGTCATCTCCTCCTTTACTCCCCATTTCCTCCTCATCATCTCCTTCTCTCCTTATCTGCCTTTAGCTAATGGTGCTGGCCTCTCCACTGAGCAAATGGAAGCTGGCCTCTCTCCTCTTCCCATGGGACTGACTGACTCTCAGAACATTGGCTTGAGGATGTTTTTTACTTTCCACTTTTTGTTTTCTGTTCTGTTCCTTTACTTGTATTTGACCAAATATGATATTGAGATCAATGTTTTAGTAACCTCGACTAAGCATATGTATAAAAGAGGGGACGGGGGGTTCTTCCTTACCACCATCCTGTATGGGCTCTATCAGGCTGATGTGTGAACGTCATCACCCTTAAGGCCATGCATACCAACTCTGGCTTTTATAGCCTGCCATCATTTTATTACTTTATCATGCTGATTATCTGACTGTCAAACTGTCACCTCATGTTATTGGTCTGATGATGTCACTAACTCTAGTCTGTTTATCAAGATAAAGGTTCCACTTCAGCTCTCCTCCATTCCTCCATAGTCATTCCTTCAATTAAATGTCCCTCTCTCAACATTCACTTATAATTGAATTTAATTCCAGTCAATTAAACAACACCGTGATCTGAGAATGTATGTTTTTTATATGCAGCATGACGCAAGATCAGAGCCCTGAAATCGAATTACCCAGAGAAAAGATGTAGACTATGTTATTCTCTCTCTCTCTCTCTCTCTCTCTCTCTCTCTCTCTCTCTCTCTCTCTCTCTCTCTCTCTCTCTCTCTCTCTCTCTCTCTCTCTCTCTCGCTCTCGCTCTCGCTCTCGCTCTCCCCCAGAGTTGAGTTAGGCTTGATGTATGTTGTTGCCTGTAGGAGTACTGGGGTCTGTGTGTGTTGGTGTAAGACGTTTGAGTTGCTGTTCTCTGGCCGTTGGTCCTGGATCTAGCCCTGGCCTGCTCTGTGTTGATGTGGTCATTGGTTATTATGCAGCTGCTCCCCTCCTGTGGCCATGGTTTACAGTAAATAACCCAGAGACAAAGAGAGGACACAAATACACACACACAAATACACACACACACACACAAATACACACACACAAATACACACACACACACACACACACAAATACACACACAAAGGACAGTCATTAGATAGGAGTGTGTTACCTTTAACACCAAGCAAGCAGCCGTGTTGGGTTTCTATTACGCTGCATGTGGTCAGACAGATAGATAGCTTCTCTTGCGAAGGCTGGAGATGTCAGGTGAACAATCATACAGACAGCATTAACACGTAGTATGTGACGGTCTGCGTCACCTTTAGATGGTCTGTATTGACTCAGTACATCCAGAGTCCAGACTGGCTGGACCTGACCCCTAGTCCCTACAGCTGGCCAGACAGGCCATACTACAGTCCCACTGTGCTCCATTCTGCCCTATAGGCCTAGTTGGCAGACATACCATGCTAGTACACCTCCCTACTCTGTGTGCACTGGGCAGACACAGAGACGGTCACAGCTGCCCTTCTCCCCGTCATGGTCTGCCTCGTCTGCTAGTCTGCTGTGCCAGAGCAGCAGGGTGTCAGCTTGGTGTCTAAATGGAGGGAGGGAAGAGGAGGTGAGTAAAGGAGAGATGATTAACCCCCTCAGTTAGTCAGAGGAGGATTGCTTTCCCAATTTGAATGGGTCTGTTGAGGCTTATGCTGAGGGAGTAGTGTAGTAGATCAGCTTTGAATTTCTCACCTCTTGTTATCTCCTCTAGTCCCTGCTGGAAGTGGGACACTCCTCTCCTCCTCTCCAATACCCTCCCCACAGAAAGGGATTAGCATTTAGTACAGCCAATATCTACACACACACACACACACACTGGTGTCTGTTTGTACGCTCACACACCAGGATGAGTCATATATTATGAAGAGGCATTTTCCAGGAAATTATTCTGAAAATACCCGGACGCACACACACACCACACACACACACACACTCACACACACACACACATTGGTGTCAGAAGTGGGATTGCGCCCGTGAAGCCATTGAAGAGGCGTGCACATGTGATGTGAGAGACTTGGTAAAGAGAAATGTGGGGACACGCTCTCCCGAAGGAAAGGGGGTAATGTAGCGACCTTAACCCAACACCTAGCAACCTCGCCAAGAGGTTCGGACCTCTTGGTCTAATGGTTAAGGTGAGTCCCAGATGGGGCTCCAGCTATGATGGGGCTACCCCCCCAAATTTTCTACAGTATTGTCTTCAGATCTGTAGACGTAACTGTACCCCCTGCAGAGTTGAGTTGGGCTAGAGATTGATTGTTGCCTGTAGGAGTGCAGGGTCTACAGGGGTGTGTGTTGTGACTGAGTATTTCCAGATTCATTTCCTGGAAAGGGCATCCTCGTAATACATCAGTCATCCTGGTGTGTATGTCCATAGCTGGGGTTCCATCCAATTGGAGACAGATTTTCATACGAATATTCTAAAATCTGCATATAAACAAGATGTGCATGTCCCAACCACTTGTTGTGGACAAAAGGCTGCGTGATGACGAAGTGCACTCAAAAATTACTTCTGCAGTTAAGTTCCCATGTACCAATTAAAAGACTTAAGTTACATGGGTTTCAATCACAATTTCAACTACAGGTGGTTTTGTCACACAAACATGCACAATCTAGTTTTGCTTCAGGCTCTCTCTCTAGACAAGACTTGGCTGATAAAGTGGACAGGGGGTTATATGATTAGATATTGATAAGAGCGAGATCATTTTATTTAAGAATTGGCAGCCAAGCACCGATCATTATGTCAACAGCATTGAAATAATAGCCTACATGCACCTAACCACAATGTGAAGTACATCATAACTTATTTCATCTGCTTATGAACTTGAAATGCTTTTTCACGTTGTGACGGTGGGCGCCTATCATGCGTTTATTTCGATATGATGATTATTATATCAATGTTTGCACATAAAGGCATTACCAACGCCATTTCTCACATAATTCATTTTACCGACACAAGATCCCACCTTGTGGAACAAACAAATGGTCTGTCCTAATGTATCAAATTGTACCGACATGACTGTCGTTTTTATGCGACAGGTAATTCTTCTGCATGAAATGGTTAGATGGAAACCTGGTTAATGTGCCTGTGGGTCTGTTTGCATGCACACAACAGGATGACTCGTATATTATATGGATGTATTTTACAGGAAATAATCTGGAAATACACACACACACACACACACACACAGTGTATACTATAGTGAGCTGCAGGATATAATGGGTATGATAGGCAGAGGGGACAGGGCCTTGAGGTGAGAACCTGTTGGCCACTGGCTGAATAATCTCTTTATACCAGGAGCCTTGTAGACCAAGGTGACAGACTCGATCAGTCCAGACACACACACACACTCACACACATATACTACACACACACACACACACACACGTACACTACACACACATACTACACACACGTACAATACACACACACACAAGCACACACACAAATACTAAACACACACACACACACACACACACATACTACACACACACAAACACACACACATACTAAACACACACACACATACTACACACACACACATACTGTACACACACACACACACACACACACACACACAATGTTGCATTAGCCTTTTACTTCAGTGTGCTAAATCAGGGTCACACAGGGTGTTTTCTGGTAATCTTAAACAATTCTACTTTGAAACCAAAGTATCCACCTCACACACATGGTTATGGGCTTTAAAAAGAAGACACCTGTATCATGTCAGATATAGAGTTGACATGTATTAACTTGTGAGTTTGCATCCCAATATTACACTTTATATACATCACAGAAGACTGAAATAGAACATCTTTCACATAGAAACACCAGATTTCTGTCTGGTTTTTAGAAATTATCTTTATTAATGATGAAATGATAAACTATTAATAACATTCCACCCATGAGGCCAAAGAGCTTTTGGTCATTGACAGCAGGAAAGGGCTGTTATCAGTTTGGCCTGGCTGGACTCGAGGGATGGATGGTGAGCAGGTGTTAATATTGATGCACTCACATACATACATACACACACACTCACACATACACACACTCACGCATACACACACATACACACACACTCGCACACATACATATATACACTCACACAAACACACACTCACATACATACATACATACACACACACACTCACACAGACATACACACACTCACTCACATACACCCACACACACATGCATACTCACTCACTCACTCACATACATACATACATACATACATGCATGCATGCATACATACATACATACATACATACATACATACATACATACACACATACATACACACTCACTCATACACTCTCACTCACATGCACACACTCCCACCAGAGGTGGTTGTCATAAGCCCAGCTGCTAGTCCAGTCAGTAATAGTGTAATCAGTCCTACACTAACCACACGTTATCATACCACATCATCGATAACAACATTAACCCTGTCTGTCAGTCTGTTTGGCTGTCTAGTTGTGTTAACTGTTTAGTGCAGAGCTACCAAACACGATCATGAATAATCTCAGTTTAAAGGGCGTCTCGGCAATCTGCTGCATCATAGTGATAATGTCAAGACAAGCTTTGTAATCAGTGTTAAATATCACCTCATTTTAATTCATATTTGCTGTTAATATCACAGGGAGATTATTGAGTGTGACTCATAGAATGTAATTGCAGGAGAATGTAATAGGGCGAATTCAGTTTGTAATGTCAGAGAGAATGTTGTGATGGCTGGGTGGAGGGGTTCGGGTGTGGGATGCTGTGTTATGGTAACAGTATAGGTACTTCATGATTACCCTGTACAGAATTAGTTTTCTGATATTTACCACTTTGTCTTCCTTTCCTCCTCCCTTCTCCCTCCATGCAGGCTTCATGTGTCCTGTCTGCTCCAAGTTCGTCTCCACGGATGAGATAGATCTACACATCGTCATGTGCTTGACCAAACCCAGAGTGACGTATAACGGTAAGACTGCGAACTCTACCCCTAGACTGTTCTCCTTTGCTGAACTGGTGCTTGTGAAGGGGAGGGCTTAGTGTGTGTGGCCAGACAAGATGTTGCCGTGGCCGTCTGACATTCATTGACAAGCTCATTTATTGCAACATGGTTGCTGTCAGACAGTGTCTGAATGAGCTGCTTGTTGTTTGACAGTTAAAATACCACTCCTCCCCGTCAGTGACTAATGTGACTGGTGTCACGGCAGGTGTTAGCTCTGTGTCTGTGTAATCTTAATGGCAAGACAGCGTTTTATGGCAGATCTGTTACAGAGGGGACGGTCACTGGACTCCCTGATCTGTCCAATACCGTCTGCCTAAATTGATCAAAATAACTCTCTCCTCTCGCTGCAGTTCAATTCAAACACAAACTCTCTCTCTATATCTTTCATTTGTCTCCCATTGTGTTGCCGCTTTAATGCCTTAATCAGCCTTTGCACGTTTTCAGACACTGTCAGTCTATATAAACACACAGTGGAATTACTATGATGCCAACACACAGCCA
Source organism: Salmo salar (assembly GCF_965601325.2). NCBI lineage: Eukaryota > Metazoa > Chordata > Actinopteri > Salmoniformes > Salmonidae > Salmo > Salmo salar. The sequence continues at coordinate 29,677,672 of NC_138292.1, forward strand.
AGTACATCATAACAGGCTGGGTAGGGGCTCAATGGAAGAACAAGTCATATTACTATGGTTATGAGTGATCTACTCCATAAATAATTGTAATCTAAGGTTTCCTAATCAATTGCATCTCCCCGTGGTTTCTTAATCTCTTTCTGACGACTGGTCCAATTGATTTATGGGCCATATCTTCATAAACAAACTGAGCAGGTCGCAAGTCTTAAGTGGACAGTGTTTATGTGAATGACAGTGAAAACATGTCCTGTATTTGATACTGTAATCTCTGCAGGGGAGATGTAAACTAGGATACAGCAGTGAGAGGGGAAAGTTGGAGCCCCCCAACTTACTTTTAGCCCTGTTTACATTCCTGGTTGAGAAGAAGCAGAGTTCAACACACACACACACACACACACACACACACACACACACACACACACACACACACACACACACACACACACACACACACACACACACACACACACACACACACACACACAAACAAACCTCACACCACACTCACACCACACACACACCACACACACACCACACACACACTCAGGGCTGAGTCATTTCTGCCTCACACACTTGTATCTCCCTGCCTCTCTTTTCCACTCCAACTCTATGGGGAAATACTTCCTACATTGGGCCCAGGCTCTGGAAGTCATTGCCTAATAGCCCTAATGAGGAGTTTGTAGTGGCCCCTTCTAAGCACTAAGTCAGCATGTAGGATTCAGTTAGTCAGAAAACAAATGACTGCATGTTGTCTACGTCCCAAATGGCACCTCATTCACTATATAGTGCACTACTTTTGACTAGAGCCCTATGTGACCTGGGCAAAAGTAGTGTACCAAATAGGGAATAGAAGGCCATTTGGCTGAAGTTTACTGATAAGATTAATAATAATCACACAAATGTATTGTTAGCTCTTGTATACTCCATGTCTTCCTCAACATCAACAACATAGCCCAGTGTACATTCAACACTGAGACATAGCGACTTCTGATGCAATAATATGTGTCTGTTTTTCTTCTCTGAGCAGTCCTCTCACATGCCTCTGGCAGCTCATGTGGCCAATATTAGATTTTTCAGCAGAGGTCAAATTCTGGACACTTCTATAACTGTTATATTATTGGATCATGGAGCTTCAGTCCACAGTGACTTGCTGTAAAAGCCTAGTCAAACAGGCCTTCATCATGGCTCAGGAGTGGGTAAGGGTGGCAGCAGCACTTTCTCTGTGTCTGCTTGTTTTTAGTGCAACTGTGATGTAACAGCATTGGGCTGATGATGGGTGAAGGTCAGTAGACCTGGTTTCTCATGCATCAACAAGACTGAGGGAAAGTCATCCATCATCAAACACAGTGGGGGGATGAATTAAGGGGTGGTGGCCCGTTCTGTGTGTTTGCGTGTGTGTGCTTCACTCCTGATATTGTGGTTGTCTGTGTTTATGTGCTGTCTGTGACACAATCTCTCCCCTGCCTGCCTGCATCACAAGAGACCAAGTATGAGTCAAGCCCCAGACAGATGTATCAGTCATGTGGACTTTAAACCGCTTGTTTTGTCTCCCTCAGCCTGAAGAAGGGCTTTTTTAACACACCCAGTTGACAGAGAGGACAAATGCTGCTGTTTAAAGATAATCCCCAGGTTTTAAACAGCCCAACAGCGTTTAAAAAAAAACCTGCTGGTCATCGGAGATGACATTCTCCAGTAATGGAAGCCAATTTACTATGTTAATAGACCTTAGAGAAGACTGGCTGGGGTATGAGTGGTGAGTCATGACTTTCACTCTCTTTACTCCCCCCTCCCATCCTTCTCTGAATAGGTTTCTCCCCGTCCTGGCCTGCCCTGGTACCCCTGTAGACAGCCCCTTTTCAGCCAGTCATTCTCTTCCTGAGCACTGTGTCCTATGCTGTCCTCCAGGCTTTCTGCACTCTCCACTCCTCTCTAGCTAATCTCTGTGTTTGGAGAGAGAGGGAGAGTATGAGAGAGACAGGGATAGAGGGGGGTGGTGGGGAGAGAAAAGGAAAATAGAGAGAGAGAGAGATACACTAGTCTACAGTTTTAGTAAAGAGTGTGTATGTTTATGTGTCTGAATATGGAGAGAGAGATGATTGTTAGTGTTCCCTTTGTGCAGGTCTGGTCTGGCTCATCAGTCATGTGGGGAGGAGTGTAATGGAGCTGGACAGGAGAGATTATCACTGAGCCCTCCACTCCCTCTCCTCCTCTCTTCTCTCAGCACCACTCTGACAGCCAGCTCTGTGTTTCTACCTCTCCTCTCCTCCTCTCTTCTCTCCTCTCTCAGCACCACTCTGACAGCCAGCTCTGTGTTTCTACCTCTCCTCTCCTCCTCTCTCCTCTCTCAGCACTACTCTGACAGCCAGCTCTGTTTCTACCTCTCCTCTCCTCTCTTCTCTCTTCTCTCAGCACCACTCTGACAGCCAGCTCTGTGTTTCTACCTCTCCTCTCTTCTCTCTTCTCTCAGCACCACTCTGACAGCCAGCTCTGTGTTTCTACCTCTCCTCTCCTCTCTTCTCTCCTCTCTCAGCACCACTCTGACAGCCAGCTCTGTGTTTCTACCTCTCCTCTCTTCTCTCCTCTCTCAGCACCACTCTGACAGCCAGCTCTGTGTTTCTACCTCTTCTATTCCTCTGCCGTACGGGACAGGGAGAGAAAGAGAGGGCGAGAGAGGAAGCTTCTTTTTCACACAACTGGCTCTACTCCCGAAGCGAATCCCATTACCTCTCTCACTTACCCTCTCTCTCTCGCTCTTGCCCTCTTTCTCTCTCCTTCTCTCTTTCTCTCCCTCCCTCTCTGTACTCTCTCTCTCTCTTGCCCTCCCGTCCATACATACAGAATGTGATGCTGTTCATACTGTATGCCCCCCACTGTACTGCAGACAGGGAGGACCTAGCTGCATTCTGTTTACACACACACACACACACACACACACACACACAGTGGGAGAGACGTGCTAGGGGAAGGGTATGCTCAGAGCTGCAGAGCTGCAGCAGGACATCCTATGGACCACTCTACAGCCCTGTCACATGACGTGACCCCACGCCCTAGGAAATATCTACCTACTGTCGTGTCTTTGGCATCATTAAAGTGAAGACTTATTTTATCAAATCAATTCTCTGTAATTATTATTATTATGTAAATGTAATTCACTAGGAAGTCGGGGCACCAAGGAAAATCTTCAGATTACAAAGTTATAATTTTCCTAATAAAACTCTTCAGATATTTTAATATCTGATCAATTAGTCTTCTAATTAATTAATTAATTATTCTTTACCTCACATTAGTCTCATTCCAAATGTCGTAAATTGTTGGTTATCTGCACGAACCCAGCCTTTACAATGAATCATCCATACACCAATTGTCTTAATCATTTATTTACTAACTAACTAAATAATCACAGAAATGCATAAACAAACAAACAGTAGATATGGTTACAAGGAAATGATAGGGGAGGTTCCCTAACCATTTCCTGCCGTGTAGCCAATGCTCCACGTGGTATGGTTAGGAATTCAACAACCATTACAACCTTAGCTTAAACTGAGGTTTTTGTGGTCGCTACTCAAACCTTTGCCCCTCAGCTGACCGAGGTATGCATGGTCTGAAGAGGATTTCTTTAGGTGAGGGTTTTATTCAGAACAGTAGAAAAGGGCTGTCCCATGAGCCAGATCATGTCTGTGTTCATGGGGGTGGGCCAATGACTTAGTTAAACTTTAAAGGGAATACAATTCTCTCACATTAACATCATTACATCATTTCACAAATAGTTTCATCTTTACGCATTCATTTTATACAATAATTAGACGCAAACCTCATAATGGAAGCACCTGTATAAACAGAGTTATAGTAATGTGGCTGTATTGTCTTTCATGAGGTCACAAACATGAAACAAAACGGACCCGGTCGTAGCTGGCTTCTCCACCGACCGGTTACACATTCTCCAAAACATGGATATTGTTCAGTTCTGTGATGTAGAAGAAGTTCCTTTGTTCTCTCTATGTGTCTCCTTCTGCATGGCCAGGGGGAGAGTCTCCTCCAGGAATTTACGACCTGAGATAACAGAACCTGGGTGTAGGACAGGAGAGAGAGGGGGAAGGCACTCGCTATACCCAAAGAGGGCCACGTCAACACGCTACACTCTCCTGTTCCTGAGACACTCTGATTGGACCAGGAAACAGGAAGTAGCAGTAGGCCTGAGCAACCAATGATAGTGAGAGAGGGGACTCTCCCTCCACAGTCCAGGCACTCAAACTGGACACTCCAGATACTGCATTTACTGCCCAGCCCCCTCACTGTCTGTGTGTTACTGTATCATAGTCCTGTGTTGTGTGACACTGTACTAACGACTCAGGGAGAAGACAGCACAAAACACACTCACATAGAGACACAATACAGTAGCCTGCCAGATGTACTGCTGCTGAGGGGTGTTGGTGTTGAACTCTGAGAACACTGCAGTACTGCTGTTAGTGATGGAGACTGGTTGTCTGTCTGTCTGTCTGTCTGTCTGTCTGTCTGTCTGTCTGTCTGTCTGTCTGTCTGTCTGTCTGTCTGTCTTTTTATGAGGGGGGCAGGGGGACATTTTGTGTGTGTGTCTACCTAAGAGGGAAAGGCAGGGGTAGCCTAGCTAGTATTAGTATATTAGGGAATAGTGTGTAAGTGTACTGTAGTAGTGTACTATAGATGGAGACAATGCTAGGACAGGGAAACTAGTGAGCACAGAACTGTTAGACGCCTTCTCAGCAGGTGATTTCTATAGTCATGGAAATGCACACACACAAGTAAAGGTGTTTTCCATCAGCAAAGAAGATCAAAACACAGGTTCTCACGCCCTTTTGTAACTTTGTATTTCCACCATGTCCCAACCAAGAATAACAGAGAAAAACAGGAGTGGTGGGAGGTCTCAATCATGGTACAATATTACCATAAATCAAACAGTGAAACCCTATTCTAACATGGAACAAACCGTAGAAAATGTGGCCTATCTATCTCTATCTGTCAGACCAACAGACTCTCTGATCACCGCCAAGAGAGGGCTGTCTCCAGCCTCCACACTCCACACTCCAGCCCTGTGGTTCTTTGCAGGCATTGACAAGGCTGTGGAGGGGGAGAGTGCAGCTGGCTGAGGGGGAGAGTGCAGCTGGCTTTGGCCTGGTTGATTAAATGGGCAGTCTGGCTCTCTTTCTGTTCCCCCCTCTCTCTTTCTCTCTGCTCTCTCCTCTCTTTTCCCTCTCTGGGTATGCCTGCCTGCCTGCTGCCCTGCATGTTAAAGCTGGTCCTCTTGGCTCAGTGTCAGAGCAGGGTTCTCTGCTGGGACTCTCTCCACATTCCAACTTACTGCCAACTTCCTTTTCAGCAAAAACATTACAGAAGAGCCTGAAAAGCAGGGACTAATCGATACCTGTCCACAGTGACTCATCATCATGGCTTTATCTCCCTGTCCTTACTTTAATTAGCCTATAGGGGCTTCCTGCCCAGCCCGTGACACACAGACAGGACTTCGGTGTGTGTGTGTGTGTGTGTGTGTGTGTGTGTGTGTGTGTGTGTGTGTGTGTGTGTGTGTGTGTGTGTGTGTGTGTGTGTGTGTGTGTGCGCGCGTATGCGTGAGTGTGTGTATGTGTGAGTGTGTGTATGTATGTGTGAGTGTGTGTGTGTGTATGTATGTGGCTTTAGAGTGGCCCATGTGGCTTTAGAGTGGCCCAGGCTCTGTGCTGTTGGATTAGACTCAGGACTCAGTGGTGTGTTGTGTTCACTGTTTAGAATGACAGGAGGCTCAACACTGATCCTGTGGGATTGTCTATATTCATCTTTAGCCATGGTTTAGTGCTCTCTGTGTATGAGCTGGGTAGAGAAAGGATGCAGGGAATGTATTATACTAGACATTATTCGTTATCTAGCCTAATGCAGTCACATTGGTGTAGATAATGTGTTTTTGAGAGAAGTAGAATACATTCTGAACACTATTGATGATGATATTTATCTGTCGCCTACATTAGAGTGCATTCAGGTTAATAATACACTGTATTAATATGCCATTCCTTCTCTTGGTCAGCGCCCATGATTTAAATTAGGCCTAGTCCCAAATGGGCCCTGGTCAAAAGTAAGGGAATAGGCTGCCATTTGGGGCAGACACTTAGTGTCACGTTTTCTTCCTACAGTTTCTAGCCAGTTTTTCCAGTGATTGTTTTGCTAATCATCCGTTCTGTGTCTGTCTGGTATATAGATGACCCATGACACGCGCTAACGTCACCAACCCCATTACCACAGTAACATGGTCCTCCATCACGACACCTCTGACCTGTCGTTAGACTCAGAGATGGTGAATCAGCTGCGCATGATAACGAGGGTTAGTGTGTGTGTGCACGTGTGTGCGTGCCTGCGTGCGTGCAACTGCTTGCATGTGTCGGGAAGTGATTGAAATGAGTGGCCAGTGGTCTGTGTAGAGGGAGATGCTAACAATGTCTTTATGAGGCCTGTGTAGTCTAATGTTGATTGAGCCTTTTCCCTGTCTGTGTGTCCTGAGACTATGACTAGCTGAGCTCAGTCCAGACAACACGCACTAACAGAGTTTAGAAGCTGTAATCTTTGACTTTTAGCACTCACTCACGCTATCTCACACACACACACACACACACACACACACACACACACACACACATCCTGAAAGTGTTTAATCAGCATGTTCATGTGCTTCTGAGCTGTTTGCTTTGTGCACCTCAAGGACCGTCTCTAATAGCCCCCACGCCTCCTTGTCCCTCCCCCATCATCCTCCTTCCCACCTCCTCCTTCCCCCATCATCCTCCTCCTCACCTTCTCCTTCCCCCATCATCCTCCTCCTCCTTCTCACCTTCTCCTTCCCCCATCATCCTTCTCCTCCCTCCCCCAACCTCTACCTCGTCCCTCCTCCTCCCCATCCTCTCATACCATACCAATCAGTACTATTGGAATTGAAACACATGACATTGCCACTGTCTCCTCTTTGTTTAAGCAAACAAGTATAGACTGCATGCATGTCTTGTATTGTCTTGTCTTGTCCAGGTATCCTACTGCCATCAACAGGCATAATACAGATGGAGTGTTAAGTAAAACAAGCATGTCCCACACACAGGCTTTTCTAGGGCACACACAGCCATCTCATACAGATACACCATCCTGTGAAGAAACCCTGGTGTGTTATTTAAAGGGAATAGGAGAGGAGTGTCTCAATGGGTCTCAATGATTAGCTCTGCATGAAAAGCTTTCACCCTCCCCATACAGACCCCACCCTCCCCCATACAGACCCCACCCTCCCCCATACAGACCCCATCCTCCCCCATACAGACCCCAACCTCCCCATACAGACCCCAACCTCCCCATTCTCATTTGCCAAGATAATCCACCCTCCTGACAGTTGTGGCATAACAAGAAGCTGATTAAACAGCATGATCATTACACAGGTGCACCTTGTGCTGGGGATAATAAAAGGCCACTCTAAAATGTGCAGTTTTGTCACACAACACAATGCCACATATGTCTCAAGTTTTGACGGAATGTGCAATTGGCATGCTGACTGCAGGAATGTCCACCAGAGCTGTTGCCAGAGAATTTAATGTTAGAGAATTTGGAAGTACGTCCAACGACCTCACAAACGCAGACCACGTATAACCACGCCAGCCCAGGACCTTCACATCCGGCTTCTTCACCTGTGGGATCGTCTGAGACCAGCCACCCAGGCAGCTGATGACACTGAGGAGTATTTCTATCTGTAATAAAGCCCTTTTGTGGAGAAAACTCATTCTGATTGGCTGGGGCTGGCTCCCCCATGGCTGCGCCCCTGCTCAGTGTGAAATCTTTATATTAGGGCATAATGAATTCATTTAAATTGACTGATTTCCTCAGATGAACTCTAACTCAGTAAAATCATTGAGATTGTTGCATGTTGCGGTTATATTTTTGTTCAGTATAAATGGGGGGCTGTGCTGTGGGCTGTAGTCTGGGCAGAGGAGAGAGAGAGAAAAGCACTCTGTTATCATAAAAGGGAGGAGGACAGGTGGAGGAGGAAACAGGTGGAGGAAAGAAGGCTTACCCTGCACACTTCCCCCTCCCACCCTGCTGCTGAGGTCCCCTACTGAGGGAACCAGAGCAGGAAGGGAGCAGAGGAAGTCTTGACCTGGGTTGGGTCGGAAAGTGTCAGAGGTCATGTTGATATATTGTCTGATACCCTGCTGGTGCTTTGGTCTGATCACTCCAAGGTCCTGCATTGGCTAGTCCGTTTCAAATCAAATGTTATTTGTCACATGCTTCGTAATCAACAGGTGTAGACTAAGTGAAATGCTTAGTTACAGGCCCTTCAAAGCAGAGAAGAAAACAAATTATAGAAAAATAATAACACAAGGAATAAATACACAGTGAGTAAGGATATCTTGGCTGAATACACAGGGTACCAGTACCAACTAGCTCTCACAGTCTCACGTCAGAATTAGACATTCATCCATGTTTCTCAGATGTCAAATTTCAAAGTCGTTTCAAATATCACATTTCTAAGTGTTTGGTTACTTCTCTGTATCGTTCCAAGGTTAAGTTTAGGCATTAACTCTGAATTCTTAAGTTTAGGCATTAACTCTGAATTCTTAAGGTTAGGCATTAACTCTGAATGGTTAAGGTAAGGGTTAACTTTTGGAACCATAAGCAGATGCTTACACCTATCCGACATACCAACTTGAAGGTAACAGCGATCATTGTTGCCCCTAGTAGCCGGTTTCCATGTCATCTCTCAACGTCCTCAGACATGGATGTACGTCAAATACTGACTTGAATCACGGGTGACCTGCCTGACCAGTACAGAGTGGATGTGTAGGGGTAAGAGGTAAATTATTATTATTATTATTATTTATTTTTTCACCTTTATTTAACCAGGTAGGCAAGTTGAGAACAAGTTCTCATTTACAATTGCGACCTGGCCAAGATAAAGCAAAGCAGTTCGACAAATGAGGTATATGTGTACATATAGGTAGGGATAAAGTGACTAGGCAACAGGATAGATAATACACAGTAGCAGCACCGCGTATGTGATTAGTCAAAAGAGTTATTGCAAAAAGGGTCAATCAGATAGTCCGGGTAGCTATTGGTTAACTATTTAGCAGTCTTATGGCTTGGGGATATAAGCTGTTCAGGGTCCTGCTGGTTCCAGACCCATCGGTACCGCTTGCCGTGCGGTAGCAGAGAGAACAGTCTATGACTTGGGTGGCTGGAGTCTTTGACAGTTTTTAGGGCCTTTCTCTTACACCGCCTAGTATAGTGGTCCTGGAAGGCAGGGAGCTCACTGGGGCCGAATGCACTCCGCCTTGCGGTCAGATGCCAAGCAGTTACCATACCAAGTGGTGATGCAGCCAGTCAAGATGCTCTCAATGGTGCAGCTGTATAACCTTTTGAGGATCTCATAGGGCTTTGTACTGTTCACGCTACTACAGTAGATACAATATAAACAAACGTTATGCGTTATCACGTGATGCTGGCTTCAAATCCCCTCTCAAATTAGATTCCTTTTCAGTTACCTTCTGACAAAAATGCTACCAACAAAGGTAGGTGCCTTTTTAAGCAAATAGGCTGCAGGCAGCTGCCTTTGGATTGGGACACAACAATGCTGTATGCTGTTATACAAGTATATACAAATAACTGCCAAAATAATGGCCTGCCCAGCATTTCATACATGACCCTAAGCATGATAGGATGTTAATTAACTCAGGAACCACACCTGTGTGGAAGCACCTGCTTTCAATATACTTTGTATCCCTCATTTACTCACGTGTTTCCATTATTTTGGCAGTTAACTGTACACACAATGTGTATGTGCGGTTATGTGTGTGTGTGGTGCTGTGCACGGTGTGTGTTGTCCCTCCCTCTCTGTCAAGGTCACTGAGAGGATGTCATAAATCCAGTCTAAAGCACTGACCATTCCAGTCTCAGCTCTGAGCAGCCTGCTGCCTGCAGCCCAACACATACCCACCGCTCCAATGTCATGTACACCAGAAACACTGCTGTTTAGCTCTGTTTACCATGCACGTACACACACCGTGCCAAATCTTTCTCACACACACACACACACACACACACACACACACACACACACACACACACACACACACACACACACACACAGCTGGTCTCCGGAGCTATGCAGCCCCGGTCTATTCCTGTAGCAGTGGAAACAGAGTCCAGGCTAAGCTGAACACATACAGTACACACCACAGCAGCTGCCCTGTCACTGATCTCCTATTGGATGGAGTCTAGAGCCCAACAGTTAGCAGCTCCAGCAGGCTTAAAGGTTACATCACACTCAGCTCTTGTCATGACTAATGGCACCGATAAATCACACACACACTGAGTCACTAACGCTCAGCCATGGATTTAGGTTCAACTCCATTTAAGAACCAATGCTACCTCACATATCTATGTCCCTGTAACTCTAACTAAAGTGAAATTAAAACAATTTTATCACCTCGGAATCAGATCAGAGAGAACATTGTATTGTAAAATAATTTTAATTTGATGTTATTGCGGGTGAAGTGAAATGCTTGTGTTTCTAGCTCCGACAGTGCAGTAATATCTAACAGTTTCACAACATATACCCAATACACACAAATCTAAGTAAAGGAATGGAATTAAGAATCTGTAAATATATGGACGAGCAATGTCAGAGCGGCATAGACTAAGATAATGAAGAACTGTAGCTTCTGGTTGCATCACACCCTGTTCAGATCATGAAGAACTGTAGCTTCTGGTTGCATCACATCCTATTCAGATCATGAAGAACTGTAGCTTCTGGGTGCATCACACCCTGTTCAGATCATGAAGTACTGTAGCTTCTGGTTGCATCACACCCTGTTCAGATCATGAAGAACTGTAGCTTCTGGGTGCATCACACCCTGTTCAGATCATGAAGTACTGTAGCTTCTGGTTGCATCACACCCTGTTCAGATCATGAAGAACTGTAGCTTCTGGTTGCATCACACCCTGTTCAGATCATGAAGTACTGTAGCTTCTGGTTGCATCACACCCTGTTCAGATCATGAAGAACTGTAGCTTCTGGTTGCATCACACCCTGTTCAGATCATGAAGTACTGTAGCTTCTGGTTGCATCACACCCTGTTCAGATCATGAAGTACTGTAGCTTCTGGTTGCATCACACCCTGTTCAGATCATGAAGTACTGTAGCTTCTGGGTGCATCACACCCTGTTCAGATCATGAAGTACTGTAGCTTCTGGTTGCATCACACCCTGTTCAGATCATGAAGAACTGTAGCTTCTGGTTGCATCACACCCTATTCAGATCATGAAGTACTGTAGCTTCTGGGTGCATCACACCCTGTTCAGATCATGAAGTACTGTAGCTTCTGGTTGCATCACACCCTGTTCAGATCATGAAGAACTGTAGCTTCTGGTTGCATCACACCCTATTCAGATCATGAAGAACTGTAGCTTCTGGTTACATCACACCCTATTCCCTCTATAGTGCACTACTTTTGACAAGGGCCCATATACTGTAGAGCAAGCACTATATAGGGAATATACTGTACATACTGCACTGCACATACTCTTGCTTGCACATATACTCTCTTTCGCTCACTTTCTTTTTCTTTCTCTCTCTCTTTCTCTCCCACTCACTCTTCTCTCTCTCCGTCCCTCTCTGTGTCTCTCTCATATACACAACCACACACAGTCTATCAGGCACCTGCCGTTCCCCTGGTAATTCTTATACATTAATTGTCTCTAGGAGATAATAAATATAAAGTGCTGATGTCATCATCTCTCTCTCTCTCTCTCTCTCTCTCTCTCTCCGAATACAACAGGTGTAGACCTTACAGTGAAATGCTTACTTATAAGCCCTTAACCAACAATGGAGTTTTAAGAAAAATACCCCCCAGAAATAAATAAAAGTAACAAATAATTCAAGAGCAGCAGGAAAATAGCAATAATGAAGCTATATACAAGGGGTACCGGTACAGAGTCAATGTGTTAGTCGAGAAAGTACATGTTGGAAGAGGTAATATGTACACCGGTTAGTCAAGGTAATTGAGGTAATATGTACATGTTGGTAGAGGTAATATGTACATGTTGGAAGAGGTAATATGTACACCGGTTAGTCAAGGTAATTGAGGTAATATGTACATGTTGGTAGAGGTAATATGTACATGTTGGAAGAGGTAATATGTACACCGGTTAGTCAAGGTAATTGGAGGTAATATGTACATGTAGGTAGAGCTATTAAAGTGACTATGCATAGATAATAACAGAGAGTAGCAGCAGCATAAAAGAGGGAGGGGGCAATGCAAATAGACTGGGTAGCCATTTGATTAGATGTTCAGGAGTCTTATGGCTTGGGGGGTAGAAGCTGTTTAGAAGCCTTTTAGACCTAGACTTGGCGCTCCGGTACCGCTTGCCGTTTGGTGGCAGAGAGAACAGTCTATGACAGTTTTTAGGGCCTGGTATAGAAGTCCTGGATGGCAGGAAGCTTGGCCCGGTGATGTACTGGGCCGTACGCACTACCCTCTGTAGTGCCTTGCGGTCTGAGGCCGAGCAGTTTCCATACCAGGCAGTGATGCAACCCGTCAGGATGCTCTCGATAGTGCAGCTGTAGAACCTTTTTAAGATCTGAGGACCCATGCCAAATATTTTCAGTCTCCTGAGGGGGAATAGGTTTTGTCGTGCCCTATTCACGACTGTCTTGGTGTGCTTGGACCATGTTAGTTTTTGGTGATGTGGACACCAAGGTACTTGAAGTTCTCAACCTGCTCCACTACAGCCCCCTCGATGAGAATGGGGGCATGCTCGGTCCTCCTTTTCCTGTAGTCCACGATCATCTCCTTTGTCTTGATCACATTGAGGGAGAGGTTGTTGTCCTTGCACCACACGGTCAGGTCTCTGACCTCCTCCCTATAGGCTGTCTCATAGTTGTCGGTGATCAGGCCTACCACTGTTGTGTCATTGACAAACTTAATGATGGTGTTGGAGTCATGCGTGGCCATGCAGTCATTAGTGAACAGGGAGTACAGGAGGGGACTGAGCACGCACCCCTGAGGGGCCCCAGTGTTGAGGATAAGCGTAGCGGATGTGTTGTTACCTACCCTTACCACCTGGGAGCGGCCCATCAGGAAGTCAAGGATCCAGTTGCAGAGGGAGGTGTTTAGTCCCTGGGTCCTTAGCTTAGAGATGAGCTTTGAGGGCACTATGGTGTTGAACGCTGAGCTGTAGTCAATGAATAGCATTCTCACATTGGTGTTCCTTTTGTCCAGGTGTGAAAGGGCAGTGTGGAGTGCAATAGAGCTTGCATCATCGGTGGATCTGTATGCACATTGGAGTGGCTCTAGGGTTTCTGGGATAATGGTGTTGATGTGAGCCATGACCAGCCTTTCAAAGCACTTCATGGCTACAGACGTGAGTGCACAGGTCAGTAGTCATTTAGGCAGGTTACCTTCGTGTTCTTGGGTACAGGTACTATGGTGGTCTGCTTGAAACATGTTGGTATTACAGACTCGGACAGGGAGAGGTTGAAAATGTCAGTGAAGACACTTGCCAGTTGGTCAGCGCATGCTCGCAGTATATGTCCTGGTAATCCATCTGGTACTGCGGCCTTGTGAATGTTGACCTGTTTAAAGGTCTTACTCTAGCCCTGCCACATCCGACTAACGTTGAAGCCGGTGTAGTACGATTCGATCTTAGTCCTATATTGACGCTTTGCCTGTTTGATGGTTCGTCGGAGGGCATAGCGGGATTTTTTTTATAAGCTTCCAGGTTAGAGTCCCGCTCCTTGAAAGCGGCAGCTCTACCCTTTAGCTCAGTGCGGATGTTGCCTGTAATCCATGGCCTCTGTTTGGGGTATGTACGTTGTAACGGTTTTGACTTGAGGTTATCATTTATAGGGGTGCCAGGTAAGTTGTGCCTACCAGAGAAAATATTGGTTTCTCCTTTTGGTTTGGGAGGGAATGAGTCCCATCTGGTCCATCAAGTCTACACCAATACAAAGGACTCATGTAAAAGTCAGGATGGAAATACACTTTTCAGAAACCCTTAAAACATTGGAAAGAACTTACAAAACAACTGTATTCTTTTGCGTGGTTGTATTACTAACAAATGATCACACACACACACACATATAACAATATACAATAATGAGCTTTAAACAGCTCTAGTTCCTCCAGAAATGTCCTGTACCTCGGGCCTAAAAAGAGTCCAGCCCGGTAAACAAGTTCAGGGAACTCAAGTGACCTTAGTCACGCAATGGTTGTCCTTTCATACCAGTGTAGCGTAAACCAGTGTCAATCATACAATCAAAATAACAAATATTTTACCACAACTATAAAGCGTATCACATCTTAATAAGTCCTCAACTAACTACATAAATCATCATGGTGTACATCACACCAAAACAAATGAAATACCGTATACAAAAAGGTTGTGGTCTGTCAGACAAGCCAATCCGCCGACAGATCTCCAGCGGAGAAAGGCCACGAAGAACAACGGAGAGGTGTAGTCCACGTACGCAAAGAGTGGATCCGGTCCTGGGTAAACTTGCTATTAGGCTACACAAAGCACACTTTTAAAGCAACACAACAAACGGAAGAGGGAAGCTTCAGAACTGAGGGTTGAACACATCCTCATTCACGTCTCTATCACAACCCCACTTTTGCACAGCTGATGCTGGCTATTTAATTGGGAATTAAAGGGAAATCGCCCTATTGGAAGGAGAAGCACTATTTAATTGAGAATTAAAGGGAAAGCGCCCTATTGGAAGAAGCACTGAGACGGTTCAGAAACATTCACGGCCGTCACAACGTACAGACACTGTGGGGACGACGTCATCGATGCACATATTGATGAAGCCAGTGACTGATGTGGTGTACTCCTCAATTCCATCGGAAGAATCCCGGAACATGTTCCAGTCTGTGATATCAAAACAGTTCTGTAGTTTAGCATCTGCTTCATCTGACCACTTTTTTATATCCCGAGACACTGATGCTTCCTGCTTTAATTTTCTGCTTGTAAACAGGAATCAGGAGGATAGAATTATTGTCAGATTTGCCAAATGGAGGGCGAGGGAGAGCTTTATACGTGTCTCTGTGTGTGAAGACTCTCTTGTTCTTCTCTAATTGTCTGGAGTTAAGGAAGAACTGACAATTTAACAAGGAAACTAACACTGTGGGATTTAAGGGGTCAGATATCTCCAATACATAATTCTTCAAGATTTTGGATTGGACTCTAATTAAATAATAGAATAACAATTTTCTCAAAATTGCATCATATTCCAGCCCAAGACACCTCCTGCAGTGTGTGGGATGGGTGTGTGTGTGTGTACGTGTGTGTACGTGTGTATTTGTGTACGTGTGTGTACGTGTGTGCGTGTATGTGCAAGGTCACCAACATCAAAAACCCACGTGGTAGTAGATTATTTATAAAGGAATGCTCTCTCTCTCTCTCTCCCGCTCTCTCTCTCTCCATCTCTCTCTCGCTTGCTCCCTCTCTCTCTCCCTGTCTCTCTCTCCCTCTCTTTCTCTCTCATTTCAATTCAAAGGGCTTTATTGGCATAGGAAACATATGTTTACATTGCCAAACAAGTTAAATAGATAATAAACAAAGGTAACATAAACAATCAAAATGTACAGTAAACATTACATTCACAAAACAGGAATAGAGACATTTCAAATGTCATATTATGGCTATGTACAGTGTTACAACAATATACATCTCTCTCTCTCTCTCTATATATATATATATATACTGCTCAAAAAAATAAAGGGAACACTTAAACAACACATCCTAGATCTGAATGAAAGAAATAATCTTATTAAATACTTTTTTCTTTACATAGTTGAATGTGCTGACAACAAAATCACACAAAAATAATCAATGGAAATCCAATTTATCAACCCATGGAGGTCTGGATTTGGAGTCGCACTCAAAATCAAAGTGGAAAACCACACTACAGGCTGATCCAACTTTGATGTAATGTCCTTAAAACAAGTCAAAATGAGGCTCAGTAGTGTGTGTGGCCTCCACGTGCCTGTATGACCTCCCTACAACGCCTGGGCATGCTCCTGATGAGGTGGCGGATGGTCTCCTGAGGGATCTCCTCCCAGACCTGGACTAAAGCATCCGCCAACTCCTGGACAGTCTGTGGTGCAACGTGGCGTTGGTGGATGGAGCGAGACATGATGTCCCAGATGTGCTCAATTGGATTCAGGTCTGGGGAACGGGCGGGCCAGTCCATAGCATCAATGCCTTCCTCTTGCAGGAACTGCTGACACACTCCAGCCACATGAGGTCTAGCATTGTCTTGCATTAGGAGGAACCCAGGGCCAACCGCACCAGCATATGGTCTCACAAGGGGTCTGAGGATCTCATCTCGGTACCTAATGGCAGTCAGGCTACCTCTGGCGAGCACATGGAGGGCTGTGCGGCCCCCCCAAAGAAATGCCACCCCACACCATGACTGACCCACCGCCAAACCGGTCATGCTGGAGGATGTTGCAGGCAGCAGAACGTTCTCCACGGCGTCTCCAGACTCTGTCACGTCTGTCACACGTGCTCAGTGTGAACCTGCTTTCATCTGTGAAGAGCACAGGGCGCCAGTGGAGAATTTGCCAATCTTGGTGTTCTCTGGCAAATGCCAAACGTCCTGCACGGTGTTGGGCTGTAAGCACAACCCCCACCTGTGGACGTCGGGCCCTCATACCACCCTCATGGAGTCTGTTTCTGACCGTTTGAGCAGACACATGCACATTTGTGGCCTGCTGGAGGTCATTTTGCAGGGCTCTGGCAGTGCTTCTCCTGCTCTTCCTTGCACAAAGGCAGAGGTAGCGGTCCTGCTGCTGGGTTGTTGCCCACCTACGGCCTCCTCCACGTCTCCTGATGTACTGGCCTGTCTCCTGGTAGCGCCTCCATGCTCTGGACACTACGCTGACAGACACAGCAAACCTTCTTGCCACAGCTCGCATTGATGTGCCATCCTGGATGAGCTGCACTACCTGAGCCACTTGTGTGGGTTGTAGACTCCGTTTCATGCTACCACTAGAGTGAAAGCACCTCCAGCATTCAAAAGTGACCAAAACATCAGCCAGGAAGCATAGGAACTGAGAAGTGGTCTGTGGTCCCCACCTGCAGAACCACTCCTTTATTGGGGGTGTCTTGCTAATTTCCTATAATTTCCACCTGTTGTCTATTCCATTTGCACAACAGCATGTGAAATTTATTGTCAATCAGTGTTGCTTCCTAAGTGGACAGTTTGATTTCACAGAAGTGTGATTGACTTGGAGTTACATTGTGTTGTTTAAGTGTTCCCTTTATTTTTTTGAGCAGTGTATATATGCCTGCTGTCCTGCTCTCTGTTTAACACACACACATTGTGTGTTGATCAGTTTTTACAGGAACAGTAGCCTGGCGTTTTAATGAGGCCACAACCCTCCGGTGTGTGTGTACATGTGTGAGTCCCTTCATCTGTGTTTTCTGTAGCTGTCAGCTGTGCCAGTAACATGTGTTTCTATAACACATCAGATAAAAATAACCATCAATTGAGAGAGAGAGTT
Source organism: Salmo salar (assembly GCF_965601325.2). NCBI lineage: Eukaryota > Metazoa > Chordata > Actinopteri > Salmoniformes > Salmonidae > Salmo > Salmo salar. The sequence goes on from NC_138292.1 coordinate 29,695,227, forward strand.
CTCCTTTGACTGGACCCACGCATACCCCTGTCTTGCTCAGTCCTGGGTTAACCTTCACAGTGGAAGCAAGTTTGCGCAAGTTGTTGTGTATGCGTGTGTGGGTTTGTGTGTATTTAAGTAGGTGCGTGCGTGTACACATACTGCACACAATGAACTCTGCATGTGAGCAGTTTTCCTTCTCACTTCCTTCCAGCATGAGTAAATAATCAATTATTGAAGCAGGATTTGGTCTGAGGGCGGTAGATAACATGGCATACACAACCACAGAACCAACTGTTGAAATAAAGATAGTCGCTCTGTTTATGGAGAGATTTGTTGAATTATGCAAATTATTAACCCAGGCAGACACAATGGTACAAGTATGCAAGCACTTGTGTGAGTCTGACATGGCACCCTATTCCCTATATAGTACACTACTTTTGACCAGGTCTCCTGTCTAATAGGGAATATGGTGCCATTTTGGACTCAACCTTGTGTTGTGTGAAGGCATAAGTAAATTCATTATTTTAGGCGACAGTTATTGGGAGTTATTGGGAATATCCCCTTTGCTCATTCTGAAACAGTCATCAACCACTAAACATTAACCTTGACTGACAATCCATTGATTTGGTTGTGCTAGACAGTGTAGTTTGACTGGGTGAATTATTCCCTGAGTAGAGTAAATAGATTAATATAGAGAATAGATGGTTGTAATGCAGCTCCGTGACCTCAGAAGGGATCCTATGACAGAGAAGTGCTGTGTTGTCAGTCTGGAGCCATAATAGACACTGTAGTAGTGGGATTCCTCCTATAGTTCCACACTATACAGAGCTTGATGCAGAACAGCACTTGCTTTAAACTATGTGTGTTGTTGTTTGTAAGGAAGAAAGACCAAATGCACCTCTCCATCTCCTCTCAGCATCACATCACATGTCCCACTGCATTAGAGCCTACTCCCAATGCCAGTTTGGTCCATATAGACTAATAGGGTTTAACCATGGATATAGAGCTCCCCCTTCAGGAAATGTAGTGTAAATGCAATCATTCTTAGCCAATCGTGGCAGTATCATGTTGGTGTGTGTTTTGATCCTCATAGGTGTTCTCACTATCTTTCTCTCTCTCTCTCCAGCCTCCACGCTTAAGCCCTGTGGTTCTTTGCAGGCTGTGAGTAGGGCTGTTTGCAGGCTTTGACAATGCTGTGGAGGTGGAGAGTGCAGCTAGCTTTGGCCTGGTTGATTATATGGGCAGTCTAGCTCTATTTTCTATCACTCACTCACACTCTCTCTCTCTTGCTCTCTCTTTCTCCCTCCAGAGGATGTCCTGAGTAAGGATGCAGGGGAATGTGCAATCTGCCTAGAGGAGCTGGTACAGGGGGACACCATTGCTCGCCTGCCCTGTCTCTGCATATACCACAAAGGGTAAGTCCCCCTCTCTCTATCCCTCTCTCTCCCCTTCTTTCTATATACCTCTGTCCTTCTCTCCCCCTCTCTCTCCCCCTCTCTCTATCACAAAATGTTTCTGTACAACCTACGACAAGAGGGATCTCTCCTGTTTTTCTCAACCGGTGTATGTATGCATCATCTATCCTGCTCTCTCTCTCTCTCTCTCTCTCTCTGTCTCCCTCCCCCTCCCTTCTTTTGTTCTGTATACAGTGCATTTACAAAGTATTCAGACCCCTTGACTTTTCCAAATTTTGTTACGTTACAGCCTTATTCTAAAATGTATTAAATTGTTTTTTTCACCCTCATCAATCTACAAACAATACCTGTTAACGACAAAGCATAAACAGGTTTTAGGAAATTGTTGCTTAAATATCACATTTACATAAGAATTCAGACCCTTTACTCAGTACTTTGTTGAAGCACCTTTGGCAGTGATTACAGCCTTGAGACGTCTTAGGTATGATGCTACAAGCTTGGCACACCTGTATTTGGGGAGTTTCTCCTATTCCTCTCTACAGATCCTCTCAAGCTCTATCAGGTTGGATGGGGAGCGTCGCTGCACAGCTATTTTCAGGTCTCTCCAGAAATGTTTGATCGGGTTCAAGTCCGGGCTCTGGCTGGGCCACTCAAGGACATTCAAAAACTTGTCCCGAAGCCACTCCTGCGTTGTCTTGGCTATGTTCTTAGGCTCGTTGTCCTGTTGGAAGTTGAACCTCCGCCCCAGTCTGAGTTCCTGAGTGCTCTGGAGCAGGTTTTCATCCAGGACTTCTCTGTACTTTGCTTCGCTCATCTTTCCCTCGATCCCGACTAGTCTCCCAGTCCCTGCAGCTGAAAAACATCCCCATGGCATGATACTGCCACCACAATGCTTCACCGTAGGGATGGTGCCAGGTTTCCTCCAGATGTGATGCTTGGCATTCAGGCCAAAGAGTTCAATCTTGGTTTCATCAGACCAGAGAGTCTTGTTTCTCATAGGCTGTCATGTGCCTTTTACTGAGGAGTGGCTTCCGTCTGGCCATTCTACCATAATGACCTAATTGGTGGAGTGCAGCACAGATGCTTGTCCTTTTGGAAGTTTCTTCCATCTCCACAGAGGAACTCTGGAGCTCTGCCAGAGTGACCATTGGGTTCTTGGTCACCTCCCTGACCAAGGCCCTTCTCCCCCAATTGCTCAGTTTGGCCGGGCGGTCAGCTCTAGGAAGGAAGAGTCTTGGTGTTTCCAAACTTCTTCCATTTAAGAATGATAGAGGCCACTGTGTTCTTGGGGACCTTCAATGCTGAATAAATGTTTTGGTACACTTCCCCAGATCTGTGCCTCGACAAAATCCTGTCTCGGAGCTCTACGGACAATTCTTTGAACCTCATGGCTTGGTTTTTGCTCTGACATCAACTGTCAACTGTGGGACCTTATATAGGCAGGTGTGTGCCTATCCAAATCATGTCCAATCAATTGAATTTACCACAGGTGGACTCCAATCAAGTTGTAGAAACATCTCAAGGACGATCAATGGAAACAGGATGCACCTGAGCACAATTTTGAGTCTCATAGCAAAGGGTCTGAATACTTATGTAAATGGTATTTATGTTAAAACCTCTCTGTGATAGGGTCTAGTTTCCTGATTTTCCGCCTGACTGACGTGCCCAAAGTACTGCCTGTTACTCAGGCCCAGAAGCCAGGATATGCATATAATTGGTTGCATTGGATAGAAAACACGTTGAAGTTTCTAAAACTGTTAAAATAATGTCTGAGACTATAACAGAATTGATATGGTTGGAAAAAATCTGAAGAAAAACCCAGATGTCTTTTTTTTTTTTTAGGTCCCAGGCTCTTACAATGGAAAGCTATGGGTCCTATGTAATTCCGGCTCCCAGATTGCAATTCCTATGGCTTCCACTAGATGTCAACAGTCTTTATTCAAGGTTTCAGGCTTGTTTCTTGAAAAACAAGCAAGAATTTGGAGTTTTGGTGAAGAGGGCACCGGAACAATATCAGTCTTTCGGCGCGAGCACACCGCTTACTAATTTTACTTTCCTTTTGAACATACTACTTTCCGCATGAAAAATTATAGTTTATTTACATTTTAGGGTACCTGAGGATTTAAATAGAAACATCGTTTAACTTGTTTAGCGGTAACTTTTTGGACTCCTTTGTCTGCATGTTGAACGACTGGATTACTGAAATCGATGGCGCCAACTAAACAGACTTTTTGGGATATAAACAATGATTTTATCTAACACAATGACCATTCATGTTGTAGCTGGGACCCTTGGGATTGCAAACAGAGGAAGATCTTCAAAAGTAAGTGATTTATTTAATCGCTATTTGTGATTTTATGAAGCCTGTGCTGGTTGAAAAATATGTTGATGTGGGGCGCCGTCCTCAGACAATTGCATGGTATGCTTTCGCTGTAAAGCCTATTGTAAATCGGACAACGCAGTTAGATTAACAAGAATGTAAGCTTTTAAATGATATAAGATACTTGTATGTTCATGAATGTTTAATATTACGATTATTTATTTGAATTGCGCACCCTCCAATTTCACCGGATGTTGTCGACTGGTGTCCCGCTAGCGGGACTCCTATCCCTAAAAACCTGTTTCCACTTTGTCATTATGGGTTATTGTGTGTAGATTGATGAAGAAAAAAATAATTTCATCCATTTTAGAATAAGGCTGTAACGTGGAATCGTTTTGGGGGGAAAAAGGGGTCTGAATACTTTCCGAATGCACTGTATGTAGTATGTGCTATGTTCTCCCTGACTGTGTCTGATGTTCTCTCTCTGTCAGCTGTATTGATGAGTGGTTTGAGGTAAACAGATCGTGTCCAGAACATCCCTCAGACTAAAGGGCCTCGCTACTTTTCTCCACAGGTAAATTCTAGATTAATATGTATTTTCTCCACAGGTAAATTCCACATTTCCTGAGTGTTGTTGATGTTGATGCATTACTGTGATAAGTCACTTAAATATTCTGTGGGAAACTTAAAAGTTTCCACCGTAGAATTCCCCAAACGGAAATGCAGTACTGTATTGACACAAAACAGGAAAAATATGATTACAGTATTATACCTTTTAGTACAGTCGAGTTCTTTCTTTCTATTGTTCTGTTTCAGCATCACATGTTAGCCCTCAGTATATTCAGATTTCTGATGTTTTTCCTAGCTGCAGGTTTCTTACTCCCTCGATAAGAAGAGTGATCTGCTCCAATAACAACAGTCCTCAATGTGAATCCCCTCCCTTTCCCCGTCGACCAAGGAGACTTCTGGACAGACACACTGTGACTCTGTGGCCAGTACAGAACTTACCCCTGACCCTACCCCTCTACCCCCACCACCTCCAGTACGTCTCAACAGCCCTCAACACACTTCACCCTGACCCTACCCCTCTACCCCCACCACCTCCAGTACCTCTCAACAGCCCTCAACACACCTCACCCTGACCCTACCCCTCTACCCCCACCACCTCCAGTACCTCTCAACAGCCCTCAACCCACCTCACCCTGACCCTACCCCTCTACCCCCACCACCTCCAGTACCTCTCAACAGCCCTCAACACACCTCACCCTGACCCTACCCCTCTACTCCCACCACCTCCAGTACCTCTCAACAGCCCTCAACACACCTCACCCTGACCCTACCCCTCTACCCCCACCACCTCCAGTACCTCTCAACAGCCCTCAACACACCTCACCCTGACCCTACCCCTCTACCCCCATCACCTCCAGTACGTCTCAACAGCCCTCAACACACCTCAACTCAAACCAGTCAAGTACCGCAGTGTGCCAAAACTCATTAAAAGCAATTTTCAGGGAAACTACATTTAATGCTGATCTATCTATTTATCTCCACACACACACACAATCTGCTCCAAGACCAGACAGACACAGACACACAAATACACACTCACAAACACAACCAACCTCTGCTTTGTCCTCAAAGAGACAGACAGACAGACAGACAGACAGACAGACAGACAGACAGACAGACAGACAGACAGACAGACAGACAGACAGACATGCTTATCCGCCAGCCTGATGTTGAGGGGAAGACACAACACCTTTTTTGCACAACTATCCAATCAGGAAAAGCTGTTGCTCTCAACACGCCCTCTCACTCTCTGCTGGATCAATGGAACGGCTGTATATGCCACCCACAGACGTTTTGCATTCCATCCCATTTGCCGTGCCTCAGTGATTCAGCTGCTGTGATTGGCTGAGCTCCAGGGCTACTGTGACTTGGAATTCCCTCCTCCTGTGTTATTGGACAGCAGATTCAGGTCTCCTCCCATCTGTTTGGTCTGAGTGATTGTACACCTGGACATTTCGGGGAGCAAGCTGAGGGGAGAAGGGGCAAGGGGAAGTCAGTCCTCATACCCCTCTCCCACTCTTTCCCCATCCTCACCAACTGTGTCTACCAGTGCCTTCACCTTCAGATCCTAATGGCCTACCAGGGCAAAGTCAGGACAACAGAACAGTGTGATTGGTGGGTGGGGGACAGAGGACAGGAGGTCAGGTATCAGTCTATACTAAATCCTCCCTCCCTAACCCTTCCCCCTGTTTGTTGTTGACTGGATGACGACAGACGGAGAGAGACCCAGCAGAGAGTCAGACTCAGCTGAATGTGAAACTCTTCTTAACTCTAACCTTTACTCCACTGGGACATGACTGGAACTGGAACTGGCCCTGGCTGCTAGCCACACTGAAATTAGAAGTGCCCTGCTATATGCTGTCCTGCTCTCTCTTTCTCACTCTCTCCTTTCCCCTGACTAGCTATCTAACTCACAACCTTCAATGCCTCTGTGGTAGCAACAAGACGTGAACTGGACTGTGCTACCAGAAGCGTGTGGCTCGGCTAGTGGCAACTACAACTCCCAGCAGGCACTTCTCTGGAGTGAGAACGTTAATTAGTTTTTGTAGCAGCAATAGCTGTCTGACTGGGAGATGAGGCCCTCTGTGCTTAGCCTGAATCCGCAGCTGAATTACTGTGTTTCACAATTGTTTTACTGTACATCTTCAGTTTGGCAATTGTAAAGAGGAGCAATTCAGTTGGGATCCAGGCTACAATGTGCTGACCCCAGATCAGATATCCCCCTCCCCCAGGGGCCAGGTGACATTATGTGGTGTATATACTCTAGCCTTCTACAGGGTTCACACACCCATCCTCTTCTCTCTCTCACTCACTCACTTTGACTTTTAATCGTTATTTATCATTATGAGACTTAGCAGTTATTATTATGCAAATTATTTTATTTTAAGTGTGCCGGTTTTGACATAATGGTGTAATTGCATATCTGTGTATGTATGTGTGAGTTATCGTGAAACTAAGTCAGGCCTTAATGCAAGAGAATGACATGAATAACTATGTCTTCTATTCATGTTTGTCCATTTCAGTGCTGTTTCAAATAGCTGCCTGAGCTAGCACACTTTTTACCCAATCATAATCATCTACCAATCAACCTATCACAGTAGAGGTGAGAGGGCGGGGCAGGAGGTAGGCGATTGATGGAGCTCCATGCCAAAGCCAATCAGAATAAGGGGAAGACTGATGTCTTCAAAAAAGTTATCATTAGAATGTTGGATCCCCTGAAACTTTGTCAGCGTGTTTGAAGGTTATACACATTTCTTATCTAATACATTTCAGCTTCCAGCAACCCTGTGTTGTAATATTTAAACAAGGCCTTGATGTTGTTCTCTTTAATGTTTTGAGAGCTTTCCCAGGATGCGCTGCTAATTAGTATACTAGACCTCCATCTTCACCATTGGGTTGCGAATAAGGGCAGAGTAAGAAACTGATAGACAAATTCAATGAATAAGACAAAAGGATTTATTGGCTATGCTTTTCACAATCATTGTGGAGGATTTTCAATCTCCACAGTTTAGAGATTTTAGATTATAGGATATTATTATGACATATCTAGGAATAAGATCAATAGTGTTTATATTGGTTGCCCAATTCAAACTTGTAACGACCAGTCAGACAAATTAACAAAGAGCATTAATAGGGGATCTGGGTATTATGGTATGGATATACTAAATATAGTGTTACCATGGCTACTGGGTCAGTTACACCATATTAACTGTGGTTTCTCCAAAAGAGCCCTCATCATGCCTCTAAAACATGCTGCTAACAATTTATTTTTCAAGAAGTACAGCGAGGCATAAAGCACTTTGGAATTGGGACAATAAAAATACCACACCCAAATGGACTGTTTCCCCATTTGTCATCATGTACTATAGCTAATAAAGTTTCATCTAAATCCAGATGGAAGTTTCTCCTCATTGCACATCAGTGAGGGAGAAACTAGAATGTCTGGTCTGAAACTAGAATGTCTAGTCTAACTGCATGGTTTGTCCCATGGCTACTGTACTGTAAATGTATTGAAATGTTGTCGAATGGCTCACGATTGTGAAGCATACAACTGTATGTGTACAATATGCCCTTATTGTCATAGGTATGTGTGTAGCACGAGGATCCTCCCTAGCTAGCCTACCAGAACAGCCTTATATGAGCTACTGTAGCTAGAATCAGTTTTAAATCACATTTGCCCCCCATTTCAGTTTTGTCAGTCTTTTATTTTGGATATTTGAGTTTCTTTGGGGGGCGAGTGGGGAGGCAGCCTAGCACCTAAACTGATTTCGTTATGTTTTACTGTAGATAATATTGGTTTGGATGTCAGGCCAGTGGTAAAGGAGGGGGGTTAAATGGTAATTTTGTGTAAATGTTTTGGTTTTGCTGCTTATGCTACAGTTGCCAATTTGAGCCCATATCAATCCAATTGGATCGATGTCTATCCAAATCTACCGTGTTGAAATGCTCCATATGGATGGACTTGTGAGGATGCAGTGTTGAAAAGCTCCATATGGATGGACTTGTGAGGATGCAGTGTTGAAAACAGTCAACATACATGAATGTGGGATGTGTTAGAGAACACACATGTCATCAGGTAGCTATACTTGATGTTCCGTTCATGATACTATAATATACCATGACAGCGAACATACTGTAGATGATTATTAGTTGGGGATGAGCTTGCTTGAATGAATGTGGAGGTGTAGTAGGGCATTCATGTAATAGTTGAGAGGTGAAGGAAACTATTTTTATTTGGGTAATACCTCCCAAGGTACTTCAGAGACAGGCCAACAGTACATAACTAGAAATGTTATTTTAGAAACTTTTTAGACATACAGTATGTTATAACATTCCATTTATGTAAAAATATGTACAGAATTTGAAATTAAAATAGCAACATTTTTGGAGCACATTCTTTTAATTGTACCAGTGTGACTTACAGTGTGTGTCTTGGTGGATGAGTGTTTCACTTTCAATGCATTATGGCAGAAGCTTTCTCAACAGTCATTGAAAAAGTTGCATTACTGGTCAAAAGTTTTAGAACACCTACTCATTCAAGGCTTTTTCTTTATTTGTACTATTTTCTACATTGTAGAATAATAGTGAAGACATCAAAAATATGAAATAACACATATCATGTAGTAACCCAAAAAGTGTTAAACAAATCAAAATACATTTTATATTTGAGATTCTTCAAATAACCACCTTTTGCCTTGATGACACCTTTTGCCTTGATGACACACTCTTGGCATTCTCTCAGCCAGCTTCACCTGGAATGCTTTTCCAACAGTCTTGAAGGAGATCTCACATATGCTGAGCACTTGTTGGCTGCTTTTCCTTCCTTCTGCGGTCCGACTCATCCAAAACCATCTCAATTTGGGTTGAGGTCGGGGGATTGTGGAGGCCAGATCATCTGATGCAGCACCCCATCACTCTCCTTCTTGGTAAAATAGCCCTTACACAGCCTGTTGGGTCATTGTCCTGTTGAAAGGACAATTCCTGTGGCGGTCCTCATGAGAGCCAGTTTCATCATAGCGCTTGATGGTTTTTGCGACTGCACTTGATGAAACTTTAAAACTTCTTTACATTTTCCGTATTGACTGACCTTCATGTCTTAAAGTAATGATGGACTGTCGTTTCTCTTGCTTATTTGAGCTGTTCTTGCCATAATATAGACTTGGTATTTTACCAAATAGTGCTATGTTCTGTATACCCCCCTAACTTGTCACAACACAACTGATTGGCTCAAACGCATTAAGAAGGATAGAAATTCCACAAATGAACTTTTAAGAAGGCACATCTGTTAATTGAAATGTATTCTAGGTGACTACGTCATGAAGCTGGTTGAGAGAATGTCAATAGTGTGCAAAGCTGTCATCGAAGGAAAAGGGTGGCTACTTTGAAGAATCTCAAATAAAATATATTTTAATTGATTTAACACTATTTTGGTTACTACATGATTCCAAATGTGTTATTCCATAGTTTTGATGTCTTCACTATTATTATACAATGTAGAATTATAATTTTTTTAATTAAGAAAAACCCTTGAATGAGTAGGTGTCCAAACTTTTGACTGGTACTGTGTATATACACTGCTCAAAAAAATAAAGGGAACACTAAAATAACACATCCTAGATCTGAATGAATTAAATAATCTTATTAAATACTTTTTTCTTTACATAGTTGAATGTGCTGACAACAAAATCACACAAAAATAATCAATGGAAATCCAATTTATCATCCCATGGAGGTCTGGATTTGGAGTCACACTCAAAATTAAAGTGGAAAACCACACTACAGGCTGATCCAACTTTGATGTAATGTCCTTAAAACAAGTCAAAATGAGGCTCAGTAGTGTGTGTGGCCTCCACGTGCCTGTATGACATCCCTACAACGCCTGGGCATGCTCCTGATGAGGTGGCGGATGGTCTCCTGAGGGATCTCCTCCCAGACCTGGACTAAAGCATCCGCCAACTCCTGGACAGTCTGTGGTGCAACGTGGCGTTGGTGGATGGAGCGAGACATGATGTCCCAGATGTGCTCAATTGGAATAAGGTCTGGGAACGGGCGGGCCAGTCCATAGCATCAATGCCTTCCTCAGGAACTGCTGACACACTCCAGCCACATGAGGTCTAGTATTGTCTTGCATTAGGAGGAACCCAGGGCCAACCGCACCAGCATATGGTCTCACAAGGGGTCTGAGGATCTCATCTCGGTACCTAATGGCAGTCAGGCTACCTCTGGCGAGCACATGGAGGGCTGTGCGGCCCCCCAAAGAAATGCCACCCCACACCATGACTGACCCACCGCCAAACCGGTCATGCTGGAGGATGTTGCAGGCAGCAGAACGTTCTCCACGGCGTCTCCAGACTGTCACGTCTGTCACATGTGCTCAGTGTGAACCTGCTTTCATCTGTGAAGAGCACAGGGCGCCAGTGGCGAATTTGCCAATCTTGGTGTTCTCTGGCAAATGCCAAACGTCCTGCACGGTGTTGGGCTGTAAGCACAACCCCCACCTGTGGACGTCGGGCCCTCATACCACCCTCATGGAGTCTGTTTCTGACCGTTTGAGCAGACACATGCACATTTGTGGCCTGCTGGAGGTCATTTTGCAGGGCTCTGGCAGTGCTCCTCCTGCTCCTCCTTGCACAAAGACGGAGGTAGCGGTCCTGCTGCTGGGTTGTTGCCCTCCTACGGCCTCCTCCACGTCTCCTGATGTACTGGCCTGTCTCCTGGTAGCGCCTCCATGCTCTGGACACTACGCTGACAGACACAGCAAACCTTCTTGCCACAGCTCGCATTGATGTGCCATCCTGGATGAGCTGCACTACCTGAGCCACTTGTGTGGGTTGTAGACTCCGTCTCATGCTACCACTAGAGTGAAAGCACCGCCAGCATTCAAAAGTGACCAAAACATCAGCCAGGAAGCATAGGAACTGAGAAGTGGTCTGTGGTCCCCACCTGCAGAACCACTCCTTTATTGGGGGTGTCTTGCTAATTGCCTATAATTTCCACCTGTTGTCTATTCCATTTGCACAACAGCATGTGAAATTTATTGTCAATCAGTGTTGCTTCCTAAGTGGACAGTTTGATTTCACAGAAGTGTGATTGACTTGGAATTACATAGTGTTGTTTAAGTGTTCCCTTTATTTTTTTGAGCAGTGTATATATATATATATCTCTTTGGGGTGGGGGGGTAGCAGTACAATCTCATACACCCAGTTACTTCTCTGCAGCTGCTACCACAACATCTATCCTCTGATTTAGGTTCCATTTCTGCGGTACAATTGACAAAACCTTTGAATGAGTAGGTGTTCTAAAACTTTTCACCGGTAGGTAGTGTATAAGGAAGTTGTATAAAGTCCTGTCTTCCTCTATTTGTTTGTTTGTTCCTGTCATCGCCTGCTAACCTATTCCTTAGTCACCATGACCACAAACTGACCATAACACGGTAAGGTCTACACTTGTCTGTTATATGTCATACAGATACAGTTCTAGCCAGTATACAAGAATAAGGGAATGAGGCAGAGAGTTAGGGCAAATGATAAGGGAGGTTTGAGAGCAGTGGCCTAGTCTCCAGTTAATTGCAGGCACTGCATACAATTCTGTTTATTTACACTGTGCTCTGTTGTGGTGCAGGAGAAATTCAATACTGCAATTCAGCACCAGTAAAGGATTTCCTTTGGTCAACAAAAGCAGTTTCAAATCCAACTGTATTTGTCACATGACCCAAATACAACAAGTGTAGACATTACCGTGAAATGCTTACTTACAAGCCCTTAACTCTTCTTGAACTGCACTGTTGGTTGAGAAAATATTTGCCAAATAAACTAAAGTTAAAAATAATAAAAAGTAACACAATAACGAGGCTATATACAAGGGGTACCTGTACCGAGTCAGTGTGCGGGGGTACAGGTTAGAGGTCATTTGTACATGTAGGTAGGGGTGAAGTGACTATGCATAGATCAGGGATGCAAACTGGTGAGGGCCCAAAAAGGTGACACTTTTTTTGTACTGAAACATGCAAAAAAAATCCCTGCTAGGGGGAAATGCAGGGTTTAACTAATTAAACTACAAAGAATGTGATCTACATGATCAGTCTGTGTAAAATAAAAAGTGGTTAATGTGAACCTAACTCACAGCTAAAAAAATGTAAAGAAAGCAATTTAATCATATTTGTTGCCTAGACTTTACTGCAAACAAGTATTGGGAAAAAACAACACACTAATATTGCAGTTAGCCATGACAGCCTTTATAATAGAACATTTGTGACCTCACACACAGCTAAATATTGCATTTTCAACAACAAAAAAAGCATCTTCAAGTAGAAATAGAATGAAACAAACAGGCATTCTATTTTCACTCTATTATTGTGGCCACTATAGTAGACATTGATCAAGTGCACAAGGTTACACACTTCCAAAAATAATGTTCACTGAGTAAACATTTTAATCCCCCTCACTCACGTGTTACTATCAAGTTCAACACAACAGTTTAACAAGCAACACCTCATTTTCACCTAATTCTCTCATTCTGAAAATGAACCACATAATGTAGAGGTAAAACATTAGTTCACAGATAGCAGTTAGTTCGTTAGCTAGTAACATTTCACGGATTGCCAGGGTCCAGTAAGCAACTAACGCGTTATAACTTGAACGGCAAGGAGTCGTATACGAGTTAGTAACCTAACCAATTCGCTATAATACTAACGTTAACGTTAGTTCATCTGATGTTACATTTACATTTTAGTCATTTAGCAGACGCTCTTATCCAGAGCGACTTACAGTAGTGAATGCATACATTTCATACATTTTTTTTTTTTTCGTACTGGCCCCCCGTGGGAATCGAACCCACAACCCTTAGGTTGCAAACACCATGCTCTACCAACTGAGCTACAGGGAAGGCCTATTGCTGTCTGACTTTATTAGTGAGCAAATTTTCACACCATAAACTCAATTATTTGATCAGTTAAGTTGTCTAATGTTGCTCAACATTTCTCTGGCTAGCTAACGGAGATTTCGATCCAGATAGTAAGATACTTAACAATGCTAATACTTGTTCCATCACACTTTCTCCCTCACCTCAAACTTCCCAAATGACAGCTGTTTTTCTGTTACAGCTCATGAAGTACGCTTCATCACCTTATCACCCCCATCTCCGTGGTCAGGCTTCTCACCTATCTCGTCTTTATCGTCCAGGGGACGTGCTGCTGTAACCGACAAACTGCCTTTCTACTCTCTGCGGTCTTTCCAGGGAGCGCGCGCTAATGCTGTAACTAGCAATTTGGTTGTCTCGTCTCTTCCGTCGCGTGCTGCATTCTGTTGTGTGAACGATTGGCTGAGCCTTGGATACAGCCAGTATTGCTCCAAACACGCATCACTCATTCGCTTACAGCCAGTAGTCAAGGCTTTTACTCATATGGCAGAATCACCTAGCTAATACAGCATGTTCAAATATTTACAAAATGTATTATGCAATAAAACGCACAAAGAACTTTAAGTTTCGGTAACAGACGTGACCAATCTACACACGCTCCAGCGCAGTTCTGTCTCAGTGGAAGCGTAGCCTTCCCTCAGCCTCAAACAGCTTCTCTTCCTCTTCAGAAAGACAGTTTCCTTTCAAACTGTGGGTGGGTGATGACAGAGCACATGATAATCAGCAATACAATAAAAGACCCACAACCATCACAAAATGGAAATGGTGAAAGATGTTTTGAAATAAAAACGTGTCTAAGGAATATATCAAATACTATTATTGTCACGTCCTGACCAGTAAAAGGGGTTATTTGTCATTATAGTTGGTCAGGGCGTGGCAGGGGGGTGTTTGTTTTGTGTGTTAGGGTATTTTGGGTTTAGGTTCTAGTTTTCCTATTTCTGTTTACATTAGTTTTTCTATTTCTATGTGAGTTTTGGCAATGACCTCCAATTAGAGGAAGCTGGTTGTGGTTGTCTCTAATTGGAGGCCATATTTAGTTGTGTTTGTTTTCACTTGTGTTTGTGGGTGGTTGTTTCTAGTATAGTCTGTGCACCTTACTGGACTGTTTTCGTCGTTTGTTTTGTTTAAGTGTTTTTCCTTTAACCCCTGTGCGGCCACGGGACGGACATCCAGCGAAAAATCATATCTCCATTAGCATAACAAAATGTAATACTTTTTTTTTCTTCAATTTTTTTCTCAAATTATATCGTTTTATAGATACACCTCTCCTGAATCGAACCACGTTGTCCGATTTCAAAAAGGCTTTACAGCAAAAGCAAAACATTAGATTATGTTAGAGGAGTATATCGTAAAAGTAGCCACATAGCCATTTTCCAACCAACCACATGCATCACAAATAACCAAAAAACAGCTAAATGCAGCACTAACCTTTTCCAAACTTCATCAGATGACACTCCTAGGACATCATGTTACACAATACATGCATTCTTTTGTTCGATAAAGTTCATATTTATATATAAAAACAGCATTTTACATCGGCGCGTAACGTTGACTAACTATTTTCCCTCAAATGCATCCGGTGAAACAGTGCTACAATTTACTAAATTACTATTCGAAAACATTTTTAAAATGTAATATTGTCATTCTAAGATTTATAGATGAATATTTCTTCAAAGCACCTGTAATGCCAGATTTAAAAATAACTTTACTGGGTAATCACACTTTGCGATAAAAGGGGATGCGATACTCAGAACAATAGGCTAGCAATAGGCTAGCCATCTTGGAACAATCGCATATCACATCTAGTCTTGTATACTATTGTCAATAATCCCTTACCTTTGATTATCTTCATCCTTAGGCACTTCCAGGAATCCCAGGTCCACAACAAATGTATTTTCATTCGAAAAAGTTAATCCTTTACGTCCCAATAGCTTGTTCTTGTTAGCGCGTTCTGAAGGCTTCACAAAAAGTTCCGACGTGCGCGGGGCTACTCTTTCAACAAAATGCATTTTTTTCTTATTTAGGTTCGTTCAAACATGTCAAACGTTGTATAACATAAATCTGTAGGGCCTTTTTCAACGAGAGCTCCAATAAGATTCGAGGGGGACGATTGCATTGTGTTTCAAAACGTTTCGAAAGGGGAGGGTAGCCAGGGGCGCCGGCGTCATAATGGTGATGGCCCTCTCCGTGTGACCACGTTCCACAGCGTGTCATTCTGTCAGTTTTCACAGTAGGAGACTCAAATCACTTTGTAAAGACTGGGGACATCTAGTGGGAGCAATAGGAAGTGCTCAATGAACCATAGCTCACGGTGTGATTAATAGGCAACGTGATGAATTTGAGTTCGCAATTCAGAATTCCACTTCCTGTTTCGATCTGTCTCGGGGTTTTGACTGCCATATGAGTTCTGTTATACTCACAGACACCATTCAAACAGTTTTAGAAACTTTCGGGTGTTTTATATCCACAAGTAATTAATTATATGCATATCCTAGCTTCTGAGTTTGAGTAGTAGGCCGTTTAAAATGGGCACACATTTTTTTCAAAATACGCTGTGGCGCCCCCTATCCTAGGCGACCGTCAAGAGGTTAATAAAATAAGACGATGAGCACTTTACCCGCTGCACCTTGGTCCAATCCTTACGACGCCTATGACAATTATTAACCTGATAGAAAAAAAAAGGTGTAATGTGCCTTTAAGTGAGCGACATTGCGTACACACACCAGATCTCTTTGAGTGATGTGTTGTGGGAGAGAGCCTCTGACAGCTGTCTGATTCCATCCACTGTCAGCTGATTATTGATTAACCTGCGCAGAGTGGAACAGAGGGATCACTAGGTTAACCGGCTAACTTTTATTCACATTCAGAAATAACTTTGGTTCATTCATTCTGAAGCTAAACTTCATTATTGGTTGTTGGGAGTGTGTTGAGACTGGGGTCTGCTTTACCAGAGGTGAGATAGACCCGTGTTGGATCTGATCAGTTCTGCCATGTCTGGTGCTACATCATCTGACAACTCGTTTTGCACCAACCTAGAACACCACAACACACATTTAAACTGTGTTAACTACAAAGCTCAAATACACATTAAATATACAGAGACAAATACTGTCACAGAAATTTGATGTATGAATAAGATTGTCCTACCAGAAGATTCTGAGCATTGTGTTGCCTTTCAGTGCTTCGGCCAAGCTCCTCCCACCTTCTGAAGTGATGCCATTGGCTGAGAGGCTAAGGGAGAGAAGAGCATAGAAATATAATTACGTTTAGTAGTACATAAGTATACTGTATTACTTTAGGTAATGATATTACTATGAGGCAAAGTGATATACTGTAAAAGAGATACTGTTGTTTCAGTGTTTGTGAGTAAGGGAGTTCAATAACCCATACTGTAGCTGAATGTGCGTTAGTAAAATGATACACCAATGGGTTATGCTTCTTCATTTCTGACCTCAACCGCAGTTGTGGGAGAACTGAAAAAGACATGGCACAATCAGTGCCACATACTTATTAAGAAAAGTGATAACGATGACATATCTTGCCATCCATCTCACCTGAGGTTGGTAAGACTTGGGTGATTCCTCAGGGCCTCTGCAAATGCTCTTGCTCCTTCATCACCAATGTTGTTCCCCCACATTCTGAAAAACAGGAACAATCCATTCCATGCACTCAAATAAATAAATAAAATATTGTAATAGTGCACTTACCCCACGTCAAAGATAGATGAGCTCTTCTGAATGGCACTGGCCAGATACCTGCCACCCACACTGGTGAACTTGTTGCTGCCAACCCTTTGTACAAATCAAAGTGCCAAAAATAAACATTTACATTTATAAACAAGTAATTATATAATTGATTGGACACACTCATTTACATACTTGACGACTCTTAATTTAGGACATTCCTCAATGATTTGAGCGATTAGCTTGGCACCGATGTCCGTGATGAGATTATTGTAAAGTCTGCAAAATCAAGACAACAGAAATACAGTCACGTCATATGAATTTGTCATACAGCATAATACAGTACTAAAGTTTGACAGGCAAGCTGACCCTGATAGACACTGACTCACCCCAGAACCTCCACCACTCTGTGTTTGATAAGCTCCTCAGCCAGTACTTCAACGCTGCTGTCTGAGATCTGATTGACACACAATCTGAAATGGAAAAACTAATTTAGATGAAAAGTTATACTTTAAAGTAGAGGTCGACCGATTATGATTTTTTTTCAACGCCGATACCGATTATTGGAGGACCCAAAAGGGCCGGTACCGATTGTTATGAAAACTAAATCGGCCATTCCGATTAAATCGGTCGACCTCTACTTTAAAGTTATACTAGTACTTTTTATAGCAGTAAGAAATGATTTGTCTACGTTATTTGTAAACAAGTGTACCTTTCATGTAAACAGTGGCATCAAATACAAACTGTTTCCATCTGCATGTATTCCGAATTCCTCACCTCACCACGGTCATCTTACTGAATGAAGGCCTGAGCTGCTTGACCCCATAGTCACTGATGTTGTTGTTGTCCATGTCCACCCCTAGCCTCTTCCGCCGGTGCTGCAGCACAAAGTTGAGGGCACTGCAGTCGCCAGAGAACATATTACAGTAGCCCAGCTTGATGTAGTCAGCTGTGATGCCCTTCGCAGTCAGCTGGGCCACCTCTTTACTTCCTGTCTCAAAGATGCAACGCAGCATCCACAGGAAGTTGGGAAGGACATGCACCTTGCTGCCCTCCTGCTCTGTGCTGTGGAGTGGCAGGCCACGGAGGTGGGACCGAACGCTGGTGGACAGGTAGGACTTGAGGACCGCCCGCTTCCTCTTCAGTAGCGCTGGAGGAACCATGTGCTCCAGCAGGCCGGCGTTGGTCTTAGACAGCAATCCACACAGGAAGAGGTTGGTGTACTGGAGATGCTCGTTGGTCTTGAATGGATCCTTTCCCCTTGGTTTGGAGGAGCCACCGATGCAGGGGAAGACAAACAATAAACAAGATGTGTTGTCCCTCCTGCTGCACTCGGTGAAGAACTTGAGGATGTTTCCTACGCTGGCCTGTTCGTCCAGAACCAGGGAGAATGCAGCCAAAAAGGACTGCAGGGTGAGGTGAAAGAACTCAAAGGTGGAAGGGTTTCCACAGGCATCGTAGCAGCTGACTGGTCGTAGGAAACCCACCTGAAGGTCCTCCTCAGTCAGGCCACAGGAGGCCACCTCCTCCTGGTCGAACACAAAGCCTCCTCTCTCCATGCCCAGCAGAGCCAGCTTGGAGAAGGCTGTCAGTGGCCTCAGCCCTGCCCTGAAGGTATCAGCGGGGCACCTGGTGTTTCTCTTCAGGAGGCCCGGTGGGGGAGCGCCCCCCCGGCTGAAGAAGACTTCAGAAAGCAGAAGGAATATGTTAGTGAGGGTCACGCAAGCCTCTGGCAACTTAAAGTCGTCATAGACTGAGTGCATGTGTTTAAAGCTCTTGAAGACGATCCAGCAGAAGAGGGGGATGGAGCAGAGGCCACAGAGGTGGGGGCTGGCATCCAGCTGGACTGAGACCAAGTCCCGGTGCTCTTGGTCCTTGAAGTGCAGGTTGGTGTAGATTTGAAGGTGGGCCAGAGAGAACCCACGCAGTGCCACCCTCTTCCGGATCACCCTACTCTGGACCTCAGTGCCTGTCCGAGCAGTAAGGACTTTCCGAGAACCATTGAGCAGCTTCCCACAGAGCAGGTTAATGAGCACCAGAAGAGGGTGAGTCTTCTCCTCTGGAGAAACCACCTCAGGCATGTTCTCCAGGTCCAGATCAGCATGGATCTCATCATAGCCGTCAAAAGTAAAGATAACCTTTTTGGGGAAGCGGAGGATGTAGCTGAACACCTCATTGTCCGCATCTTGGTCGGGGTAGCAGTTGTATTTGAAAAGCAGGTCCCTGAGTGAGATCTCGTCTGTCTCCTTGAACGTGCTGAACATCCTACAACGGAACTTGAAGAAGAACATGGCGTCTGTCTGTTCCAGCTCCCTATTGGACCACAGTCTCTGGAGCTTCTGGAGGAGGATGGACTTGCCCACCCCAGCGTCCCCCGTGATGAGCACCGTCTCTGCCTGTGGGTTAAAGACACCCTGCTCTCCTAAGAGCTGCTCCAGACCCTCCAGTTGGCCCAGGCTCTCATTGCGGTCATTCAGGAGCTCCATCAGGGTGTCTGTATAGAGCTCCTCCAGCAGGGTTTCCTCTCGCTTGGTGTAGGATGCAATGAAGCGTGTGTCTCGGCCCAGCTCGTGCCTCAGCTTCTCACAGTACCTACTAACTGAGAGGGGGGTAGGGAGAATACACTGCAGTCTCATTCTCAACCACTGATATTCAGCCAAAATATACAGTAGTTGCACTGTATTTTATTGTTATGTAAAATTCCAATAACACATATGAAGTGCTGCACAATACAGTCTACTGACATACTTACTAGGGTCCGTGTTCTTCACTGGTATGTGCCGTATGAAGTCTGGTGGCTGGTAGTTGATCTCTTTAAGCCATGGTTGGAGGTCTATGTATGCATCATAAACTTTGTAGAGAATATATAGGAAGTATTCACATGCCTGCTCCCCTTTGCTTTGGACCAATTCCAGGATTTTACGCACCTGTGCAATGTTAATCATAAGTAAATGATATTTACTTTACAGTGATTCAATATTTAATAATAATTTGACAGCTAACAGTTTCCCCCTTTTACACACCTGCACGATGGCAATCATATTTACTTACCAGTGATTCATATTTAATTAATATTACTTCCCACATTTTGATTAATTTGGCTGAACAGGATTTTTCACAGATAAGATACTGGCAACATACCAAATGCCATTGTATTGCAAAATCAAGTCTTGTCTTTATATTTTCTCATTTTAAAATCAATTTGTCCATTTTAGTTAGGGCCTAGTAGGCTACTTGTGAATGCAAGAACATGTCTTTGTGATGGGTGCTTTGTCATTTAATATTGTGGTCCAAATTGACATGTATGCTCTCTGAAACCCTCCTATGGTAAATTACCTGGTCTGTCTTGGTGGCTGCGCGCTGGATGATTTCACCATCCTCGATACACAGAAAACCACTTTCTAAGAGGTTATCCATAATGCACTGCGTGCTCTTCACATGGGAAACCAGTAGCTCACGGTGCAAGGTGAGCATTTGGACAGTGGACACATGGCCCGTTAGTCCAGAACGGGCTTCCTCGGCACTGGAGCCCATAATATACATGGCTTCAGCTGCCTGCATTTACTGGAAAATAAATGTAAGAAGGAATTCTAGTCAGATAATCAGTTAGGAGAAAATGATCCAACAGTACGGATAAAAGACATTATAGTAATCTATGGCTATCAGGTACGATATACGTATATGGGCTGCCTATACATACCTTCAGAACCTTTGATAACATTGTTCTTATCCGCGCTGTCCTAGTCCGCGGCGGAAAAACTCGGGAACTACGGCTATCTTCAAAAACAAACTCCAGTCTTGGTTATTAAACCATTAAATAGCGTACGACCGGATAATAACAAAACGTTTCTCTAGGACCGTTTGAATCGGAATCTAGTCTCGTCTCAAACAATGTCAGGAGTGGAAAAAAACACTGAACACAGTACTGGTTCTTTGAGGAAGTGAAACTGTTGGCATGTGGACTAATATGTTGTTGAATTGTGTTCTTACACTGGTACAGTCATGCCCTATGAGAGATGTATGACTGCGCATGTGCGAAAATAAATAAAGTGCATTTTCCCCCGTTCTGGTTAAAACACCAATGATGAACATGTGTGTTTATTCCTCCGTTAAGTAAACCGGTATTCCTGTCCTGAAGATGTCAGCACCAACAGGTTATGGGCCCAGGAGGGAACATGGAAGCCGATGGAATAGATTATATTTCGACGGAGATGAAAAAAAACTACGAGTTATGGGAGACAAAGTTTTTGGGGCACTTGCGTTTGCTTGGGCTAAAGGCCGCCATATTGAGCGTGGATGAAGATGAAGAAGACGGAGAGAAAAATGAAGAAGCCTACGCCGAATTGATACAGGTTTTGGATGATAAAAGTCTTTCCCTGATAATGAGAGAAGCAGCAGATGATGGGAGAAAAGCGTTGAAGATATTGAGGGAACATTATGCAGGTAAAGGGAAGCCACGTGTGATTAGCCTCTACACTGAACTAACTTCTCTTCAGAAAGCCGCTGACGAAAGTGTTACGGACTATATCATTCGTGCTGAGACGGCTATTACAGCACTGAGAAATGCTGAAGAGACTTTAAGTGATGGGCTGTTGATTGCAATGATTCTGAAAGGTTTGCCCGAATCATTTAAGCCGTTTGCCATCCACATTACGCAGAGTGACGAGCCGACAATTTTTGGCAAGTTCAAAACCAAGTTGAGGAGCTATGAAAGCACCGAGAAGTTTAGCGCCATTTCCACTGACGACAACGTGATGAAGGCAAGTAACATTAAAGTTAGCTGGCCAAGAGGGAGAGATAAAGGGACCGAGATAACCTGCTTCAACTGTGGCCAGAAAGGGCACAAGGCCCGGGAATGTACCGTTACTGGAGAGCGCAAAGAACGGAGACAGTGGTGTAGTTTTTGCAAGAGATCCACTCATACTGACGCAAATTGCAGACGAAAAAGAAGAGACAATGTGAAACAAGCAACAGATGCTGAAAGCCACACATTTGCATTCAGAATAAGTGACTGTCAGGTTAGTGGACTGAAACAGAAAGGGCTGATGGTTGATACGGGAGCAACGTCACATATAGTCACGGACATCGGGAAGTTTAAGGAGTTTGACGAGACTTTCAAACCGGAAAAACATTCCGTGGAGCTGGCTGACGGAACAAGAACGAATGGTGTCGCGGAGAGGAGAGGTGCAGCGGAGGTTTACCTGAGAGACAACACGGGTCGTCGGGTAAAAACAACGCTGACGAAGGCGCTGTACGTGCTGTCGTTTCCACAGGACATTTTCTCTGTTAAAGCAGCGACAGCCAACGGAGCTTCAGTCAACTTTCGACAGGGGTGTAACAAGCTCATCCACAAGAACGGTACCACTTTTGACGTCAAGGAGTACGATAGACTTTACTATCTTAACACTGTAAGTGATGAAAATGATGATGGATGTCATGGGTGCTATGATATTCACACATGGCACAAAATTCTTGGCCACTGTAATTTTGAGGATGTGTCAAAGTTAGAAAATGTGACAGAGGGAATGAAAATCACAGGTAAGATTGACAAATCTACCCTCAACTGTGAAATCTGCACTCAGGGAAAATTTGTTCAGAGCAGAAACAGAGAGCCTGATGAAAAGGTAAAAGCGGCTCTTGAGCTTGTGCACACTGATTTGGCTGGCCCTATTGAGCCAGAGGCGAAAGATGGGTTCAGATATACTCTAGCATTTACGGATGATTATTCAGGGGCAGTTTTTGTGTATTTCCTAAAAGCAAAGAGTGATACTGTAAAAGCTACTGAGAAGTTTATTGCTGATGTGGCCCCTTATGGGAAAATAAAGTGTGTCAGGTCAGATAATGGCACAGAATTCACAGCCAAAGAGTTCCAGTCACTGCTCAGTAAGAACGCCATAAGACATGAAACTTCAGCCCCTTACTCACCCCATCAAAATGGGACCGCTGAGAGAAATTGGAGAACACTGTTCGAAATGGCAAGATGCATGCTACTTGAAAGCAACCTACCAAAGAACTTGTGGACATATGCTGTAATGACTGCTGCAGTAATTCGCAATAGGTGTTACAATAAGCGTGTAGGACAGACTCCACACTACATGTTTACTGGGAGAAAGCCTGATCTTTCAAAGATGAAAGAATTTGGATCTGTTTGCTATGCATATAGACAGAACAAGAAAAAGTTAGACTCAAGATGTGAAAAGGGTATTTTTGTCGGGTATGATAAAAATAGTCCAGCATACCTAGTCTACTACCCAGACACTGGGAAAGTTCTTAAAAACAGATTAGTCAAGTGTGTTACAAAAGGTGTAGTCGAACACCAAACTCAGACAGATTTGGAAAACAGTGATGATCTTCATGGGGAGAGATTTGAAAACCCCATGCCGAAAGCCAAGATGGCAGATCAAAACTCAGAAGAGACACAAGATGTGCAAATTGAGACTTCAGATGGTCAGAGTCCACGCTATCCAGACAGAGCGAGGAAGAAACCCCAGTACTTAAAAGACTGAGTGTAAAGTGAAATGTGATGACCAGATATCACCTAGTGTTGACTACTGCTACAGAGTAATGTGCAATGCACCACAAACCTTCAAAGAAGCAATGATTTCACCAAAATCAGAGATTTGGGCTACTGCTATGAAGGAGGAGATGGATTCCCTTAGGGAAAATGATACATTCACATTAACCACACTGCCAGAGGGTAAAAATGCAGTGGGGGGCAGGTGGGTCTATGCGGTCAAAAACAATTCAGATGAGACTGAGACATACAAGGCAAGATATGTTGCAAAGGGGTATAGTCAAGTGGCAGGAATAGACTATAAGGAGACTTTTTCTCCAACTGCAAATATGACATCAGTACGCTGTTTGATGCAGCTAGCAGCTCAGTATGACTTAGAGTTACATCAGATGGATGTCAAAACAGCATATCTACATGCTCCTATTGACTGTGAAGTGTACATGGAGCAACCAGAGGGTTTCGAAGTCAGGTCAGATACAGGTGAGCAACTAGTCTGTAAACTGAACAAGTCATTGTACGGCCTGAAACAGTCAGGAAGGAACTGGAACAAAATGTTGCATGATCACCTTAGTGAAAATGGTTTTACACAGAACCCAGCTGATCACTGTGTTTATAACAAACAAACTGCAACAGAAAGGATCATTTTGATAATTTGGGTCGATGATCTAATTATCGCTGCTAGTGATAGTGACTCACTCACAAGTGTAAAAGAAATGTTAAGTGAAAAATTTAAGATGAAAGATCTTGGGAGGCTTGGAAATTTCCTAGGCATTGATTTTACACAAAGTGAAGGGAAAATAACGATGAACCAAACAAGGTACATAACAAAGATACTGGAAAGGTTTGGTATGTCAGACTGTAAGACAAGGTCAACACCATGTGAACAAAAACTAAACTTTGATGGTGATGGTGAACTTATTGATTCAAAAAGGTATCGTGAAGTGATAGGCAGCTTGATATATGTGATGACATGTACAAGACCGGATATCAGTTGGATTGTCAGCAAGCTGTCACAATACCTATCAGAACCAAAAGAGCAACACTGGATAACAGCTAAACATGTGTTGAGGTACTTGAAGGGAACAATGAATCAGGAGTTGTGTTACAAAAAGGGGGTGGAAAAACTCAACCTCGTAGCATATAGTGATGCTGATTGGGCAGCAGATCAAAGTGACAGACGAAGCATAACAGGGTATTGTTTTAGTTTAACTAAATGTGGACCTGTCATTTCATGGAGGTCTAAGAAGCAGCCAACAGTAGCTTTATCTACATGTGAAGCAGAGTACATGGCACTGGCTGCTACTACACAAGAAAGTTTGTACCTTGTACAGTTATTGGGCGAGATGGATAGTGAGTGCCAATATACACCAGTAACAATCTTTGAAGATAACCAAGGTGCAATTGCTCTGTCAAAGAACCCAGTATGTCGTCAGAGATGTAAACATGTCGACATCAGATATCATTTCATTCGATCTGCACTCAGTGATGGTAAAATAAGTATTGAATATTGTCCAACGGCAGACATGGCTGCAGATGTTTTGACTAAACCTGTAACGAAGTTCAAAAATGAAAAATTCTTGGGTTACATGTTTGGAATATAAACTGACATTTGTGAGATGAATAACTGTAAGCTAAATGTGTTGATAAAGTTAGGTTGAATACGACTTGTACAGTATAAGAGCAAGTGGGGGTGTTGGCATGTGGACTAATATGTTGTTGAATTGTGTTCTTACACTGGTACAGTCATGCCCTATGAGAGATGTATGACTGCGCATGTGCGAAAATAAATAAAGTGCATTTTCCCCCGTTCTGGTTAAAACACCAATGATGAACATGTGTGTTTATTCCTCCGTTAAGTAAACCGGTATTCCTGTCCTGAAGATGTCAGCACCAACAGAAACCAAACACAGCCTCGGATGCGCGTAATTTCGCCTCGAATTGCGACCGCGCTTTTGGCATGCTGTTGACTGCTTCTTTTTATACAGGGTTTTCGCCACTTGTAATTGCTCCACGGTAAATCAAGATTTCTCAAACATGTCCTAATAATTCGAAAGATTGCTTAGAAAACCAGGTGTTTTAATCAGCATATGCTTACTTCGAATTCACCTTTCGCCGATTAAAATAAGTAGAGTAAGGTGTTTACATGACTATTGCATAATATTGTCACAATCAGTTTCATATCAAATTATTACTGTGCATGTAAACGTACTCACTCGTAACCAAACAAAAAATACGATTTAGCTACCAGTGTGATGTGACACAAACCCATCGTAGCAAATGTATGTCAACTTGCTACTGAGACTAAATGTTTTTTATTTATAATCCGTTTTTAAAGCATCCGATCTATCGTGTTGCATTACTGTTGCCAATTTAACATGAATTACCCATAGCCTACAGATGCTTGTCTTGTCCACTGATTTAATGAAATAAAACCAATACAAATGTTTGTCAGTGTTGGTGTATTCATTTGATAGTTCAATGCACTTGGTAGAAATAAGTATAGCTTCAGAAATTCCCAGTTTAAACTTTACTCTAATTTAGATCCTTCATTGTAAAATAAGAATTTGTTCTTAACTGACTTGCCTAGTTAAATAAAATAAAGGTTAAATAAAATAGAAGATCAGCCTGGGGTCCCTCTTCATGGGCCCTTGAAGGACAGAATCTTCTGATCTGAGGGGTGGAGCCTTTGCTTACTTCACCACAGGTTGTGCAATTATACATTGTTTATTTGCTGAGGATCATTTTAGAATACAGAGAGAAAATCAGGTCAATGACATGGAGGAGGACTGCAGAGATTGTTAGTGTTGATGGTGGGTGAAGAGAGACTTGCACCACAATGTTTGCAAGTCAAAGACACAATTTCCTTCACCCAAAGTACCCATTCATGTGCATTTTACATGTCGGCCTATATATTTTATAGGAAGTCAGCTATAGTCATCACTGTCATGACACAGGTACAATGAAAGACCCACTAACTATAATATATAAGAATCATAATGTTAAAACATCATAATCCAATTTGTGACGGCCCTGAATGTTTCTGAACCGTCTCAGTGCTTCTCCTTCAAATAGGGCGCTTTCCCTTTAATTCTCAATTAATTAGTGCTTCTTCCAATAGGGCGCTTCCCCTTTAATTCCCAATTAAATAGCCAGCATCAGCTGCGCAAAAGTGGAGTTGTGATGGAAACATGAATGAGGATGTGTTCGACCCTCAGTTCTGAAGCTTCTCTCTTCCGTTTGTTGTGTTGCTGTAAAAGTGTGCTTTGTGTAGCCTAATAGAAAATCTACCCAGGATCGGATCCACTCTTGCATCTGTGGACTACACCTCTCCGTTGGTTTTCGTGGCCTTTCTCCGCTGGAGATCTGTCGGCGTATTGGCTTCTCTGACTGACCGACTGACTACAACCTTTTTTGTATACGGTATTTCATTTGTTTTGGTGTGATGTATACTGTGATGATTTATGTAGTTCTAGTTGAGGATTTATTGAAATGTGTGGTAAAATATTTGTTCTTTTCATTGTATGATTGACACTGGGTTTACGCTACACTGTATGACGGACAACCATTGCGTGACTAAAGTCAGTTGAGTTCCCTGAACTTGTTTACCGGGCTGGACTCTTTTTAGGCCCGAGGTACAGGACATTTCTGAAGGAACCAGAGCTGTTTAAAGCTCATTATTGTTATATTGTTGTGTGTGTGTGTGATCATTTTATGTTGTTAATACATCCCCGCAAAAGAATAGTTGTTTTGAAGTTATTTCCATTGTTTTAAGGCTTCATGAAAAGTGTATTTCCATCCTGACATTTACATGAGTCCTTTGTATTGGTGTAGACTTGACGGACCAGATGGGACTCATTCCCTATCAAACTAAAAGGAGAAACGAATATTTTCTCTGGTAGGCACAACCTACCTGGCACCCCTATAAATTATAACCTCAAGTCAAAACCGTTACAAATTGATAGCATGTTACAATTACATTACTGATCCTTGACTTTGGCGATGTCATTTACAAAATAGCCTCCAACACTCTACTCAGCATATTGGATGCAGTCTATCACAGTGCCATCCGTTTCAGCACCAAAGCCCATTATACTACCCACCACTGCGACCTGTATGCTCTCGTTGGCTGGCCCTCGCTTCATATTCGTCGCCAAACCCACTGGCTCCAGGTCATCTATACGTTTCTGCTAGGTAAAGCCATGCCTTATCTCAGCTCACTGGTCACCATAGCAGCACTCACCCGTAACACACGCTCCAGCAGGTATATTTCACTGGTCACCCCCTAAGCCAATTCGTCCTTTGGCCACCTTTCCTTCCAGGTCTCTGCTGCCAATGACTGGAACGAACTGCAAAATCACTGAAGCTAGAGACTCTTATCTCCCTCTCTAACTTTAAGCACCAGCTGTCAGAGCAGCTCACATATCACTGCACCTGTACATAGCCCATCCAACTACCTCATCCCCATACTGTTATTTATTTTAATTATTTTGCTCCTTTGCACCCCAGTATCTATACTTGTACACTCATCTTCTGCACATCTATCACTCCAGTGTTTAATTGCTATATTGTAATTATTTTGCCACTATGGCCTATTTATTGCCTTACCTCCCTTATCCTACCTCATTTGCACACACTGTGTATATAGATTTTTTTCTATTGTATTATTGACTGTATGTTTGTTTATTCCATGTGTAACTGTTTGTATTGCACTGCTTTGCTTAATCTTGGCCAGGTCGCAGTTGTAAATGAGAACTTGTTCTCAACTAGCCTACCTGGTTAAATAAAGGTGAAATAAAATCAAATAAAAAAAACATGAGAAATGTAAGTTTACTGTATCATTTACAATGCTATAACGTGTGTTACTGGTGATTTTTCTATCCTTTGGTGGGCAAATTTCACAATTTAATTTAGTCATCAGTCACAAATGGTTGCTTAGATCACAGATTTGAGATGAAGTTGATTGATGTTCATAGCTAGCTAGCAGCACAAGCAAACATTGTTGAGCAAATCTCTACACACCCACCATCAACACCAGTAATCTGTGCAATCCTCCAAACCATTGACCTTCTGACTTTGTCTCTGTATTCTAGAAAAGCGACATCATATAGAATTGGAAAACCAGACACAGCGACGATTGGCTTTTCTCCATCTCTTTTGGTTTTGCTTGCCCAGAAGTAATGACAGGCAAGAACTATGTTACATGAACAGTAGATGTTCAAGCAAACATCTGCTCCTCACCTGATTGGTTAACTGCAGTGGCCGAGTGAGATTTTCATAAAGTACAGCAGAGCCAGAGAGGAAGAGTGGAAAATCTGTCTCCCTCCAGCAGGTGGCGTTTTTTCGTTCTTTCTCGCACCCAGCAAGGAGTTTTTGTATGGATGTCAACAAAAAATGTAAGCTTTATTTGCTTCTTTATGTTTATTTGATCGAATATATGTTTCGTAATGCTTACGTTGTTACATGTGTACTGATATAAGTAGGACACATGACATCCAGGAAACTTTGATTAAAAAAAACAATTTATATATTGAGATGGCTATGCATATTACAGTTTTTCCCAATTGTTAACACATGTTTGCTGAAACTTCATCTCAGGTTCTCAAAACTCTAAACACAAAAGTTAGCAATTTCCCCTAAGCCCAGACATCTTTCAAAATGAAACGCAGCAATCAAAATCATGTACTCCCTGCTCAAAACGGCAACCGAGATCACGCTAATGTGACATAATCAAAACACTACAGTCAGAACCTATTTCAGTCTAAAGACTAAGATTTTGTTGTTATACTGTATATTGTTTGTGTGTACTTACACAAGAAAGGAACTTAAATGCAACATGTTTTGTTTTATATTTCAACATGACTCAATACATGTCATAGCATACTGTAAGCACACATACAGAAACAATGCAAAAATACAGTAAATATATTTTGCATATGCAAAGGAAGAAAAATAGGCTTTTTTATTTTTTTATTTTTTTTACTACAGTACCATATGTTAGATCAATTGTACGAAATAGATAAACTGTCAAAATACAGTAAAATCATAAGTCAAGAAACAAATACTCCATTGCGAAAACAAAATCCTTCATGTCTTGTGTTTTGGTCCACCTACAGATTTTCACAGCAGTATTCTCCTTGGCCAGACAGCAGGGGAAATATCTTCCGGCATGATGCATCCACCCCTGACAGGACTCTGCTGTAATGTCACCACAGGCCTCCTCCATTGCCTGAAGAAGGGCCATACGTTTATGGGGTTTGTGATCATACACCTTCCCCCGCCATGCAGAAAACAACTTCTCAACAGGGTTGAGAAATGGGGAATATGGTAGGAGATAGAGAATTGTAAACCTGGGATGGTCATGGAACCAGTTGCAGACCTGAGCAGCCCGACGGAAACTCACATTGTCCCAAATTAGAACATGGCCCTCACCTGGCCCCCTCTGCTCTGGCTGAAAAAGATTGTCATGTAAGGTGTTCAGGAAATTAAGGAGATGGGCAGTGTTGTATGGTCCAAGGGTGGCATGGCAGTGGAGGGCTCCATTGTGGCCCATAGCTGTGACATTTCCCCCAATGTATCCAGGTACCTCAATGACGGCGCGTTGACCAATGATGTTCCTTCCTCTCCTCCTCTTCTTCGCTAAATTGAATCCAGCCTACTCTATGAATATGAGTTCCTGGGGGACGGGACTCCACAAGTCTCTGAAATGACAATAAATACTGTAATTGCTGTATAGTAAAGTGCACTGGCAACATCAATGAGTCTCTGTTTTAAGAGTGTAATACTAGTACATTACTTACTTGCACATATTTGTACAGTTTATCCTTCACTCTTTGGGGAATTCCTTTCAAATGGGACTCTGTAGATTTGCTTCATCCGGAAATGGATAATTGATAAGCTCACTATGATGTTATGGAAGATGGCAGGGTTTTCAATAATCTGTTGTTGGATTTCCCGTTGTCTTATGGCATTATTTTCAGCCACCATTTGCACAATGGCAGCATCCTTTTCGTCTGTAAATTGACGTGTTCTACCATCACGTGGTGGTCGTCATTCAGTTCTACAAAAACAAAATAGCATACAGTACAGTAAACACTACAGTAATACAGTATACAAGATAAACATGTTACAAAATAGTGTAGTTCCCAATTTCATACATACAGTAATACATTGACTTTGTATCCCGTTATAGTGTGTATTGGAATCTACAGTCTTTACTGTGCTTTATGTTGTACTGTTGGTTAAGGCCTTGTAAGTAAGCATTTCACGGTAACGTCTATACCTGTTGTATTCCGCGCATGTGATGAATAACTTTTTATTTGATTTCTTCCATCTCTACCTCTACCTCTCCCTGCTAAGTTTACTTCCATTGTTCTCCAAACACAGGAGTACTAACCTGTAGTCTTTTTATCCATACCAAAAGTCTGATTTCAAAGTGAACATTTACGCAATTAGTGTTTGCACATGTGAAGAGAGAAAGTGATCAATTGGTAATTGAGCTTAGCGTGTTGCACAGTGTTGCTTTTCATTTGCACACAATAGAGTTTAGTTGTGAATGTTGTGCCAAAGGTAGAGAATTGTGTGTTTTAAGCCAAATGTTTGTTATAGAATTGCAATCTGAGTGTAAAGTAAAATATGTGCCAGTAGTATTGCAGATTTGGTGTATGGTTGTCACGTTGGTATGAACAGATTCGGGAGACAGGCGCAGTAATGCTTAATAGTTTTTTTTATTAAACCCAAATTACGGCGTGCAGTGTAAAGGCACGGGGACGAAGACCAAACAAACACGTAACAAAACACTGGGTAGAAACCCAAACAAAAGAGCGAGGAGTAAATAATAATAACACGCGCACAATGATTAACACACGGGACAAGACCCGTAATCATCTGCGCAATCCACAATGGCACAAAAGCCCAAAACACACAGCACAGGTACTCACACGCACCAACGGACATAGTAACAATAAACGACAGACTAATGGAAACCAAAGGGCACACTTATACAAACACTAATCCGTGGGAATAGGGGACAGGTGTGCATAATGAAAGTTCCGGAGGGATCCGTGACAATGGTTCTGCTAAATAAGTTGCAGGTTTGAGTCATTGTGCCTCATGGCCAGTTTTAGTGTGTAAACAACTGGGAAAAACTGTAATGTTATGAGGCTAGTAGGATAGCGTTTCTCTCCATTGAATACCGGCAGTTAACATCAACAACCCTCATCAAATATTCAATAAAGGATTGCAATAATGAGATGTATCCACCAATCCAAAGAAAGGATAGGCAGGAGCTAGACAGCCCGCCGTGCCGTTTTTTTTACGTCTCCCATTGTTAGGGTGGAGAAACGTGTATATTGTCAGTATATCCATAATCTTTGGCAGAACTGAACTTTTTCAAACGCTCTGGTAGTTGGGTTCTTGCAGCACCTTTCTCGCAGCACCTTTTCTCGCAGCACCATGCCTCCGCTGAAAATGAATGGAGGCAGAACTTCGTCTGACTAATTCAGAAGTGTTGAAAACCCTTTGTTACCGCAGCTTGAAGAATAAGTGATAACACTAGAACACATTATCAACCGAATCAAGTACATGTCAAATCAAATCTATTTATATAGCCCTTCTTACATCAGCTGATATCTCAAAGTGCTGTACAGAAACCCAGCCTAAAACCCCAAACAGCAAGCAATGCAGGTGTAGAAGCACGGTGGCAAGGAAAAACTCCCTAGAAAGGCCAGAACCTAGGAAGAAACCTAGAGAGGAACCAGGCTATGAGGGGTGGCCAGTCCTCTTCTGGCTGTGCTGGGTGGAGATTATAACAGCACATGGCCTAGATGTTCAAATGTTCATAAATGACCAGCATGGTCAAATAATAATAATCATAGTAGTTGTCGAGGGTGCAACAAGTCAGTAACACGAGTAAGTGTCAGTTGGCTTTTTCATAGTCGATCTTTGAGAGTATCTCTACCGCTCCTGCTGTCTCTAGAGAGTTGAAAACAGCAGGTCTGGGACAGGTAGCACGTCCGGTGAATAGGTCAGGGTTCCAGCAGGTCTGGGACAGCAGGTCTGGGACAGGTAGCACGTCCGGTGAACAGGTCAGGGTTCCATAGATGCAGGCAGAACAGTTGGAACTGGAGCAGCAGCACGGCCAGGTGAACTGGGGACAGCAAGGAGTCAAGCCAGGTAGTCCTGAGGCATGGTCCTAGGGCTCAGGTCCTCCGAGAGAGAGAAAGAAAGAAAGAAAGAAAGAAAGAAAGAAAGAAAGAAAGAAAGAAGAAGAGAGAATTAGAGAGAGCATATTTAAATTCACACAGGACACCGGAAAAGACAAGAGAAATACTCCAGATGTGACAGACTGACCCTAGCCCCCCGACACATAAACTACTGCGGCATAAATACTGGAGGCTGAGACAGGAGGGGTCAGGAGACACTGTGGCCCCATCCGATGAAACCCCCGGACAGGGCCAAACAGGTAGGATTTAACCCCACCCACTTTGCCAAAGCACAGCCTCCACACCACTGGAGGGATGTCTCCAACCACCAACATACATCCCGGGACAAGGCCGAGTATAGCCCACAAAGATCTGACACGTGTGTCAGGCTTCCCAAGCAAAATAGAGAAACTTTGGTGAAACAAAATGCTATGCCAGGCAGGGAAACAATGTCATCCATTTGTCCTTTATTTGGTATCGCATCTAAAATAAATGGCTCACATTTTTTACTAATACACTGAACACATGGGAGTGTTTACCAGTGTGCAGATTGTTTTAACCTCTAGGGCATTTTTACTCCAGCTGATTATGTTGCAAAAGGGTACAACAGGATAATTGAGTCTTATGTAAAAGTTTTACCTTTATCACCTCTAAATAACCTTGTGAATTTAATTCACACTAAATGCTTCCTCTGGTAGCATCTACAGGCCTTTCCTTTTCCAGCAGGTTTCAACACGGTGATGTCATTTAAAATGGACGGACCGCTGTAGCCATTGGTTTCCACTGCCTCCAGTTCGTTAATGTAATCCAGAGGTAAGCCATTCTGTTTCCCGCGAAGACACTTGAAGACACACAACTTCACTCGAAGACACTGTTTATATGTATGTATGAGTAAAATAATTATTCTATAAACTACTGATAACATTTCTCCCAAATAAAAATATTTAAATAAATATTGTCATTTAGAGCATTTATTTGCAGAAAATGACAAGTCAAAATAACAAAAAAGATGCAGTGTTGTCAGACCTCTGTCACGATAAATAATTGGACCAAGGTGCAGCGTGAGTAGAGTTCCACATTTTAATAATAGTGAAACTTCTCAAAACAACAAAGATATAATGATGTGAAATACGTAGCGCACACATACAAAACAATATCCCACATTGCAGGTGGGAAAAGGAACACACTAAGTATGATCCCCATTAGAGGCAATGATTATCAGCTGCCTCCAATTGGGAACCATACACATACACCAACATAGAAATATACTATCTAGAACCCCCCCCCCCTAGTCACAACCTCGGATTCCACCAAATATTGATTTCTGATGTTAAAACTAATGTTAAAACATTAGTATTGTGTTGTTTAAAAATGAATATGAAATGATTTTCTTTCCATTATTCGAGGTCTGACAACACTGCATCTTTTTTGTTATTTTGACCAGTTGTCATTTTCTGCAAATAAATGCTCTAAATGACAATATTTTTATTTGGAATTTGGGAGAAATGTTGTCAATAGTCAGAGAAACAGATATTTTGCAGCGGTCTCTTAATTTTTTCCAGAGCTGTATACATTCATTATACATGTAAAGTAATCAATCATTTCTAGAATGGTAACATTAATAAATATATTTCAAGCTAGAATCCAACACCAGTGATTCCATGTCTCTGTACATGGGTCAGCAGCCTCTAAGGTGCAGGGTTGAGCAACCGGTTGGTAGCCAGCTAGTGATGGCTATTTACCAGTCTGATGGCATTAAGATTGAAGCTGTTTTTTAGTCTCTCGGTCCCAGCTTTGATGCACCTGTACTGACCTCGCCTTCTGGATGATAGTGGGGTGAACAGGCCATGGCTCGGGTGGGTGATGTCCTTGATTATCTTTTTGGCCATCCTGTGACATCAGGTGCTGTAGGTGTCCTGGAGGGCAGGCAGTGTGCCCCCGTTGATGCGTCGGACAGACCGCACCACCCTCTGGAGAGCCCTGCGGTTGCGTGCAGTGCAGCGGTTGCGTGCAGTGCAGCGGTTGCGTGCAGTGCAGCGGTTGCGTGCAGTGCAGCGGTTGCGTGCAGTGCAGCGGTTGCGTGCAGTGCAGCGGTTGCGTGCAGTGCAGCGGTTGCGTGCAGTGCAGCGGTTGCGTGCAGTGCAGTTGCAGTGCAGTTATCTCAATTGTGCATCTGTAAAAGTTTCTGAGGGTCTTGGGGTCCAAGCCGAATTTCCAAGCCGAATTTCTTCAGCCTTCTGAGGTTGAAGAGGCGCTGTTGCACCTTCTTCACCACCTGTCTGTGTGGGTGAACCATTTCAGATTGTCAGTGATGTGTAAGCCAAGGAACTTGAAGCTTTTAACCTTCTCCCTGCGGTACAGTCGATGTGGATGCGGGCGTGCTCCTCTCTGCTGTCTCCTGAAATCCACGATTAGCTCCTTTGTTTTGTTGACAATGAGGGAGAGTTTATTTTCCTGGCACCACTCCGCCAGTAGGCTGTCTCATCATTGTTGGTAATCAGGCCTACTACTGTTGTGTCGTCTGCAATCTTGATGATTGAGTTGGAGGTGTCCGTTGCCACGCAGTTATGGGTGAACAGGGAATACAGGAGGGGGCTGAGCACTCACCCTTGTGGGGCCCCTGTGTTGAGGATCAGCGTAGTGGAGGTTTTGTTTCCTACCTTCACCACCTAGGGGCGGCCCGTCAGGCAGTCCAGGACCCAGTTGAAGAGGGCGGGGTTCTGACCCAGGGCCCCTAGCTTAATGATGTGTTGTTGTGTTGTTTATGTTGTTGAAGGCTGAGCTATAGGCGTAAACAAGATTCTTACATAGGTATTTCTCTTGACCAGATGGTATTGGGCGATTGCAACATCTGTGGATCTATTGGGGTGGTATGCAAATTGGAGTGGGTCTCGGGTGTCAGGTAAGGTGGAGGTGATATGATCCTTAACTAGCTTCTCAAAGCACTTCATTATGACAGAAGTGAGTGCTACTGTGCGATAGTCATTTAGTTCAGTTACCTTTGTTTTCTTGGGTACAGGAACAATGGTGGACATCTTGAAGCATGTGGAGAGAGCAGACTGGGATAGGGAGAGATTGATTGATTGATATATATAATCTGTAAACACTCCAGCCAGCTGGTCTGCACATGCTCTGAGGATGTGGCTAGGGATGCTGTCTGGGCCCGGCAGTCTTGTGAGGGTTAACACACTTAAATGTCTTATTCACGTCGGTCACGGAGAATGTGAGCCCACAGTCTTTGGGAGCGGACCCCGTCGGTGGCACTGTGTTATTCTCAAAGCGGGCGAAGGTGTTTAGCTTGTCCGGGAGCAAGACGCCGGTGTCCGTGACATGGCTGGTTTTCCCCTTGTAATCCGCATGTCTGTAGACCCTGCCACATACGTCTCTTATCTGAGCCACTTTGTCTCTATACTGACGTTTTGCATGTTTGATTGCCTTACGGAGGGAATAACTGCACTGTTTGTTTTCAACTACAATCGCAGTCACCTTGCAGAAGATTCAAAAGATGTTTTGAACAATAGTGTCCCGTCCTCCCAGGCTGCTGGCCTGTAGTAGGATCAGATAGGGCTAAAGTAGTACAGTAGTGGTGAGGTTTTAATGGGTGCAGGGTTAGTAGGGCAATTTTTCACAAAGTGTAATGAATTCATACTACAGAATAGTAGGCGGCTACACAACCAATACAGTAGGTGGCGGCATGCACCTATAATATGTGTTTTCAGACCACCAAAATACCAAAGAAGAAGACGACATCATGTAGTAACAGTGTGCAAAGAACAGGGTTGAGAAAAAGGTCAGTGTGTAAAATACAGACATGAAAGATTGCTGCGAAAGAAACAAAGTGTTGTAGGTCAAAAAAGTCAACATGGGAGAGGGAAAGTAATTTTTTCCATGCAATTTGTTTTTCTTTTTTGGATACATTAATTCTGCTGGACAATTTAGCAAATTAAAATCAAATCAAACTTTATTTGTCACATGCGCCGAATACAACAAGTGTAGAACTTACCATGAAATGCTTACTTACAAGCCCTTAACCAACAGTGCAGTTCAAGAAGAGTTAAGAAAATATTTACCAAGTAAACTAAAGTAAGGCTATATACAGGGGTTACCAGTACCGAGTCAGTGTGCGGGGGTACAGGTTAGTTGAGGTAATTTGTACATGTAGGTAGGGGTGACGTGACTATGCAAAGATAATAAACAGCGAGTAGCAGCAGTGTGCAAAACAAATGGAGGGGAGGGGTCAATGTAATAGTCCGGGGGCCATTTGATTAATTGTTCAGCAGTCTTATGGCTTGGGGGTAGAAGCTGTTAAGGAGCATTTTGGTCCTAGACTTAGTGCTCCCGTACAAGCAAAGGTAGTCAGCTAACGTTTGCTAGCTACAGTGCTTAATTTAAGCTGGATGCTGCAACCCGTTTCGTTCCAGTACCCATTTGCCAGGATCCAATACCCTTCGTGGCATGAAAAATTATTTTCACTGTTTGCAATGTCAAAATTATAATAAAAGCAATCAGAGTTAATTCAAGTTGCCTCTGTAGTTCTCCAGCCCCCTAAAAAAACGTAATGTGAAAATGTGCCTGATATTCTAAGAATTGATTAGAGTTGGGCCGGCCCGGGTTTACAGTTTGCGCAACATAAAGAGTTCTCCGGTGGATCTCTTTATGGCAGTCATTCATACGTCATCAGAGTGTGCAGCTCAATATTGTATGCTGGAAAACACTTGGTTTACTATTTTTGATTAAAACAAAACCGTTATTCATTCAAATACGAATACAGAACTTGTTTTTGCATGGATTCCATGACGCAGTTAGCTTTTAACAGCTAGGACTGCTATTTCTTGTCTCGGAATCCCACTTAGCAGGCAGGTTGAAGCCTGCTTGACAGAGACGCTCTGCTGCTAGCCATCGAGCTAATGAAGTTGGTACCAGATGAGTTTTGTAATGGAGCCCTCTTTGTCTGGAGAAATAAATGAACGGTTCCAACACTGTAGGAGCTGTATCTACTGCGCTTTGTTTCGGGACAAACCGCATCACTGGGAGTTCCAATGCAGCAATTTCTATAGGCTTGAAGTGGCTTTCTTGATCATGCAGGTCGCCAGCCTGCGTAAAAAACTGGGGAAAACGCAGAGTGGAATGTTTACATTTTCTATGTCGGTGGCTGGACGGCGTTCACACTTGTTAGATGCATCTCCACCTTGTAGTTTGTCGTTATCCGACTGGCCGGTGTTTCCCGGAGCTCCCCCATCTGATAGTGGGGTTAAAGGAGCACAGCAAGAGGAGAAAGGCAATCAACGATGGTTGCATGGCACGAGCCGTGGAAGCCGAAAGACAGCGGCCTCTCGCAAAGCAGTCTACACTCCCAACGAGTGGCCCAGAGCGGATACAAAAAAAATGAATAGCTTCGCCGTCCTGGAGCCTGATCTTCCTGCACCCATGTCACTGGGTGTGCCTGTGTCTGTGGCCGCAGTGCCTATTACTATGATTTCGAAGTCGACGTCGGCAACCTTTCGTCCCTGCTCTGGTTCGAGCGGGGCTTCTCCATCTGTCGGAAGGCCTGCACCAGGTGCCGGGAGAGACGGGCTCAAGTTATCCTGCCGCTCACCTGTTCATAAAGAGTTCTCCGAATCCTGTGAAGCGTGGGAGTGGGCGGATTTCCAGGTCATTCTCGCCAGCCGTGATTTTGGGCAGCTACATGGTAACCATTCCGGGTGCAGAAACAATGTTCTACCCCAGAGCGCGAGTAAATTACATTACTAAGCTGTTCCCGAATGTATTACATCAGGACATGGACATCGATTCTATCGTAGTCCATGTGGGATTTAATGACATTATGAAGGGCAGCTCTGAACAGTTGAAACTGGATTTTAAAGAGCTGATTGACTCTGCTAGACACAAAATACCCATAATATCTGTCCCTGTGCCCTCTCTGAATCATGGCATTGAATGCTTTAGTAGGATTCTTTCTCTTCAACTAGCTACGTGATTATAAGGAGGATTGGATCCACCCAAATAATTTGGGTTCCTGGATCCTTTTACAGCATTATAAGGCTGCGTTGAGACAATGACTTATCAATGACCCAAGCTCAGCTCAGTTAATCCCTACCATTGTGACGCAGAGTTGTCATAAAGCTTCAACAAATGTACATTACACCAGAGGCACTGGTAGACACAATGTAAATTACCTAATGTATGTTCTTCTAACTGTCCTGAATGCCTCTGCCGATCCTACAGCTATTGTATGCAGTAATCATGTGCCTATGAACCAGATTTATACTCTTAGCACTGAGCCAGTGTGCCCTAGGAGGAAGTTCACTGTGTGCAGCTTACCCTGCACTAACATAAATAACATGAGCATATCTACTTCTGCTGAGCTTCCCAGTAAAGCAATAAAGATAAGTAAGCATCCCAGAAGACAATTGCTCAAAATATCCCACGTTAATAGCTTAAGAAACAATGTTCATGAAATCAATAATTTGCTAGTAACAGATGGCATTCATACTCTGACTATCTCTGAAACTCACTTAGATAATACCTTTGATGATACAGTGGGAGCAATTCATCCAAGATGGCGTAGCAGTTCAGACGTCCTTTACCCTCCTCTTGTCATGTCCCGTGTATATATATATTTACATATTTGTCTTCGCATATCTTTTTACATTTTTTCTTCTGCAAACTCAACCTCAAAGCACTCTCCTGCAACCCGCCTCACCAATTTAAAAAAGAAAGTATTATTTACCTCAAATCTGAAATCCACAACAGAAGCTAGCCAGAGGTTAGCCATTTTCACTGGCTGACGTTGGAGTTCAGCTAGCCACGGTTAGCTGTCCTCAGCTATCCATTAGCTCGAAAAGCTATCACCAGTTTTTTGTACAGCGCGACTCAGACCAGAGCATACTGGACCTATTCTCTCTCCTTTCCCCGGATTTCTACCGCAGGCTCTGGACATTTACACCTGGATCTTGCAGCTAACTAGCTGCTACCTGAGTGACTATTGGCAACGTCGGTCCCGGAATTAACACACATTATTCCGGAGCTAGCCAGCTGAAGAGTTCCGTCAGCCACTCGTGGACTTTTCCTGAGCTAGCCAGCTGAAGTGTCTCCTGGGCTACAATCACCTATCCTGACCCGTTTTACTGCCGATGCGGAGCCCCATCGGGCCTTCACGACTGGACCACCGACGTTATCTACCCGAGGGAGTTATCCACCTGGCCCCTCCGTCGCGACGTAACCTGATCGCCCATCTGTGGCCCGCTAATCGTTAGCTGTCTTATCGGCTGCGATCTGTATAGGTCTATCGGACACTTTTCTTGGGCCACTATAACTAACTATTTTGCCAGCTTGGACTGGTCCCCCCTTCCACACAGAACCCCATTAACCCACAGACGGAAACGCACGAGGTGGCTAAAAACAGACCTCCCTCCATCTTCCACCAGCTTGCTACCTATGGCACGGCTAGCTGTCTGAATCTCACTGGACCCTTTGATCACTCGGCTAAGCATGCCTCTCCTTAATGTCAATATGCCATGTCCATTGCTGTTCTGGTTAGTGTTTATTGGTTTATTTCACTGTAGAGCCTCTAGCCCTGCTCATTATACCTTATCCAACCTCTCAGTTCCTCCACCCACACATGCTATGACATCTTCTGGTTTCAATGATGTTTCTAGAGACAATATCTCTCTCATCATCACTAAATGCCTAGGTTTACCTCCTCTGTATTCACATCCCACCATACCTTTGTCTGTACATTATACCTTGAAGCTATTTTATCGCCCCCAGAAACCTGCTCCTTTTTCTCTCTATTCTGGACGTCACGGACGACCAATTCTTATAGCTTTTAGCCGTACACTCATACTCATTCTTCTCTGCTCCTCTGGGGATGTAGAGGTGAATCCAGGCCCTGCAGTGCCTGGCTCCACTCCTACTCCCCAGGCGCTCTCTTTTGATGACTTCTGTAACCGTAATAGCCTTGGTTTCATGCATGTTAACATTAGAAGCCTCCTCCCTAAGTTTGTTTTATTCACTGTTTTAGCACACTCTGCCAACCCGGATGTCCTAGCTGTGTCTGAATCTTGGCTTAGGAAGTCCACCAAAAACTCTGAAATCTTCATCCCTAACTACAACGTTTTCAGACAAGATAGAACGACCAAAGGGGGCGGTGTTGCAATCTACTGCAGCGATAGCCTGCAGAGTTCTGTTCTGCTATCCAGGTCTGTACCCAAACAATTTGAACTTCTACTTTTAAAAATCCACCTCTCCAAAAACAAGTCTCTCACCGTTGCCGCCTGCTATAGACCCCCCTCGGCCCCTAGCTGTGCTCTGGACACCATATGTGAACTGATTGCCCCCCATCTATCTTCAGAGCTCGTGCTACTAGGTGACCTAAACTGGGACATGCTTAACACCCCAGCCATCCTACAATCCAAGCTTGATGCCCTCAATCTCACACAAATTATTAATGAACCCACCAGGTACAACCCCAAAGCCTCAAACACTGGCACCCTCATAGATATCATCCTAACCAACGTGCCCTCTAAATACACCTCTGCTGTTTTCAACCAAGATCTCAGCGATCACTGCCTCATTGCATGCACCCGTAATGGGTCAGCGGTCAAACGACCTCCACTCATCACTGTCAAACGCTCCCTGAAACATTTCAACGAGCAAGCCTTTCTAATCGACCTGGACCTGGTATTCTGGAAGGATATTGACCTCATCCCATCAGTAGAGGATGCCTGGTTATTTAAAAAAATGTCTTCCTCACCATCTTAAATAAGCATGCCCCTTTCAAGAAATTTAGAACCAGGAACAGATATAGCCCTTGGTTCTCCCCAGACCTGACTGCCCTTAACCAACACAAAAATATCCTGTGGCGTTCTGCATTAGCATCGAACTGCCCCCGCGATATGCAACTTTTCAGGGAAGTTAGAAACCAATACACACAGGCAGTTAGAAACGCTAAGGCTAGCTTTTTCAAACAGAAATTTCCTTCCTGCAACTCAAACTCTAAAAAGTTCTGGGACATTGTAAAGTCCATTGAGAATAAGAACACCTCCTCCCAACTACCCACTGCACTGAGGATAAGAAACTCTGTCACCACCGATAAGCCCACTATAATTGAGAATTTCAATAAGTATTTTTCTACGGCTGGCCATGCTTTCCACCTAACTATCCCTACTGCATTCAACAGCACTGCACCCCCCACAGCTACTCGCCCAAGCCTCCCCATTTCTCCTTCTCCCAAATCCATTCAGCTGATGTTCTGAAAGAGCTGCAAAATCTGGACCCCTACAAATCAGCTGGGCTTGACAATCTGGACCCTTTCTTTCTAAAATTATCTGCCGAAATTATTGCAACCCCTATTACTAGCCTGTTCAACCTCTCTTTCGTGTCGTCTGAGATTCCCATAGATTGGAAAGCAGCTGCTGTCATCCCCCTCTTCAAAGGAGGTGTCATGACGTTGGCCTCTTTTGGTACAGGGAGGACAGTTGACCCCCTCCCTGTTGCAGCACCACCCAACCTACCCCCCCCGACCCCCCCCCCCCCCCCCCCCCCCAATCCACCCTGTGTGTAAAGGGTCGTAAAAACTCTAAAATTCCAGGAGAGTCTCTGGCCACATGGCCCATAGAGAGACACAGGAAATTCTTCCAACTCATAGAATTGGAGAGCCAAGCGACATTTTGTGTTCTGGAGAAGGTATGGAAGATTGGTGAAGAATCCAGCTACGAACTGATCCGCTTGGTACAATTTTGTGATACTCAGAAGAGACAATATAGCCATATTACCATAAAACTGTTTATATAATACCATCATAATGGTTGTATATAATGTATTAATAAGGATAAAGCTTTTGTAAGACATTGAGATGCTATGTACTGATGTAATGTGATAGAATTGTATTTCTGTAACCAAATCTAACTCAGTCATAGGCACGCCCCCAGGGACCCATACAGGACCAGGCGTCCCTTGACAAGCTGTTCTATGGGCACTATAAAACACCCCCTGATGTACATTTCTTCAGACCAGGCCTACACTCCGTTGGCTAATAGGTTTTACCTTCCAATTCCTCTACTGAAAGTGAACCATACCACGTGGTTGACTTTTAGACTATTGATACTGACAGAATAAGAACAAGTCTTTGATATTAATTATTAGTCGGCAGCTAAGTAAATTATATCATTGAACGCGAAGACCAACGAAACAACCATTCGATGACGACATTAATGAATGTCGCTCTGAAAGATCCATTCTAACCGAGAGAGAGAACGCGGACAAAACTCCCCAACAGAACAGAACTCTCGAACAAGGATCACAACACACATGAGCGTAAATATATATTGATTGCAATTGTTCCCGAATGAGTGAGCCTTCAATTGTTAATATTAATGAACTCTGTGTAACTGCCACAGCTGACCTTTTATGATCCATTGTTCAACAGGCCGACCTGCCTGTTTAGCCCACAAGGGCACATTCCTATACCAATCCTTTGTGACGATAATTACTGTTTGTATGTTTTTCTGTTAATTACTTAGTGTAGTAAATAAATGATTTTAAGACAATTGATGTATGGATGATTTTAGTAAAGACTGGGTTCGTGCAGATACAACAATTTACGACGTTTGGAATGAGACTGGACTAGAGGTAAAATACACCATTGAAACTAGAAGATAATCGGCCTATATTATAATAGAATAGAATATTATAGTACAGGAAAGTTATATTAGGAAAATTATAGCTTTGTAATCTGAATATTCTCCTTGGTGCCCCGATCTCCTAGTTAATTACAATTAAACGATTAATCAGTTTAATCGCGTGATAATAATTACAGGGAGCTAAT
This sequence comes from Salmo salar, assembly GCF_965601325.2. Taxonomy (NCBI): domain Eukaryota; kingdom Metazoa; phylum Chordata; class Actinopteri; order Salmoniformes; family Salmonidae; genus Salmo; species Salmo salar. The sequence goes on from NC_138292.1 coordinate 29,738,655, forward strand.
TGATAAACATATCTTCCGTTTAATGGTAACCCAAAGACACGACAGAGGTGACACTCTTGACCCAAATTGCTACAGACCTATATCCATCCTACCCTGCCTTTCTAAGGTCTTCGAAAGCCAAGTCAACAAACAGATTACCGACCATTTCGAATCACACCGCACCCTCTCCGCTATGCAATCTGGTTTCAGAGCTGGTCATGGGTGCACCTCAGCCACGCTCAAGGTCCTAAACGACATCGTAACCGCCATCGATAAGAAACAATACTGTGCTGCCGTATTCATTGACCTGGCCAAAGCTTTTGACTCTGTTAATCATCACATCCTCATTGGCAGACTCAGTAGCCTTGGTTTCTCAAACGATTGCGTCGACTGGTTCACCAACTACTTCTCTGATAGAATTCAGTGTGTCAAATCGGAAGGGCCTGCTGTCCGGACCTCTGGCTGTCTCTATGGGGGTACCACAGGGTTCAATTCTTGGGCCAACACTTTTCTCTGTATACATCAATGATGTCGCTCTTGCTGCTGGTGAATCTCTGATCCACCTCTACGCAGACGACACCATTCTGTATACTTCTGGCCCTTCTTTGGACACTGTGTTAACAACCCTCCAGACGAGCTTCAATGCCATACAACTCTCCTTCCGTGGTCTCCAACTGCTGCTAAATACAAGTAAAACTAAATGCATGCTCTTCAACCGATCGCTGCCTGCACCTGCCCGCCAGTCCAGCATCACTTCTCTGGACGGTTCTGACTTAGAATTTGTGGACAACTACAAATACCTAGGTGTCTGGTTAGACTGTAAACTCTCCTTCCAGACTCACATCAATCATCTCCAATCCAAAGTTAAATCTAGAATTGGCTTCCTATTTCGCAACAAAGCATCCTTCAATCATGCTGCCAAACATACCCTCGTAAAACTGACCATCCTACCAATCCTCGACTTCGGCGATGTTATTTACAAAATAGCCTCCAATACCCTACTCAACAAGCTGGATGCAGTCTATCACAGTGCCATCCGTTTTGTCACCAAAGCCCCATATACTACCCACCACTGCGACCTGTACGCTCTCGTTGGCTGGCCTTTGCTTCATAATCGTCGCCAAACACATTGGCTCCAGGTCATCTACAAGACCCTGCTAGGTAAAGTCCCCCCTTATCTCCGCTCACTGGTCACCATAGCAGCACCCACCTGTAGCACGCGCTCCAGCAGGTATATCTCTCTGGTCACCCCTAAAGCCAACTCCTCCTTTGGTCGTCTCTCCTTCCAGTTCTCTGCTGCCAATGACTGGAACGAACTACAAAAATCTCTGAAACTGGAAACACTTATCTCCCTCACTAGCTTTAAGCACCAGCTATCAGAGCAGCTCCCAGATCACTGCACATGTACATAGCCCATCTATAATTTGGCCCAAACTACTACCTCTTCCCCTACAGTATTTATTTATTTTATTTATTTTGCTCCTTTGCACCATATTATTTATATTTTAACTTTGAACTTTCTTCAAATAACAAATCTACCATTCCAGTGTTTTACTTGCTATACTTTATTTACTTTGCCACCATGGCCTTTTTTGCCTTTACCCCCCTTATCTCACATAATTTGCTCACATTGTATATAGTCTTATTTTTTTCTACTGTATCATTGATTGTATGTTGTTTTACTCCATGTGTAACTCTGTGTTTTTATATGTTGTCGAACTGCTTTGCTTTATCTTGGCCAGGTCGCAATTGTAAATGAGAACTTGTTCTCAACTTGCCTACCTGGTTAAATAAAGGTGAAATAAAATAAATAAAATAATACAAGGTTATAAAATGTACAATGGTGGAGGTGTTGCTGTTTATATTCAGAACCACATTCCTGTAAAGATTAGAGAGGTTCTCATGTTAAATACTGTTGAAGTAATATGGCTACAGGTTCATCTGCCTCACCTAAAGCCCATTCTGGTGGGAAGCTGCTAACACTCAGTGTCTGGATAACATTTGTGAAATGCTTGATAATGTATGTAATTTAAATATTGACTGGCTTTCATGAAGCTGCCCACTCATGAAAAAGCTTCAAACTGTAACCAGTGTCTGTAACCTGGTTCAGGTTATCAGTCAACCTACCAGGGTAGTTACAAACAGCACAGGAATCAAATCATCGACATGTTTTGATCACATCTTTACTAATGCTGCAGAAATGTGCTTGAAAGCAGTATCCAGATCCATCGGATGTTGTGATCACAATATAGTAGCCATATCTAGGAAAACCAAAGTTCCAACGGCTGGGCCTAATATAGTGTATAAGAGGTCATACAATAAGTTTTGTAGTGATTCCTATGTTCCTATGTGATTCCTACACAAACATAGACACAGACACATGCATACATACACACACGATAACATACGCACTATAAACACACGTACACATGGATTGTACTGTAGATATGTGGAAGTGGTGGAGTAGGGGCCTGAGGGCACACAGTGTTTTGTGAAATCTTTGAATGTATTGTAATGTTTTTAAAATTGTATAAACTACCTTAATTTAGCTGGACCTCAGGAAGAGTAGCTGCTGCCAAGGCAGCAGCTAATGGGGATCCATAATAAGTTGAAATACCTATAGACCAACGTGTGGCCATTGCTGTGGTGAGAGAGAGAAGCGTGCCTGTATCTCTCACATAACTAGAATTACATTCACTTTCTCTCGCTCTCTCTGATAGACATGAGCTTGCAACTCTCATCTCTCCAGCATTGCACTTCATTTATTTCCTTACAGAATCATAGCCACGGGAAGGGTGCTGGAGGTGCCACAGCACCCCTGATAAATTTAAATACATTTGTCAAAGTTATAGAATGACTGCTCTCTGTTAAGAGAGAAATGAAATAATTCAGAAGACTACACCAGGAGTAGGCCTATAATTTAGCCACAGAGGATCAATAGATTATAAAAAAATATCCTAGCTGTGAATTGTGTGTATCCAAATCACAAGGTATGCCTACAGTTAGGAAAGTGTGGAAAATCTGTCAGTGAACATGCACTGATCATGTACGGATCCCCGTACTGCTGCTCATTCCATTCACCAGCTCTGGAGGTCTACGTCACCGGCCTTCTAGGCGTCACTGAACTGGATTCATTACCACCAACCCCGGACTGTCTTGTCTCATTACGCACACCTGGTTCCCATTCCCCCTGATTAGTATGTGTATATATGTGCCCTCTGTTCCCCATTGTCCATCGGTTATTTTGACCATGTCCATTGGTCTTGAGAGCACCTGTGCTGTTGTATCGGCTTCCATGCTACGTGTTATTGTGCACTTGTTTTACGGGTCTCGTCCCGTGTATTATTTAGAGGTTTACACCTCGCTCTTTTGTTTGGGTGGAGAAAATAAAAAACCCTATTACGTATTCCTGCACTTGTCTCCTATCATTATACAGCGTGACACCTTTCACAATATTTCAACAGCATTGTTTTACATAAGGGCATCAGCAATCACGGGTGAGTGAGCTGTGCATCATTGTGTGACTCAGTGAAAGTGTAAAGCTTATTTAGGACTATAATTTCCTCCTCATATTGTATAATATGGGTGTCTCCACACACCTAGGCCTAGGTTAATGATGGATTCAAGACAGGTGTCCCGCCCTGACCTGAGAGAGAGGGTTTGTTTCTCTATGTAGTTAGGTCAGGGTGTGGGGTGGGCATTCTATGTTCTGTATTTCTTTGTGTTGGGCCGAGTATGGTTCCTAACCAGAGGCAGCTGTCTATCGTTGTCTCTGATTAGGAACCATACTTAGGCAGCCTTTTTCCACCTGTGTTTGTGGGATCTTGTTTTTGTATTGCTGTTAGTAGCCTGCAAAACTTTTCATTCGTTGTGTTGTTTATTGTTTCGTTTTTTCCTGGTTCACCGTTAAATAAAATATGATGAACCCAACACACGCTGCGCCTTGGTCTACCTGTAACGACGGACGTTACAACAGGGTTGTTTATATTGAGCACAGATTCTCAGTTTGTCAGGGTCAAAGTAGGCTGTCATTCCGATCATTTGTGAGGTATAAAAAAAATCTGCTTAAGTCTTCAGTCATCTAAAATGATGTAGAATTGCATGAAAATGCGAATTTAAAAGGCCAACATTTTCCCGGAGCATAGGCTACAAACTTTTTCCTCCACGTTTGCAACTTTTGCAAGCGCCTCTACTCTACTGTTCTATGCCAGTAGCAAAAGCTATGATAACGCTTTATTATAAAGGTAAAAAAAAAAATGATGCATTCCGGTACCACACAGCTAGATATCTAGGCTACTCACCATACTATAGGCTACAGATTTGAATCACCACTGGAATAGTTATTTTTATGTAATTGAGTAGGCCTATATATTTGTTTAATCAAATTATTTATCTAACAATAAAAATCCTTATTTTGTAAGAAATGTAATGTCTTTTTACATGTTGCAAAAAAGTTCACTAAAGTAGCTGCTCATCTTTAGTTTGTAGGTATTTTCACTTGGTAATGAGAACTAAGTAATTATATAGAAATTGCTCATAGGTAACAATAAAGTTACACTTCACTTTAAATAGCTAAATCCTGTGTAAGAACTAGCGACAACCTTGTACTTACGCAGATATGTACTCTGTGGTGTATTAATGTGCTTATTTTCTCACTTGGATGGCGCTTTCAGAAGCTGACGATTTGATTGTCAGAATGGGTAACATACTTTGTAGGTACACAATAATTCAAAGTAAGTACACCTCAAGATACACGTCATAACTAAATCCTGTGTAACAACTAGTAATTACATTGTACATATGTAGATGTTACATGTACTCTGTGGTGTGCAAGTGTGTTTATTTTCTCACTTGGATGGTGCTTTCGGAAGCCTTAAAATGAGGGCCCGGTTGTCAGGATGGATAATGTACTATATAGGTACACATTAATTACAAGTAAGTACCCCTCATGATACACTTAATTTTAAGTAACTAGATATTGTGTAACACCTAGTAGTTACATTGTACTTATGCAGATATTAAATGTACTCTGAGGTGTACTTGTGGGTTTAACCTCTCACTTGGCTGGCAAGAAGGTTCAAGTTGTTATTATTTTTACCAGGCAAATTGACTGAGAACACATTCTTATTTACAGCAACAACCTGGGGAATAGTTACAGGGGAGAGGAGGGGGATGAATGAGCCAATTGTAAGCTCGGGATGATTAGGTGGCGAAAGTAGTAATGAGGGAGAGATTGTGAATTTAGCCAGGACACCGGGGTTAACACCTCTACTCTTATGATAAGTGCCATGGGATCTTTATTCACCATAGAGAGTCAAGACACCTGTTTAACGTCCCATCCGAAAGTCGACACCCTAAACGTACAAATATTTCTTTTATTTGAATCTGGGATGGCACCCGTATGGCAGACCTTAGTCAGTGAGGTTGACATATGTCTAAGCTGTTATTGTAAACTCAACCAAGTTAACCCAGATGGTACACTTTTGGGGGGCAAGTGCAAGCAACAACATTGCGGGGAGATTTTGAAAAGTGCATTTCACAGTAAGGTCATTCGAGTTTATTGAGCCTCCAATCTTTGTAATCTCGAACGCCCAGCGCATCTTTCCACAGGATATTACAACCTTGTGACAGTTATTACGGAATCAGATGCAGCTGAGAATTTGGTGGAAACTTGCACCTATCAAGTGCACTTGCACTTAGCCTACAGTGCATTCGGGAAGTATTCAGACCCCTTCCTTTTTTCCACATTTTGTTACGTTACAAGCTTATTCTAAAACATTGAAATATTTTTTTACACCTCGTCAAGCTAATGACAAAGTGATTTACATATGTATTCAGACCCTTTGCTATGAGACTCGAAATAGAGCTCAAGTGCATCCTGTTTCCATTTGATAATCCTTGAGATGTTTCTACAACTTGATTGGAGTCCACCTGGGGTAAATTCAATTGAATGGACAAAATTTGGATAGGCACACACCTGCCTATATAAGGTCCCACAGTTGACAGTGCATGTCAGAGCAAAAACCAAGCGATGATGTCGAAGGACTTGTCCATAGAGCTCCGAGACAGGATTGTGTCGAGGCAAAAATCTGGGGAAGGGTAGCAAAATATTTCTGCAGCATTGAAGGTCCACAAGAACACAGTGGCCTCCATCTTTCTTAAATGGAAGAAGTTTGGAACCACCAAGACTCTTCTTAGAGCTGGCTGCCTAGGCAAACTGAGCAATCGGGGGAGAAGGGCCTTGGTCAGGGAGGTGACCAAGAACCCGATGGTCACTCTGACAGAGCTCCAGAGTTCCTCTGTGGAGATGGGAGAACCTTCCAGAAGGACAACCATCTCTGCAGCACTCCACCAATCAGGCCTTTATGTTAGAGTGGCCAGGCAGAAGCCACTCCCCAGTAAAAAGGCACATGACAGCCCGCTTGGAGTTTGCCAAAAGGCATCTTAAGGACTCTCAGACCATGAGAAACAAGATTCTCTGGTCTGATGAAAGCAAGATTGAACTCTTTGGCCTGAATGCCAAGCGTCATGTCTGGAGGAAACATGGCACCATCCCTACAGTTAAGCATGGTGGTGGCAGTATCATGCTGTGGGGATGTTTTTCAGCAGCAGGGACTCTGAGACTATTCAGGATCGAGGGAAAGACAAATGAAGCAAAGTACAGAGAGATCCTTGATGAAAACCTGCTCCAGAGCGCTCAGGACCTCAGACTGGGGAAAATGTTCACCTTTCAACAGGACAACAACCCTAAGCAAAGAGCCAAGACAACGCAGGAGGAGCTTCGGGGCAAGTCTCTGACTGTTCTTGAGTGGCTGAGCCTGAGCCTGGACTTGAACCCGATCGAACATCTCTGGAGAGACCTGCAAATAGCTGTGAAGCGACGCTCCCCATCCAACCTGACAGAGCTTGAAAGAATCTGCAGAGAAGAATGGGAGAATCTCTCCAAATACAGGTGCGCCAAGCTTGTAACGTCATACCCAAGAAGACTCGAGGCTGTAATCGCTGCCAAAGGTGCTTCAACAAAGTACTGAGTACATTTTGTAAAAACCAGTTTTTGCTTTGTCATTATAGGGTATTGTTTGTAGATTGAGGGGGGGGGGGGCTATTTAATCAGTTGTAGAATAAGGCTGTAAAGTAACAAAATGTGGAAAAAGTCAAGGGGTCTGAATACTTTCCGAATGCACTGTACATATACAGTATGTACAAATATTTCCAATGTAGTATGTGCAAAACAAACAAGGACCCTCTAAGTTTCGGTAACAGATGTATATGTACATGCGCACACACACACACGCTCCAGCGCAGTTCTGTCTCCTCAGTGGAAGCATAGCCTTCCCTCAGCCTCAAACAGCTTCTCTTCCTCTTCAGAAAGACAGTTTCCTTTCAAACTGTGGGTGAGTAATGACAGAGCACCTAATAATCAGGAACCAGCCATTACAGCCATTACAAAGTAGAAATGGTGAAAGATGTGTTGAAATAACAACTTATCTAAGGAATATATAAAATACTATTATTAACCACTTGCGCACCATTGCGTACACTCACCAGATCTCTTTGAGTGACGTGTTGTGGGAGAGAGCCTCTGACAGCTGTCTGATTCCATCCACTGTCAGCTGATTATTGATTAACCTGCGCAGAGTGGAACAGAGGGATCACTAGGTTAACCGGCTAACTTTTATTCACATTCAGAAATAACTTTGGTTCATTGATTCTGAAGCTAAACTTCATTATTGGTTGTTGGGAGTGTGTTGAGACTGGGGTCTGCTTTACCAGAGGTGAGATAGACCCGTGTTGGATCTGATCAGTTCTGCCATGTCTGGTGCTACATCATCTGACAACTCGTTTTGCACCAACCTAGAACACCACAACACACATTTAAACTGTACTGTACTCCAAGACACAGATACACATTTTCAAGTCTTGTGAACATGAGACAGGCATACATGAAGTTTAATTCAAGTCCTACCAGAAAATTCGGAGCCTGCTATTGTCTTTCAGTGCTTTGGCCAAGCTCCGCCCACCTTCTGAAGTGATGCCATTGGCTGAGAGACTGAGGGAGAGAAGAGCAGAGTGACATAGTGTAAAACAGATACTGTAGTTTCTCTGTGTATCTAAAAGTAAGAGTTCAATAACCAATACTGTATAGCTGATTATAAGTCTAATCCTGAATGCTGATTGGTTAAAACCCGCATTCCAGCCGGTGTCTATTCCATAAGTTACCACCGTGTCACGTTCGTGTGTATAGACGGACCAAGGCGCAGCGTGAGTAGCGTTCCACATCTTTATTAGAAAGTGAAACTTAGCAAAATACAAAACAATAAAGAATAAACGAAGCGTGACGACAATGCAGTGCTAACAGGCAACTAAACATAAACAATATCCCATAACCCCCAGGTGGAAAAAATGCTACTTAAGTAGGATCCACAATTAGAGACAACGATAACCAGCTGCCTCTAATTGGGAATCATACAAATCACCAACATAGAAAATAAACCTAGAACCCCACATAGAAAATATAAACTACAACAACCCCCCAGTCACGCCCTGACCTACTCTACCATCGAAAATAAGAGCTCTTTATGGTCAGGACGTGACACACCGGCTAAATCTACCACATTAAAATGCCTATTTACTCTGTTCCATCTGACTGCGCAATCCACTGTCTCGTTATTTGTGTAAACTTTGCTGTTTGTCTCTCCGAAATTTGCAACATTGTTTCAATATTCAAACTCAATCTCCAGCTGTCCCATAGTAATGAACGTGCCGGGAGTCGAAATCATGAAATCATAAATCAGCATAATTGTTATGGATATATACAAAGAACTATCCCTAGAAAACAGGTAAAACGAAACAAAGTGCAGCTAGTTTGCAGTCTTTCCAGCTTCAGTTTGATGTGATTGTGTTAGCTGTGTTGTTGGCTAGCTCCTCTGAACCACAGTGTCCTGACGAGAGAGCACATTTTCTATGCGAGGTGAAATTGCGCCTCATTATCACATTATTATAGATGTATCTAAATAAATGTCACTAGAAAACAGCTTAAACAAATGCAAATGCAAATGCAGCTACTTTGTTGTTATTCTGGCTACACTGTTTGACTTGACTGTAAGTTAGCCGTAGTTGGCTTGCTAGCAAGCAAGGGATAAGAATGGAACATTGGAACATAAATGGAACATTTAGGACGAACAACTGGGTCGCGTTCATAGACACAGAACAAAGACTGAACGACTGGGTTGCGTGTCTGGCACCTAAACCGATAGAACAAATGACCAGCCGGCTTGGGTAGCAACCCTAGATTTGTGTCGGGACTATATCTTGTGGAAGGATGAAATAGTATGAATAAATTCATCAAAATAACGTGTTTAATGAAAATGTCAACCATTATTTGAATATGTTGGTAACCAGTTGTATAAAAGTGATAATGCCCTTGAAGCCGGTGTTTGGAGGATATATTCGCATGGTTTGCCAGCCCTCGAATTCATCTCCGGCCTAACACCCGTGCCAATATATCCTCCAAACACCTGCTTCTCGGGCTTCATCACTTAAGTGTCTGTTAGTAAAATGATACACCAATGGGTTATACAACCTCAATACTGACAACAACTGTCATGAACCACAGCTGTGGGATAACTGAGAATGGCATGGCACAATTAGAGCCACTAGCTAGGTTTCCATTCAATTGGCACCAGATTTTCATGTGAATATCCTAAAAAGAAAATATGCAAATTTTCCCAAAAGTGGTAGATGTCATATTCGTGTATGTAGGCGGCAGGGAAGTCAGGCGCAGGAGAAACCATGTTGGTTAATATGGAGTATTTAATAAAAAAACAAACTCCAAAACCAAAGTACAAAATAAATGGGTAAAGTATACCCGTCGCACACCGATACACAAACCCACGTAACATAACGTACAAACAATCACCGACAAGGACATGAGGGGAAACAGAAGGTTAAATACACAACATGATTAATTGGATTGGAAACAGGTGTGTAGGAAGACAAGACAAAACCAATGGAAAATGAAAACTGATCAATGATGGCTAGAAGACCGGTGACCTCGACCGCCGAGCACCATTCGAGCAAGGAGGGGCATCGACTTCGGCAGAAGCCGTGACAGTAGGTTAACACCAAATGGACTTGTTGCGGATAAAAATCAGTGCATGTTGACATAGCACACACAAAATGCTATTTTTCGCTTAAGTTTTCATGTACCAAATAAAATTAAAATCTACCGATCACAAAAGCTGTTGCGTTAAATAGCAAATGTGCCCACTCTGGTATTGGCAAGTGCACTCTAGCCATCAGTTCTCAGATACAGTGAGGGTAGACTAGTCTACATGATGAGATTATTATGGATATTTCTATTTGTCAAACGGCAGTCAAGCATCGATCGTCATGTTACCAGAATAAGACATTCAATATTTATTGGAAAGGAGCATCTAGCTCATCACTGTTCACTTTCAGCACCCTGTGAAGTTCATCATACTTACAGTATTTCATTTGTAGCCTAATACACTGCATGGTTTCCCGAGTCGTAGTGGGAGGACCACACACCATATCAAAACACGGCTCTAAGTTACTTCGATATGATGGTTATAATATCAATATTTGTGGCGTTTCCACCGCCATTTTTTGCATTATTAATTTCACCGACACAAAAAGATCCCACCATGTCCAACAAACAAATGATGTCTCTGCATTTATAAAATTGTACCAAAATGTCCTGTTTCCATCACAGCTGTCAGCTGTCATTACTCACATAAAAACTCTGGATGGAAATGTGGTTACTGTGCCAAATACAATAATGAGATATCTTGCCATCTATCTCACCAGAGGTTGGTAAGACTTGGGTGATTCCTCAGGGCCTCTGCGAATGCTCTTGCTCCTTCATCCCCAATACTGTTCTCCCACATTCTGAAAAACAGGAACAATCCATCCAATGCACTCTGATCCAAAATTGAATAAAAAATATTGTATTAGTGCATTTACCCCACGTCAAAGATAGATGAGCTCTTCTGAATGGCACTGGCCAGATACCTGCCACCCACACTTGTGAAGTTGTTGCTGCCAACCCTTTGAACAAATAAAACTGCCAAAAATAAACATTTTAATTCATACACAAGTCATTATATCATTGACTGGACATACTAATTTACATACTTGACGACTCTTAACTTAGGACATTCCTCAATGATATGAGCAATTAGCTTGGCTCCGATGTCCGTGATATGATTATTGTAAAGTCTGTAAAATCAAGAAAACAGAAATACAGTCGCAGTCGCATCATATGAAGTTCGTCATACAGCACAATACAGTACTAAAGTTTGACAGGCAAGTTGACCCTGATAGACACTGACTCACCCCAGAACCTCCACCACTCTGTGTTTGATAAGCTCCTCAGCCAGTACTTCAATGCTGCTGTCTGAGATCTGATTGACACACAACCTGAAATGGAAAAACTAATTTAGCTGAAAAGCTATACTTTATTTGTGAGTGCACGTAGTCTTTTTTTTAAACATTGGCATAAAGTACATAGTGTTTCCATCTGCATATATTCCGAATTCCTCACCTCACCACGGTCATCTTACTGAATGAAGGCCTGAGCTGCTTGACCCCATAGTCACTGATGTTGTTGTTGTCCATGTCCACCCCTAGCCTCTTCCGCCGGTGCTGCAGCACAAAGTTGAGGGCACTGCAGTCGCCAGAGAACACATTACAGTAGCCCAGCTTGATATAGTCAGCTGTGATGCCCTTCGCAGTCAGCTGGGCCACCTCTTCACTTCCTGTCTCGAAGATGCAGCGCAGCATCCACAGGAAGTTAGGCAGCACATGCACCTTGCTGCCCTCCTGCTCTGTGCTGTGGAGTGGCAGGCCGCGGAGGTGGGACCTCACGCTGGTGGACAGGTAGGACTTGAGGACCGCCCGCTTCCTCTTCAGTAGCACTGGAGGAACCATGTGCTCCAGCAGGCCGGCGTTGGCCTTAGACAGCAGTCCACACAGGAAGAGGTTGGCGTACTGGAGATGCTCGTTGGTCTTGAACGGATCCTTTCCCCTGGGTTTGGAGAAGCCACCGATGCAGGGAAAGACAAATGATAAACAAGATGTGTTGCCCCTCCTGCTGCACTCGGTGAAGAACTTGAGGATGTTGCCTACGCTGGCCTGTTCGTCCAGAACCAGAGAGAATGCAGCCAAGAAGGACTGCAGGGTGAGGTGAAGGAACTCAAAGGTAGAAGGGTTTCCACAGGCATCGTAGCGGCTGACCAGTCGGAGGAAACCCACCTGAAGGTCCTCCTCAGTCAGGCCACAGGAGGCCACCTCCTCCTGGTCGAACACAAAGCCTCCTCTCTCCGTGCCCAGCAGAGCCAGCTTGGAGAAGGCTGTCAGTGGCCTCAGCCCTGCCCTGAAGGTATCAGCGGGGCACCTGGTGTTTCTCTTCAGGAGGCCCGGTGGGGGAGCGCCCCCCCCGGCTGAAGAAGACTTCAGAAAGCAGAAGGAATATGTTAGTGAGGGTCACGCAAGCCTCTGGCAACTCAAAGTCGTCATAGACTGAGCGCAGGTGTTTAAAGCTCTTGAAGACGATCCAGCAGAAGAGGGGGATGGAGCAGAGGCCACAGAGGTGGGGGCTGGCATCCAGCTGGACTGAAACCAGGTCCCGGTGCTCCTGCTCTTTGAAGTGTAGGTTGGTCTAGGTTTTAAGGTGGGCCGGAGAGAACCCACGCAGTGCCACCCTCTTCCGGATCACCCTGCTCTGGACAGCAGTGCCTGTCCGAGCCGTCAGGACCTTCCAGGAACCATTGAGCAGCTTCCCACAGAGCAGGTTAATGAGCAGCAGAAGAGGGTGAGTCTTCTCCTCTGGAGAAACCACCTCAGGCACGTTCCCCAGGTCCAGATCAGCCTGGATCTCATCATAGCCGTCAAACGTAAAGAGAACCTTTTTGGGGAAGCGGAGGATGTAGCTGAACACCTCATTGTCCATGTCGTGGTCAGGGTAGCAGTTGTATTTGAAAAGCAGGTCCCTGAGTGAGATCTCGTCTGTCTTCTTGAATGTGCTGAACATCCTACAGCGGAACTTGAAGAAGAACATGGCGTCTGTCTGTTCCAGCTCCCTCTTGGACCACAGCCTCTGGAGCTTCTGGAGGAGGATGGACTTGCCCACCCCAGCGTCCCCCGTGATGAGCATCGTCTCTGCCTGTGGGTTAAAGACACCCTGCTCTCCCAGGAGCTGCTCCAGACCCTCCAGGTGGCCCAGGCTCTCATTGCGGTCATTCAGGAGCTCCATCAGGGTGTCTGTATAGAGCTCCTCCAGCAGGGTTTCCTCTCGATGGGCGTAGGATGCAATGAAGCATGTGTCTCGGCCCAGCTCGTGCCTCAGCTTCTCACAGTACCTACTAACTGAGAGGAGAGGGTGGTAGTGAGAATACACTGCAGTCTCATTCTCAACCACTGATATTCAGCCAAAATATACAGTAGTTGCCCTCGTGATTCTCTAAAATCTTACATTTTCAATGCACTGTATTTTTTTATTGTTAAGTAAAATTCCAATAACACATATGAAGTGCTACACCATACAGTCTACTGACATACTTACTAGGGTCCGTGTTCTTCACTGGTATGTGCCGTATGAAGTCTGATGGCTGGTAGTTGATCTCTTTAAGCCATGGTTGGAGGTCTATGTATGCATCATAAACTTTGTAGAGAATATATAGGAAGTATTCACATGCCTGCTCCCCTTTGCTTTGGACCAATTCTAGGATTTGACGCACCTGCGCAATGTCAATCATAAGTAAATCATATTTTCTTTACAGTGATTCAATATTTAATAATAATTTGACAGCTAACAGTTTCCCTCTCACTTTCCACATTTTGATTATTGTGGCCGAACAGGATTTTTCACAGATAAGATACTGGCAACATACCAAATGCCATTGTATTGCAAAATCAAGTCTTGTCTTTATATTTTCTCATCTTAAAATCAATTAGTCCATTTTAGTTAGGGCCTAGTAGGCTATTTGTGAATGCAAGAACATGTCTTTGTGATGGGTACTTTGTCATTTAATATGACGTGTGGACATGTCTCCTCTCAGAAACCCTCCAACAGTAAATTACCTGGTCTGTCTTGGTGGCTGAGCGCTGGATGATTTCTGTATCCTCAATACACAGAAAGCCACTTTGTAGGAGGTTATCCAGAATGCACTGCGTGCTCTTCACCTGGGAGACCAGTAGCTCACGGTGCAAGGTGAACAGTTGGACAGTGGACACATGGTCCGTTAGTTCAGCACGGGCTTCCTCGGCACTGGAGCCCATAATATGCATGCAGCCGGAATTTAACTTTTACTGGAAGAGTGTAGGGGGAATTCAGCAGCGGAGTGGTTTCATTTCAAGAGGATAAAGCAGAGATTTCACAATTGTCTCCTGTGTGCATATTTATCTCCTGGATCAAATAACAGAGAATCATCAATTAGGAGAGAAATATGGATCCAACAAAATGGATAAAAGACATGTGAATGTGTAATGTACAGAATCACATACAGTATAATATGGGCTGGGACATTTAGCTTACCTTCAAAAACGCGTTGATAACATTGTTCTTATGGGCGCTCTCCTAAACCGCTGTGGAAAAACTTGGGAACCACAGCTCTCCATTAAAACAAATTCCTATTGCTTATGAAACTGTTGAAAATAGCGTACAACAGGATATTAATACAACTTTTCTCTAAGACCAGGATATTAACCAAACGTTTCTCTCGGACTGTTAGAAGAGTGATCTAGTCTTGTCTCAAACAATTTTCTGAAGAGAGGAAAAACACTGAACACTGTACTAGCTCGTTATCGGGTCTTTCCATGAGGAAGTGAAACCCAAAACAGCCTTGGATGATTGTAATTTTGCCTCGGATTGTGTAACTGCGCTTTTGGCATGCTGCGTTATCTGCCTCTCTCCACAGCAGGAGCAAAGCATAATAGTAAACACATTATACAGGACCGGTTCTAGCCTTTTGGGGGCCCTAAGCAAGATTTGGTTAGGGGACCCCAAGCTGGCGATAAAAATGTTTAGGGGCCCTCTCTTCACTGTGGAGAGAAATGAACGTTTTAAGGTTACTACAAGCTCCACTCCACTGATCTACGTGCTTGCGTGCACGTGGGCGGAGTGGGATGATATCGTCACCGGTTCCACTCCAATTCACAAGGGGGCAATAGAACAGTATTTAATTTTTTTATTTTCATTTTGTGAAAACATAGCTGGCAGCCTGGCTAGCTGGCTTTAGCCTGGCTAAAAACATAGAAAAGTAGCCAGCCTTTTTAGCTTCCCATATCTCCATGTGAAATAATTTGATTTATAACCTCTCTAGGGTAGGGGGCAGTATTTTCACATCCGGATAAAAAACGTACCCGATTTAATCTGGTTATTACTACTGCCCAGACACTAGAATATGCATATAATTGTTTGATTTGGATGGAAAACACCCTAAAGTTTCTAAAACTGTTTGAATGGTGTCTGTGAGTATAACAGAACTCATATGGCAGGCAAAAACCTGAGAAGATTCTGTACAGGAAGTGCCCTCTCTGACCATTTCTTGGCCTTCTACACTCTCTTTATTGAAAACAAAGGATCTCTGCTGTAACGTGACACTTTCTCAGGCTCCCATAGGCTCCCAGAAGGCGCCAGAACGTTGAATGATGACTTTGCAGCCCATGGCTGAAAAACAGTAGCGCATTTTGTAAGTGGTCGATCTGAGAACAATGAGACGGGCGCACGCATGCATGTGAAGAGTCCATTTTAGATTTTGAGTCTTTGAACGGAAAGGACGTCTCCCGTTCGGAAACGATCGCTTTTTTACGAGAAAAATCGCATAAAAATTGATTTTAAACAGCGTTTGACATGCTTCGAAGTACGGTAATGGAATATTCAGATTTTTTTTGTCACGATACGCGTACGCACGTCACCGTTCAGATAGTGTCTTGAACGCACGAACAAAACAGACGATATTTGAACATAACTATGGATTATTTTGAACCAAAACAACATTTGTGGATGAAGTAGAAGTCCTGGGAGTGCATTCTGACGAAGAACAGCAAAGGTAATCCAATTTTTCTTATAGTAAATCTGAGTTTGGTGAGTGCCAAACTTGGTGGGTGTCAAAATAGCTAGCCCGTGATGGTGAGCTATCTACTCAGAATATTGCAAAATGTGCTTTTGCCGAAAAGCTATTTTAAAATCGGACACCGCGATTGCATAAAGGAGTTCTGTATCTATAATTCTTAAAATAATTATGTTTTTTGTGAATGTTTATCGTGGGTAATTTAGTAAATTCACCGGAAGTTTGCGGTGGGTATGCTAGTTCTGAACGTCACATGCTAATGTAAAAAGCTGGTTTTTGATATAAATATGAACTTGATTGAACAAAACATGCATGTATTGTATAACATAATGTCCTAGGAGTGTCATCTGATGAAGATCATCAAAGGTTAGTGCTGCATTTAGCTGTGGTTTGGGTTTATGTGACATTATATGCTAGCTTGAAAAATGGGTGTCTGATTATTTCTGTCTGGGTACTCTGCTGACATAATCTAATGTTTTGCTTTCGTTGTAAAGCCTTTTTGAAATCGGACAGTGTGGTTAGATTAACGAGAGTCTTGTCTTTAAAATGGTGTAAAATAGTCATATGTTTGAGAAATTGAGGTAATAGCATTTCTAAGGTATTTGAATATCGCGCCACGGGATTCCACTGGCTGTTGAGTAAGTGGGACGATTTCGTCCCACATACCCTAGAAAGGATAATAACAAAATATATCCGGAAAAATGTTCTTATATTTGCCAGGGTAACCTAAAACATTATCCCAGTTTGAAATGCTGCTTGTGTATTCATTCCCATATCAGCTAAAAATAGAACCACATGTTTTGGTTATGGAGAAAAAAGCACATACTGTATCTCATAGCTGTTTTTACCAGTAGCCTGGAATCAGTAGTTATTACTTCTAAACAAAATACATTTTGGGGGGAATTCAAATAAGGTTTATTGTTTGAACAGTCACTGAGAATATATTTGCTTATCAATGCAAAATAGGCTACTTTGATGCATAGCCTATTAATAGTCTATATATAAGATCAATGAACCAGGCAAGCTTCATTGCCTACACAACACTACCTCCACGGCTACGGAAGGGATGATTACAATTTTTTTATGTGGCATGGGAGTATATGTTGAATGTCGGAGCGCACTACAAGGAGCCGCCCCTTTTGTGACGAAAAATGACATGGCGACACACTGTCGGCACAGTTTGCATATTCTGTGTGGACCCCTTTAAAGTTCATTTTTAAAGCTAATTTCCTCTAATTCTACTCATTTTGCCATGGGGTGGAGAGAAATGTTTGCAGTTTTAAAGCTAATTTCCTGCAATTCTACACATTTTATAATGACTTATGCCATGTTAATGATATCTGAGTGAGAATGACGAACAAAATCAATGTGAGCCCCCTGGAGGTCAGGACCCCTTGGCACATGCCCTGTGTTCCGGTCGGTATTCGGCCTGCCCCAGTATCTGTGCATTAGAGACCTCCCTAACTCACAGGAAGCTCTGATTCAAACTCCCATTCGCCATACTTTTGTTACTGTAACGGTTGGCGTCGGGAATGGAGGACCAAAACGCAGCAGGAATGTGGATGCTCATCTTGTATTTTATTTTAAAATAAAGTGAACACCAAAAACGGAAAAACGCATGAACAAAACAGTCTTGTCAGGCTCACACATGCAAAACAAGAAACAATCTCCCACAAACACTTAACCAAACACATACCCATATATAGGACTCTCAATCAGAGGCAACTAGAAAACACCTGCCTCCAATTGAGAGTCCAACCCCAATAAACTAGACATAGAAATACAAAAGACTAGAGACCACATAGAAATACAAACCTAGAACATAACCCCAAAAACCCAGAAATAATAAATCAAACACCCTACTACATAAAACACCACCCCGAACCACATAAACAAAATACCCTCTGGCACGTCCTGACCAAACTACAATAACAAATAACCCTTATACTGGTCAAGACGTGACAGTACCCCCCCCCCCCCAAAGGTGCAGACCCCGGATGCACCTCATAAATAATAATTTTAAAAAAAACAACAACAAAAAAATCCCCCTAAACTAAAGGGAGGGAAGGGAGGGTGGCTGCCGTCACCGACGGCACTTGTGCTACACCCCCCCTCCCCAACCCACCTATACAGGAGGTGGTTCTAGCTCCGGCCTACTGTCCTCCAGAATGCAGACAGACTTGATTCGTTTCAGGCCGTAGGCAGACTCCCCTTGTTCCGGATCGTAGGCAGACCTCTTTCTTTCCACACTGTAGGCAGACTCATTAAATACATAGTTAATCATTTTTAGTTCCGGATCGTCCACTGACTCCCTCGGTTCCGGGTCGCAGGCAGACTCCCTCGGTTCCGGGTCGCAGGCAGACTCCCTCGGTTCCGGGTCGCAGGCAGACTCCCTCGGTTCCGGGTCGCAGGCAGACTCCCTCGGTTCCGGGTCGCAGGCAGTCTCCCTCGGTTCCGGACTAGACACTACTGCCGGATACTCTGGACCGCACACTGGTGCCGGATACTCTGGACCGCACACTGGTGCCGGATACTCTGGACCGCACACTGGTGCCGGATACTCTGGACTGCACACTATTGCCGGATACTCTGGACTGCACACTATTGCCGAACTCTCGAGACTGGGCTGACGCACTGGAAGCCTGATGCGTGGTGCTGGTACTGGAGGTATCAGCCTGGGAACACGTACCTCAGGGCTAGTGCGGGGAGCGGGAACAGGCTGTACTGGACTGGACTGACTCATTGGAAGCTTGATGCGTGGTGCTGGTACTGGACGTGCCAGACTGGGGTTTCGCACTTCCGGGTCAGCACGAGAGGCAGGAACTGGAAACACTGGGCCATGGAGGCGCACAGGCGGTTTTGATCGCACCTCCTGCACAACCCGTCCTGGCTGGATGGAACTAGTAGCCCTGTACGAGCGGGGTGCTAGTACAGGGCGAACTGGGCTGTGCAGGGGCCTGATGGTTGCCGTGCGTAGAGCGGGCGTAGGGTAGCCTGGTCCTAGGAGGCGCACCGATGACCAGACGCGCTGCGCAGGCATCCTCCTACCAGGCTGGATGCCCACTCTAGCACGGCATCTGCGAGGGGCTGGAATAACTCGTACTGGACTGTGCGTGCGTATGGGCGAGATCGTACGCACTTCTTCAAAACTCGGCGCCCTCCACTCCATACGGTCCTCCATATAAACACGGGTAGCTGGCTTATGGCTCATCCTTGGCCCAGCCAAACTACCCGTGTGCCCCCCCCAAAACAATTATTGAGGGTGTCTCTCGTGCTTCTCCCTCAGCGTGTACAAGGCCTCGTACCTCCGCCTCTCCGCCTTGGCTGCCTCGATTTTCTCCCGTGGGCGACGGTATTCCCCAGCCTGGTGCCAAGGTCCAGCCCCGTCCAGAATTTCCTCCCAGGTCCATTTCTCCCGCCAGTCCATATCAAATTCCCTTTGCTCCTTACTCTGCTTGGTCTTTTTGTGGTGGGAGATTCTGTAATGTTTGTCGTCGGGAATGGAGGACCAAAACGCAGCAGGAATGTGGATGCTCATCTTGTATTTTATTTTAAAATAAAGTGAACACCAAAAACGGAAAAACGCACAAACAACAAAACAGTCTTGTCATGCTCACACATGCAAAACAAGAAACAATCTCCCACAAACACTTAACCAAACACATACCCATATATAGGACTCTCAATCAGAGGCAACTAGAAAACACCTGCCTCCAATTGAGAGTCCAACCCCAATAAACTAGACATAGAAATACAAAATACTAGAGACCACATAGAAATACAAACCTAGAACATAACCGCAAAAACCCGGAAATAATAAATCAAACACCCTACTACATAAAACACCACCCCGAACCACATAAACAAAATACCCTCTGCCACGTCCTGACCAAACTACAATAACAAATAACCCTTATACTGGTCAGGACGTGACAGTTACTCACTAAATTTGGAGTTTCGCTGAGCAACTATATCCATTTTCTCCCATTACGGCCGGTATGCATTTCCTAAAAATATCTAAATAACATTTACAAGCAACCGAAAAGAATATCCTCTTCGGCACCTCCATTGTATTGAGCTGTTGTAGACTTCCGACCTGTGGCATTAATGTTTGATGTATGGTGCCTTCATACCCCTTGATTTATTTCACATTTTGTTGTGTTACAGCCTGAATTCAAAATGGATTAAATATTTCTTTTTCTCACCCTGATCTGTTTCAACCGTCTTTGTGCTTGTTTCCACCCCCCTGCAGGAGTCGCTCATCTTCCCATTATCCTCTGTGTATTTATACCTGTGTTCTCTGTTTGTCTGATGCCAGTTTGTCTTGTCAGGTCTTACCAGCATTCTTTCCCGCATTCCTGTTGCTCTAGTTCTGTTTCCTAGTTCTTCCCAGTTCTGACAATTCTGCCTGCCCTGACCCCGAGCCTGCCTACTGTCCTGTGCCTGCCTGACTCTGACCTGATTACGAACCTCTGCCTGCCCTGACCCCGAGCCTGCCTGCCGTCCTGTACCTGCCTGACCTTGACCTGATTACGAACCTCTGCCTGCCCTCAACCTGCCCCGTGTTTCTAATAAATAATCTGAAAACTGTACTATCCGCCTCCAGTGTCTGCATCTGGGTTATATCCTGAGTCGTGATACACCCATCTACACACAATACCCCATAATGACAAAGTGAAGACATGTCAATTTTTTGTAGAAGAACCTTTGGCAGCGATTAAGCTGCTGGCTTTCTGGGTAAGTCTCTAAGAACTTTCCACACCTGAATTGTCCAACATTTACCCATTTACCCTTTTCAAAATTCTTCAAGCTAGATTTTCAAGTAGATTTAAGTCAAAACTGTAACTCGGCCACTCAGGAACATTCACTGTCTTCTTGGTAAGTAACTCCAGTGTAGATTTGGCCTTGTGTTTTACGTTATTGTCCTGCTGAAAGGTGAATTCATCTCAGTGTCTGGTGGAAAGCTGACTGAACCCAGTTTTCCTCTAGAATTTTGCCTGTGCTTAGCTCCATTCCATTAATTTTTGTGTCCTGAAAAAATCCCCAGTCCTTAACGATTACAAGCATACCCATAACATGATGCAGCCACCACTATTCTTGAAAATATGGAAAGTGGTACTCAGTAATGTGTTGTATTGTATTTTCCCCAAACCAAACACATTGTATTCAGGAAAAAAAGTTAAATGCTTTCCCACATTTTTTGCAGTATTACTTTAGTGCCTTGTTGCAAAACATGATGCATGTTTTGGAATATTTTTTTATTCTGTAAAGGCTAACTTCTTTTTACTATCTTTTAGGTTAGTATTGTGGAGTAACTGCAGTGTTGTTGATCCATCCTCAGTGTTCTCCTATCATAGCCATTAAACTCTGTAACTGTTTTAAAGTCACCATTGGCCTCATGGTGAAATCACTGAGCAGTTTCCTTCCTCTCTGGCACCTGAGTTAGGGAGGACGCCTGTTTCTTTGTAGTGACTGGGTGTATTGATACACCATCCAAAGTGTCATTAATAATGTAACCATGCTCAAAGGGATACTCAATGTCTAGGTGCCCTTCTTTTCCAGGCATTAGAAAACCTACCTGGTCTTTGTGGTTGAATCTGTTTGAAAAATATCACTGCTCGACTAAGGGACCTTACAATTATCTGTATGTGGGGTACAGAGTCAGTCAGTCCATGCAATTTATGTGACTTGTTGAGCAGATTTTTAATCGTGAACTTATTTGGGCTTGCCATAACAAAGGGGCTGAATACAGTGCATTTGGAAAGTATTCAGAACCCTTGACTTTTTTCACATTTTGTTATGTTACAGCCTTATTCTAAAATGGATTTTAAAAAAATCCAAAATCAATCTACACACAATACCCCATAATGACAAAGCAAAAACAGATTTGATGTCTTTTCAAATGTATAAAAAATGTACTGAGTCTGAATACTTATGTAAATGTGATATTTCATTTAATTTTTTACATTTGGCAAAAATTCTAAACCTTTTTTGCTTTGTAATTATGGGGTATTGTGTGTAGATTGATGAGGGGGGAAGAAACTATCATCAATTTTAGAATAAGGCTGTAACGTAACAAAATGAGGAAAATGTCAAGGGGTCTGAATACTTTCTGAATGCACTGTATGTTGGGAACCAGCCCTGACATTGTACCCAATCAATCAAGTATGTGTGTGTGTGTGTCTGTGTGTCACACTTCCCAAGCAAAATAGAGAAACTTTGGTGAAACAAAATGCTATGCCAGACATTGTCATTCATTTAGCATCACATCTAAAATGACTGGCTCACATTTTACAAGGAACATTTGGGAATATATACCAGTGTGCCACTTCATTTTTTTTTTATTTACTCTAATGCATTTTTACTTAAGCTGATTGTTACTCAAGTGTACAATGGGGACATTTGAACTTAGACAACTGAGTCTTATGTCAATTTCCCTCTAAGGTTGTTACATTAAGTGATTTCTCTTTCATCTTCTTTCCTCTGGTACCATCTACAAGCTTTTTCCTTTATCAGCAGGTGTCAACATGGTGATGTCATCTAAAATGGACGGACCGCTGTAGCCGTTGGTTTCCACTGCCTCCAGCTTCTTAATGTAATCCAGAGGTAAGCCGTTTTGTTTTGCTCCAAGACAAACAACCTGTAGGACAAAGTTAGTTGCTTTTGTTAATAACACGACCCATGGGTATTTGCATAAATCATTCTACTTCTGTATTGGGTTTCGACATTTTGCCATTAAATATAAAACACTTTTTACACCTGTAGTCATTGTTCATGCATTTGGATATGGCCAATGGAGGCATCCTTCAAACTGGCTATCAAAACAATCATTATTTGTGTATGATTAGGCTGCTTTATAGCAAAAGAAAGAGACATATAGCGTACCTGTTTGTATGGAGGCGAGGTCTTGTGAACTGTGAAGTTGTTCATCTGGTAGGTTCGGCAGAGGACCTCTCCCTCATCCGTGTTAATGGTAACGTCTAGTGGACTGTAGAATCCTATTCCCACTCCTTCCTGCCTGGAGAACACACAGTTAAGGGCAGTTAGAAGTTGTTAATCCTTTGGAGATACTGTTGATTGAAGTTAAAAATTCATGCCATTCTCTACAGTCTGTAAAACAATCCAGAATGTTACATATAAAATGCCATAGACATCAGTTGTACCACTTTTTCCACTGGAACCAGAATTTTATTAGGACCTGCTTGAGGGAAGAGAACTAGGGTAACCAGGGGCTTATGTCTATGGATTCAGCCTTCTGGGCAAATATGTACATTTGGAATATCCCACTATAGGTCCTAAGACATCATCTCAGCAACAGTTCCTATTCAGGGCTGTTAAACTTCACAAACCGCACCCCATAGTGATAGGCCTATAACACCGTAAATGAGCCACCCACTTGTCTAAACTGATGAGGTTGTCCTTGTCCATCTTCCAGACCACTCCCCAGACCACATCTCCCTTGGACTCTTCTATAGTTGCAACACCACCATGCCAAGAGTTGTTGTTGTTGAACTCTTTCTTCCAGTATCCAAATTTAATCACATGATCCTGTCAAGTAGAATATTCAAAAGCATACACCGTAACTTCATAATCACATGTACGTAGCCTAATCACAAGTATATGTTAAAGCACTGCTAACAGCTTAATTAACAGCTTGCACACGTATCATGGCAAATGAAAACTCCGGTGCCAACCTACAATGCTTGGTTCCAACTTCTCAACAAAACATACGCACTGAAGCCTACCTTCAAATTGCCCGTTGTAACAAAAACCGCGGATGGATTCTTCAGCTGCAGTCTTTCCTTCAACAGATTACTGCCATAAGCGAAATACATAAAGTAGTCGGACACAGATGTGTTTGAAACACTTGTTCCATTATTTTCAGCGGTGGCAGGAACCGCTTTTGACGCAATTTGTTGATGGAACAGTGCAAGTAAAATCGTGTAAGTAAGGTATGACATGGCCTATCCGCTTTGTGATGGTGAGTATGTTAACCAGTTGAAAATGTTGTATTTTTATTACTTGCTGTCTCTAGAGAATGGGCTCCCCTACTGTACCTCAGTGTGACGGCGCGCTGATTGGCTGAGCGCTAAACGAGGGGCATGCATGAACAGACTAACAGACAGAACTCCCTGTCCCCTTTAGTTGATAAGATTATCCTTCTTTTCATTACATTTCTAGCATGCTTCAGTTATCATAACAAAACATAGTATCCATTCTGGGTGAAATGAGAGAGGGATTTTTATAATAAATTAATGCAATTTAAACTAGTGTTAATAGTGCCACTTGAAACCCAGTGGTGTAAAGTACTTAAGTAAAAATACTTTAAAGTACTACTTAAGTAGTTTTTTTGGGGTATCTGTACTTTACTAATTATATTTTTGACAACTTTTAGTTTTACTCCACTACATCCCTAAAGAAAATAATGTACTTTTGACTCCATTCTCTGACACCCAAAAGTATTTGTTACATTTGGAATATTTAGCAGGACAGGAAAATGGTCCAACAAACTTAAAGAGAAAATCCCTGGTCATCCCTACTGCATCTGATCTGGTGGACTCACTAAACACAAATGCTTTGTTTGTAAATTATGTTGGAGTGTGCCCATCTGAGTATTACAATTGTTGGAAAAATTACTTGTGTCATTCACAAAGTAGATGTCCTAACCAACTTGCCAAAACTATAGTTTGTTAACAAGAAATTTGTGGAGTGGTTGAAAAACGAGTTTTAATGTCTCCAACCTAAGTGTATGTAATCTTCCGACTTCAACTGTACATTTACTTTCGATACTTAAGTGTATTTAAAACTGAATACTTTTAGACATTTACTCAAGTAGTATTTTACTAGGTGACTTTCACTTATTTTAGTCATTTTCTATTAAGGTATCTTTACTTTTACTCAAGTATGACAATTGGGTACTTTTTCTACCAATGTCGAAACCAGACTTTTTTGCAGTGTTGTTGGGCTAATATTCACATCCGTAGCAACATCCCCCTGTAAATCCTTTCTCAATAGAAGCATTCAGGAATTGTAGTTAAGATTAAAGTTAAGAAGTAAGATTAGGAGATTAGGTTTATGTTAAATAACTTCTATATTTTCCAATACTATACATGTTTCACTTCAAAAAGGATTCTAAAGTTATATTCCACCGATACAATAATTGTTTATGTCATTTGCGCAATACATTTAGTGTATGCATTATTTTGTGGAAAGGGGAGTTAGAAAGAGGTGAGCAACAACAAACTTATCTGTGTACAACAGCCTCTTTCTTTCTGTCAAAGCCAGTAAGAAAACAGACCAAAAAAAAGATTGCACAGATAGTCATATATACTCAAACTGCAGCACAAGCATCAAGTCATTCTAACTGACCAGTGTCTCTGAGTTACTTCACAAGAAATATGAGCCTGGTCTGTGTTCAGTTGGGACTATTTGCATTTTGGATCTTTGGTTCCTGGGGTTGGCTGAGTAACAAATGCATCCTCTATGAGAAAGTGTATTACTGGGTGTACATTCACGTTAACTGCCCAAGCATGATCGGCTTCACTGCCAGGTGCTGGGATATATATGACCTCAAAGTCAACCTCTCTGTTGTTCCGTCAAACTACCAGACCCTCTGTCTCGAGATCATGAGTGGATACGTAATGCAATCTGTCGCTCTCTCTCGATTTTATGCTCTTGAGAGACTTCACCTAGAGGGCTTTCTACCCACAATTCTCCTTGGCACCTTCAAGGGACTGCCCAGTGTAAAGACACTCTCTCTGAACTGTAAGGGGATGATACAGTGCAACAATGCATCGCTTCTATCCAACACTTTCAGGTACCTGACTAATCTGTAGGAACTTTCTATTGAGGATCGCATGCTTTCTGTGATGGCACTGGACGTATTTGGAGGGATCCCCCTTTTGAAGAAACTCACAGTCAACAGATGTTGTACACAGGAGCTATCTGATTTGCTATGCAGGATAGTTAATATGTCACAGTCAATAACAAGCCTGACATTTAAGTCAGAGGAGATAGTCACTTTGAGACCACCAAACTGCTCTGACACCAAAGGAGCTGTTCTTGAGCTTCCTCATTTCTATTATCTTCAAGAGGTGAGATTTTCATTCCCTAATGCTCATCACTTAGAAAAAGGTGCATTCAAATGCTTTGAAAACATCACAGATCTCTCTGTGTCCATAGTTGATGAGCCACAGACACAGCTTCTGCAGTCTGGCATCAGAAGACTACAGGTGTTTGATTTTTACAACAAATGCATTTCCTTTGAGTCAGTTTGTGAAACAGTATTCAAACTCTCAAACACAGAAATTAATATAAGAAATTATGAATTCTGGAACATCACCACATCTGCTGTGAGAAACTGCCAGGGGATAAAGAGAATTCATTTCTATTATTATGAACATGATGCAATTAACTTGAGTTTGATCCATTATTTGAAGAATCTCGTTGATTTGGGTGTTTTCCTTACGCACTCTAGGGGAAGTTGAAATCAGTATGCTTTGTGACACCCAAAAGGGT
Source organism: Salmo salar (assembly GCF_965601325.2). Classification (NCBI taxonomy): domain Eukaryota; kingdom Metazoa; phylum Chordata; class Actinopteri; order Salmoniformes; family Salmonidae; genus Salmo; species Salmo salar. Next base: position 29,765,246 of record NC_138292.1, read on the forward strand.
CCCGTTCTGTGGCTGAAAAAAACGTGTCTGTTTAGCTTTCACATCACAAACATCACCTCAGAGCAGTTTGGTTGCTTGAAGAATCTGGAACAGATGATTTTGTTAGGAAATCAGATTACCACTGTTGCAGACTTTACATTTAAGGAACTAGGCAAATTGAGTTTCCTAGACCTACGGAATAACAAGATCTCTCAAATAACAGTTTCTTTGGCCTGCATGGCTTGGAGACCCTAATTCTGGAACTAAACCCACTTGAAACGATTGAAGCATTTGCCTTCATCCACCTCACTTTGCTGAAGCATGTATGTTTAGGGGACTTTCACCCTTGCCTAGTGAGTTGGAGAGTAGCGTGAATGCGAATCTGACACACATATTTGGTGTTTTCCCTCAAGGGTTAATGCACATTAACATTTCTTCCATGTGGTACACCCTCAACATCATCATCGGCTGCAACAGCACCCCAAAACCAGGGATTTCTCTTCAGCTCAGTGCCACAACTTTATTCTTCCAGGACTGCTGGAGACCGTTTTTCCAGTCCGTCGTCAGCCTCATAGCCATAAGAGAACGCCTCCTGTGTGGGTCTCATTTTGCCGCAAGATACTTCACCACTCTATAGTACTTTGGCTTCAATTCTGTGCTGTCAGACACATTTGTGGACATGACTGACCTGAACACACTTGTAGAGCTGAGGACAAACAGCTGTATAGTTTCAAAAGTATACTGTAAATTAGATTAAAAGCTGTACTGTATGCAAGCCAACCAAGTCTGGCCTGCCTGCATTTTTTTAAGTATGAATGGGGTTTAAGAGCAGTAGTGGTCTAAAGAATAAGAAGTATGACAGATTATTGCAAAAGTGCACTCACAAGGTAACTGATTATAATCCAACTGTAGGTATCTGACGCTAATGGGAGTGGAACTCTACCGGCAGCCAGGGCTGGCCACTATGTTCCACAACCTCACCAAGCTGAAGACCCTGAACCTGGTCACCTGCAGGATCCTCAGTCTGGAGGAGGAGATGAGCAGAGACCTGCATTCCCTCAGGTAGATAATAGAAACACCCACCCATATGAAGGCAGGCGCAGTTTGAACCCATCCCACTGAGCACAGATGTCAGTTCAATGTCTAGTTTTGATTTATATTTAGTTGTCAACTAACTGTGAATTCAACGTGAAGTCAACAACATATGTCACCATGTCATTGGATTGAAGTTAAAAGTTGGGTGAAAATACGAAATGCCCTTACGTTGATGACTTTTTGCAAATCCAATCAGTTTTACAACTTTGGATACAACTTTGAGTCAACCAGTTTTTGCCCAGTGGGATGCCACAAGGGACCATGTGTGGTCTGGATTTGCCACCACTAGACAAGACTCCGGCACTACGAGCTACAACTACAAATGATTCTGTGTTTGATTGGCTAGCAGCATCTACAAGCTGGCCTCCAATTGGGCCGTTAGAGTGAACTGTTTTCTGCCTTCTCCTCAGGCAGATGTCAGTCCACATCCCAGAGGAGTTCAGTGTGTTGGAGAGCTTCCCAGAGCTGCTGACCAACCCGAGGTACCTACTACTCTACCATGTTCTCCTGGACTGCAGCTGTGACAACACCTGGCTGGTCGCCTGGGCTGAAAGACAGCCACATGTCCAGGTCGTATTTTATCACCCTGGGGAAGCAGACGTAACATGTAAAAACGAGAATGGAATCCAGAACTTTGCCAGGTAAGAAGAAAGATGTACTGATAATGAGGAGCATACCATTTATTGTACAACCATATAGGCAACACACGCATAGAACACCAGCATGGCCGTTTAGCATTTGGACTTGCCATCTAGGCCTGGATGTTTAGCCACGACCTGTTTTGAAAGCTTTCTCTATTGATGGTGTCCATAATATGAGTATTCTAAGTGTCAAGGCATGTCTTTGTTTCTATCATTGCGCCATCCATCTCAGGTACTCAGCAGCCAACTGTTCCCTGGATGTGGGCTTAGTCCTGTTCCTCAGCACTTCGGTGGGCCAGCTCCTCTTCATGCTGGTGGTGTCATCATCATCATTGTTATTTGTCAGTATATACCTATTCCTGAAGAGGACTTATAGATGTAATGTTGAGGGTTTCTCTAACCAGTGGGTTAGTGAACACAGTTCTCTATCTAGGCAGGTTTGAGTTCCTGGAGAAAAATAAATGCTGTCGCTACCTTGCTTTCAAACCAAGGTGCATGAACAGTGGAGCAAACTGGAGATGAGAAGATATTCAGCAACTCTTAGTAGGACAATGGAAGATGTTGAAGCAAACTTATATTCTCCTACCAGGAGTTGAGTTCCTAAACATGGCAGTTTGTTCAAGCTGTTGTTAAGCGTTAGATCGGTGGTTGGCTCTCTCCTTGTCGCTTTTCATAATCCGCTCCAGCTCAGCCATGACAGGCAGTGGGCCCTCATAGTTGTTGGTCTAGATGGCCTTCATCTTCTTCTGGTAGTTCTTCGGCAAGCCATTCTACTCCGCCCCCATTAAAATCACCTGGGGCAACCAGAGAACATTATTTATTTTTTTCACCTTTAGTTAACCAGGTTGGCTAGTTGAGAACATGTTCTCATTTGCAACTGCGACCTAGCCAAGATAAAGCATAGCAACTCGACACATAGAGTTACACATGGAATAAACAAAACATACAGTCAATAATACAGTAGAACAAAAGAAAACAAAAAGTCTAGTCTATATACAGTGAGTGCAAATGAGGTAAGTTAAGACAATAAATAGGTCATGGTGGCGAAGTAATTACAATATAGCAATTAAACACTGGAATGGTAGATGTGCAGAAGATGAATGTGCAAGTAGAGATACTGGGGTTCAAAGGAGCAAGATAAATAAATACAGTATGGGGATGAGGTAGGTAGATAGATGGGCTGTTTACAGATGGGCTAAGTACAGGTGCAGTGATCTGTGAGCTGCTCTGACAGCTGGTGCTTAAAGCTTGTGAGGGAGATATGAGCCTCCAGCTTCAGAGATTTTTGCAGTTCGTTCCAGTCATTGGCAGCAGAGAACTGGAAGGAAAGGCGGCCAAAGGAGGAATTGGCTTTGGGGGTGACCAATGAGATATACCTGCTGGAGCGCATGCTACGAGTGGGTGTTGCTATGGTGACCAGTGAGCTGAGATAAGGCGGGGCTTTACCTAGCAGAGACTTGTAGATAACCTGTAGCCAGTGGGTTTGGCGACGAGTATGAAGCGAGGGCCAACCAACGAGAGTGTACAGGTCGCAATGGTGGGTAGTGTATGGGGCTTTGGTGACAAAACGGATGGCACTGTGATAGACTGCATCCAGTTTGTTGAGTAGAGTGTTGGAGGCTATTTTATAGATGGCATCACGGAAGTCGAGGATCGGTAGGATGGTCAGTTTTACGAGGGTGTGTTTGGCAGAATGAGTGAAGGATGCTTTGTTGCGATATAGGAAGCCAATTCTAGGTTTAATTTTGGATTGGAGATGCTTAATGTGAGTCTGGAAGGAGAGTTTACAGTCTAACCATACACCCAGGTATTTGTAGTTGTCCACGTATTCTAAATCAGAGCCGTCCAGAGTAGTGATGCTGGACGGGCGAGCAGGTGCGGGCAGTAATCGATTGAATAGCATGCATTTGGTTTTACCTACGTTTAAGAGCAGTTGGAGGCCACAGAAGGAGAGTTGTATGGCATTGAAGCTCATCTGGAGGTTAGTTAACACAGTGTCCAAAGAGGGGCCAGAAGTATACAGAGTGGTGTCGTCTACATAGAGGTGGATCAGAGAATCACCAGCAGCAAGAGCAACATCATTGATGTATACAGAGAAGAGAGTCGGCCCGAGAATTGAACCCTGTGGCACCCCCATAGAGACTGCCAGAGGTCCGGACAACAGGCCCTCCGATTTGACACACTGAACTCCATCAAAGAAGTAGTTGGTAAACCAGGCGAGGCAATCATTTGAGAAACTAAGGCTGTCGAGTCTGCCAATAAGAATGTGGTGATTGACAGAGTTGAAAGCCTTGGCCAGGTCGATCAATACGGCTGCACAGTAATGTCTCTTATCAATGGCGGTTATGATGTCGTTTAGGACCTTGAGCGTGGCTGAGGTGCACCCATGACCAGCTCTGAAACCAGATTGCATAGCGGAGAAGGTACGGTGGGATTCGAAATGGTCGGTAATCTGTTTGTTAACTTGGCTTTCGAAGACCTTAGAAAGACAGGGTAGGATAGATATAGGTCTGTAGCAGTTTGGGTCTAGAGTGTCACCCCCTTTGAAGAGGGGGATGACCATGGCAGCTTTCCAATCTTTGGGAATCTCAGACGATACGAAAGAGAGGTTGAACAGGCTAGTAATAGGGGTTGCAACAATTTCGGCAGATCATTTTAGAAAGAGAGGGTCCAGATTGTCTAGCCCGGCTGATTTGTATGGGTCCAGATTTTGCAGCTCTTTCAGAACATCAGCTATCTGGATTTTGGTGAAGGAGAAATGGTGGGGGCTTTGGCGGGTTGCTGTGGAGGGTGCCAGGCAGTTGACCGGGGTAGGGGTAGCCAGGTGGAAAGCATGGCCAGCCATAGAGAAATGCTTATTGAAATTCTCAATTATAGTGGATTTATCGGTGGTAACAGTGTTTCCTAGCCTCAGAGCAGTGGGCAGCTGGGAGGAGGTGCTCTTATTCTCCATGGACTTTAGTGTCCCAGAACATTTTTGAGTTAGTACTACAGGATGCAAATTTCTGTTTGAAAAAGCTAGCCTTAGCTTTTCTAACTGCCTGTGTATATTTGTTCCTAACTTCCCTGAAAAGTTGCATATCACGGGGGCTATTCGATGCTAATGCAGAACGCCACAGGATGTTTTTGTGCTGGTCAAGGGCAGACAGGTCTGGAGTGAACCAAGGACTATATCTATTCCTAGTTCTACATTTGAGTGGGGCATGCTTATATCCGATGGTGAGGAAGGCACTTTTAAAGAATAGCCAGGCATCGTCTACTGACGGGATAAGGTCAATGTCATTTCAGGATACCCCGGCCAGGTCGATTAGAAAGGCCTGCTCGTAGAAGTGTTTTAGGGAGCGTTTGACAGTGATGAGGGGTGGTCGTTTGGTCCCTGACCCATTACGGATGCAGGCAATGAGGCAGTGATCGCTGAGATCTTGATTGAAAACAGCAAAGGTCTATTTGGAGGGTGTGTTAGTTAGGATGACATCTATGAGGGTGCCCGTGTTTACGGATTTGGGGTTGTACCTGGTAGGTTCATTGATAATTTGTGTGAGATTGAGGGCATCAAGCTTAGATTGTAGGATGGCCGGGGTGTTCAGCATGTCCCAGTTTAGGTAACCTTGTAGCTCAGAAGATAGATGGGGGGCAATCAATTCACATATGGTATCGAGGGCACAGCTGGGGGCAGAGGGAGGTCTATAGCAAGCGGCAACAGTGAGAGACTTGTTTCTGGAAAGGTGAATTTTTAGAAGTAGAAGCAAAACATTTTTGAGTACAGACTTGGATAGTAATACAGAGTTCTGTAGGCTATCTCTACAGTAGATTGCAACACCGCCCCCTTTGGCAGTTCTATCTTGGCGGAAAATGTTATAGTTAGCGATGGAGATTTCAGAGTTTTTGGTGGTTTTCCTAAGCCAGGGTTCAGACACGGCTAAGACATCCGGGTTGGCAGAGTGTGCTAAAGCAGTGAGTAAAACAAACTTAGGGAGTAGGCTTCTAATGTTAACATGCATGAAACCAAGGCTTTTACGGTTACAGAAGTCAACAAATGAGAGCACCTGGGGAGTGGAGCTAGGCACTGCAGGACCTGGATTAACCTCCACATCACCAGAGGAACAGAGGAGAAGTAGGATAAAGGTACGGCTAAAGGCTATACGAACTGGCCGTCTAGCACGTTTGGAACAGAGAGTAAAAGCAGCAGGTTTCTGGGCACGATAGCATAGATTCAAGGCATAGTGTACAGACAAAGGTAAGGTAGGATGTGAGTACATTGGAGGTAAACCTAGGCATTGAGTAATGATGAGAGAGAGTCTCTAGAGACGTTTTAACCAGGTGATGTCATCGCATATGTAGGAGGTGGAACAACATGGTTGGTTAAGGCATATTGAGCAGGGCTAGAGGCTCTTCAGTGAACTAAGACAGTAATCGCTAACCAGGACAGTAATGGACGAGGCATATTGATATTAGAGAGAGGCATGCGTAGCCAAGTGAACATATTGGTCCAGTGATTGGTTGGGCTGACTGGGGACACGGCGATTCAGACAGTTAGCAGGCCGGTGCTAACAAGCTAACAGTTAGTAGGTCGGGACTAAACAAGCTAGCAATTAGCAGACCGGGTTAGCAAGCAAGCAGTTAGCAGACCGGGGCAGGCAAGCTAGCAGTTAGCAGACCGGGGCATGCAAATTAGCCTTTGGGGGACGTCGTGATGGGGGTAAGTCTGTTTTTGACTCTTCGTGCAATGACGTTGATAGACCAGTCGTGGAATTAGTAGGGTTCAAAGTAGCTCTAGATTGCTAGCAGGCCGGTTAGCAGAATGGGCCTTCAGTGGACGTCGCGCCTGAGGGGCCTGTTGGAATCCTCGGGCAGATTATGTCGGTATTCCAGTCGTAGAGGATCGGCGGGGTTCCGTGCCCCATACCGGCAGTAGAAGGGGTCCGGATTTTGTAGCCCAGGAGTGGGCTTCGGTGGTAGCACAGGAGCCCTGGCCGAGCTAGCTTCAGGCTAATTGGTGCTTGCGCCGGGATGGAAACGCTAGCCAGGAGTAGTCACGTGGGATTGCGGTTAGCTAGTTGCGAAGATCCAGATGAAAATGTTCAGAGTTTGCGGTAGGAATCCGGGGATATGGGGAAAAAAATATATAAAATAATAAGTTCGTTATGCTCTGGTTTGAGTCACGTTGTTCGAACTGGCGAGAGCTTTCCGAGCTAAAGGTTAGCTGATGACCACTAGCAGGGCGACTGGCTGGTTTGCTGACTGATAGCAAGGGCGACTGGCTGGTTGCTGACTGATAGCAATGGTTTGCTGACTGATAGCAATGGTTTGCTGACTGATAGCAATGGTTTGCTGACTGATAGCTGGTAGGTAGTTAGCTGGCTAGCTTCAGTTGAGGGATTCCAGATCCGAAGTAAATAGAAATACTTTATAAAAAAAAACTGATCCACGCCACATTTGGTGAGGCGGGTTGCAGGAGAGTATTTAGGAGTTGAGGTATAGGAAAATATTTTTAAAAGATATGCGAAGAAAAAGATGTAAAAAGTTATTTACAAGGGACACGACAGGACAAAGATGTCTGACTGCTACGCCATCTTGGAAATCTAAGATCTAACAATCAACATAAAACATAATTTAAACGAAAGTTAAACCATATTAATCAGACAGTCGCTATTTTCTGTTATATAACGACAAATAAATGACCATTACAATCCAGAACATCAATAGTAACTACCCTTATGCTATAGTAACTGCCCCAAGAATGTGTGTATCTCAAATACTGTACCCAATCGGACCACACATAGAACACGCCACATAACAGAGGAACAATGCACTCAGCTCAACCGTATGAGTCTGGTACACACACGACAGTGCACTGCACAAAGCTTCTGTGGTCACAAAGCCACGCTCCACACCTGTTACATTCACTGGCTGTTTTTCTCAGACCACTGATTATTTAGCTAGAGCTTTTAGATGTGCAATGAACCATCTGGAAACACAGTTTAGTAACTGTTCACATTGTCCAATACAGTGCAGGAGATTGGGTAAATCCTGAATGAATTGATGGATATATACTAAATAAAAAATAAAACAAACTCTGTGTTCTTGTGACAGCCAGAATATGAACCTGGAATGTAGCGTTCCAGATGCTTCAGAGAGGGAGGTTTTATTTTGGAGAGGGGCTGTGATTGAATAGTCAAAATTCATTGACCTAGGTTGCTCTTTCCCTATTGTCTTTTCAACACAAAGCCATCTGGGAGCTGTCAATGGCAAATGCCAGAAAAAAACACCAAAACACTGGTATTTTTGCCACCACAGTGAGTGAGTGACAGACTCATTCAAGAGGATGATGTCACCCACACTGTCATCCACAAGTGATGAGTGATGTGTAAATTCCTTTTTCCAATGCTTTAGGTAATCTGTTTGATTTGCTGTTGTTTTGGTTAGGAATTTGACCATAGAGTATATTGTTTTATTACAATTCATTTGAAAAAGCATTTGTTGGTAAATACCTTTTCAGAGACAACTTTCTAAATTTCTATTCATTGTCCCACTGTATATCCATGGAGAGCACCAGTTTCATTAACAACGTTCCTCTCTACACTTTGTAAGGTCCCTAATGTCTTACAGGGTTCAGTGTCAAGTCCATGTTCTTAAATGTATTTGGAATAAAAGAGATATAACTAGATTGAGAAAGTGAGGCAGTGTGTGATAGAGAATGAGAGCGAGAGGGAGGGGGGGGGGAAAGAGTGTAAAAGGAGTTGTGTCTCCTTGAGGTACTGTGGCGATGGTGGAGCGTAAATACAGCTGTTCATGATGTAGGTGCGACAGTTGAGCTCTTGGCCCCGAGTCTTCACGTTAACCTCCACAGGGCTGTATAGGCCCCTATTCTCACATTCTCCTGGCTGCACACACACAAATATGAATACACCCAACCAAACAACTTTAGAACTGGTTAGAACTAGACCACATCAACCACAATGAAGAAGCACTCAGAATGACACAACAGACCCAGTATTGTTTTTATATATTTTTTTAACTAGGCAAGTCAGTTAAGAACAAATTCTTATTTACAATGATGGCCTACACCGACCAAACCCTGGACGACGCTGGGCCAATTGCGCGCCGTCCTATGGGACTCCCAATCACGGCCGGTTGTGATACAGCCTGGATACAGTAGACACAGTATGTGCCAACTAGGATTAGGTGAACTAGATAAAGGTATCTCACCTGTCTAGAGACTCGAGGTCGGCCACGTTCATCCTCCATACCACTTCCCACACCTCGTCCGCTGGGCTGTTCTCGATGGTCGCCACACCCCCATGCCAGCGGTCACTGGCCAGACCCTTGTAGTTCCCAAATATCAGCTTGTAGTCCTGGAGAGAAGGAGAGCTAGAGAGGGTCAGGTTAAGGTCAGGTGTCCTCCCAGGTCCTCCTTATAGTCAGGTCAGGTTGTACCTTGAGCCTGGTCACACAGTGGATGGAAGCAGAGGGGTTCTTGAGCTGGAGCCTCTCCTTCAGTAGGTTGCTGCCGTAGGCAAAGTACAGGAAGGTGTGGGTTTCTATGTTTTCATCCATGCTGACAGAGAGGAGGAGAAGGAGTAGGGCAGGATGAGGAGGAGGAGGAGGAGTCAAGGGAAGACAAGGAGGAGAGAATAGAGAGAAACCACAGTCAGCAAGAGTGCTTGGAGGCGGAGCAGAGACGCAAGGAGAGGTCATGAGCGCTACTGTCACAGAGATTAAACTCTGCTCCCCTATCTTTTATACCAGCCCTCTCTCCGCTGACTGACTCCCCATTCTCTTGCTAATCCAACAGGCCTAACCTGTGCTGTACCCACCACTGCCATACAATACACACACAGCCTGCTGGTTGCTGAGCCTTATGGCCTGAGCTCAGTCACACCAGCATGTCATTCACAGTGTTCTGCAACAAGACTGCATAGCACTGTTTTGTGGACAGAGAAGTTAGTGATGTGTTGCAGCTGATGCTTTGACAAAGAGGCCAATCCATCACTCATGTTTGCTTGCGTGCACATGGATTTATGTTTACACCGCCGATGGTAAACAGGCAAACCTCAATTATGTACAATGAAATATAATTTGAACTTTGCTTTGAAATCATGTCATGGGCACTGGTGCAGTGGAGGGTAAAATGCAGTTTACAAACCTTTTTTATTTTGTGCCAAATTTACCCATCTTTTGCAGAAAAATGCATTGAAAGTATAGGCAGCATTACTGGTCCGGGAATGGAAGGCTAAACATAAGCATGGCTGGTCCATCAAGGTCCAGTAGGTAACTTTGTGTGCGATCTGACCAAATTCACATAGAAAAGTGAGTTATAGGTTGGTAATTCCTATTGAAAGCAAGTCTGATGCGCGGCATATCTGTTCTATGTGTGCTATTTCTATGCTTCCTATCTTTAAGTTTAGCTTTTGCGTCTTTTTACTTTCGGTTTTGTACAGCAGCTTCAAACAGCTTAACATACACTATTTTGGGTTATTGAAAATATATTTCACAGCAGTTTATATTTTACAATGATTCTCTACACATTTCTTGTTTTGTCACAAACTTAAATTAGGCGAACATGACAACATTTTAGCAACCAGGAAATGGCTGAGCGATTTCTATCTATTGTACCTTGTGTTATTGGTCGTGTTCCCCTGCGCCGACATTGCTATTGCATGCCAGATCTTACAATGCCTGGATAGGTATTGTACATATCAGCTAATCACATCACAACCAAATCTCTATGTTGTTATGGAAGGGTCCAGACACCTTTTTTGGGATTTCACATGTTTTTGAGAAACTTATCCCAAACATCCAATCACTTCCTCATCCTTGTGTAAAATGGGGCCCCCAATTATTTTTTTTTAACAAAGGCTCCAAAAACACAAAAAAAATGTCCTTTTAGAAACAGCAAGTTCGTATAGTGATGCAGGTCTAGATGTTGTACACATGAAATTGTGTCATTCCGAAATGTATCTGCAACATTCTTCTATTCCATTTTGTTGCCACTCTAGCGATACCGCTCCATCCATTCTACAGGTAACTGCCAAACACTTGAGTAAATGAGGGATACAAAGTATATTAAAAGCATGGAGTGCTTCCACACAGGAAGTTTCAGACGCTTACAGAATCTATACCAAGGTGCATTGAAGCTGTTCTGACGGCTCCTGGTGGCCCAACACTGTATTATGTTGGCATTTCCTTTATTTTGGCAGTTACCTGTAGCAATATGTTACAATGACAATGGAACAGCTGGATAAGGGAAACGGCTTGAGTTGCGCAAACGGGAATATAACATTCCAGATGTACACATGAAATTGTGTCAAACATCTAATGACCTCACGAGTGGCACAGTGGTCTAAGGCACTGCATCTCAGTGTAAGAGGCATCACTACAGTCCGTGGTTCGAATCCAGGTTGTATTGTATCCTGCAGTGATTGGGAGTCCCATAGGGTGGTGAATAATTGGCCAAGGGTAGGCTGTCATTGTAAATACAAATTTGTTCTTAACTTGCCTAGTTACATTTCTTTTTTAAAACACTATACTGAGATCTTTGCCATTTCTAAAAGGACATAAGTGGACATTTTTGGTGCCTTTGTCCATGTTTTTTTCTAGGCCCCCATACTACTCAATGAAGATGATTTGCTATTTGGGGTTAGTTTCTCAAAAACATGAAATCACAAAAGGTGGCTGGACCATTCTATAACATTTCATTTACATCACAAATAGAGATTTGGTTGTAAAAATATATATATTCGTCCTTTAACAGTGATGACCATGAAAACACAAGACTGATAGCTACGTTCAACAAGTATAATATTCTTCCTGCTTTATCTAGCTTTATTTGTGATATTTTACCTTGCTAGCCTGATAGGTGATCCATCTTAGATGACATCTGTTATGTGTTAAAGATAATAATGTTGTGTGTGCAGAACGCCTGATTTCTTTGTGCGATAAGAAAAAGGTAGAATTATTAATAAATCCTATACTTTGCTTGTTTATCATTCAAGCAGATAGGAAGAGAACACTCCTGGCCTGCGTATACAAAGGTAATATCAATCAGGGTTTTATTGTGATTTATCATTATTAAACTTGAAGAATGCTTCTGTAATATTCACATATTGATCAAGAGCATTGTTGATCAATAAAAATGATATTTTACAAAGTTAAGCCTCGAGGCTAGAATATCTTCCACTTTTATGTGTCACTGGTGTTCTTTGATTTATTGTAGCATGTGCAAGTGCATGTGAGGGACATATTGACAAGTGAGGGGGTACAATAAAATAACGTAATGTTGGTTATATTGTGGTGGTGGGTGTTCTAAAGTGGCAACTATCAGTTATAGATGCTTCATTTGGCCATATTAATGCATGTAGGCTATTCACTTATTTCTACATTTCTCTCCTTGTTTTATTTATCACGGTTTGTACACAGTATCATTTTTCTTTTACTGTCTGTCTCTGTCGGTCTGTATTAATTCATTCATCTCACCCGTGTTCCTTCCAACAACCTATTGAGAGAGCCATAATATCCTGCATGGATTAAGCTAGAGCCATAAGCATGGACAGCCATGGATGATGTTGCCGGTTTTCCTGGAGAACATTCTCGGTCTCATACTCAGGCCCTATCATGTTTGTCCTGAGTCGGTGTGAAGAGGGGTGAGAGAGAACCCCAGTATGGAGCCAGGGAGTGGTCCAGGGTTGGGGGCTGGAGACTCTTCCTCCATTCACGTCCTCCAGCTCACAGGGGGGTACAACTTTTCACCAATGGAACTGTGGGATAGTGTGGGTCTGCAAAGTGACTCAATAGTTCTGCTAGACATGTTTGTAAGACTTGACTAGGGTCTGGATGGAATAGCTAGATACTTAGGGAAGGATCCTGCTAAAGTTGTAGCTGGTAGGATATTAAAAGATCTTACATGATCCTTGGAAACGTTACAGCAGGTTTTGTTTCCAAATGTCAAGTCCATCAATAAACAAGTATAGGTTTATAATTGACCACGCCTGTTCTTTTTCTACCAGTTGTTGTCAAATGTTTCAGACTTCTACAGAAAGTCACCCTTTGTCTGCCCTACTCAAGAGTAAGACTGTTTATTCCTGTAGATGGCAGTGCTGCGTTTCAAATGGTCACATACAGTGGATACAGTATCACATTTACCGTTAGATTAGATCAAATCCCCAATAAAATGAACAAGGGAAAAATAACTCCTTGAAAAAAGATGCTGTTATGACTATAGAATTGTATTATGGAGATAAAATCTTCACCACAATCAGTCAAACTAGCCGACTGAAATTCTTACTAACTAAATCCCTGGTATAGAGCTCTGGACATGCTAAGCCTTAGTGGTGGCAGCCTCCTCATTGAAAAGCACTGTGTTTTCTGGTTGAGTTGAGCAATAAACTTTGCATTATATATATATATATATATATATATATATATATATATATATATATATATATATATATATATATATATATATATATAGAGAGAGAGAGTTCGACCAGGTTTTAGAACGGCTGCCATGTTAGCGCCCATATAGAACTTAATTCTTGAAATGTTGATGATGTAACAACACGAGAGCGCCTCTGACAATTCCCAATGATATGACCTGCTGTAAACAAGCAAAACATTCAATGATTGATTAGCATTCAATGTGTCTCAAGTCTGTACTGTGTTGTGCTGTCAACAAATTGCTAATTTGCTTTCACTGGAAATCTTCATAGGTTTTGAAAACTATCACAAATAAACAGCACAATGCGGAAGTGTCAAATTATCACTTAGCAACAGCTATGGAGGAGAAAGTGGCGCTGTCGGAATGTTCAGATATATGGCTCCTGTATTTCCGTAGTCCAGTCTTTGCCTTGAAACATTGGTGAATGTGTCAGAACCCCATCCCAAACAAATAACGGACACAAACAACTGAACAACAATATCTCTACACACAGAGGGGAGCTGACATGGTTACCATGGCAAACATCAGTTCCGGGTGTTTTGTCACCGAGCAGTAGTACACCCTCTGGCCAGACTTTCCCACGCGGGGCGAGCCAAGAGTCATGCTGCCCTGATGGTGTTCCAGACCAATACCATTAGCAGGCAGCAACACGTGACTCAGGTACTATACTTGATCTTAGCCAAAAGGTTGATGTTGTGGTGTGACTCTCGCAAAAACAAAATGTAAGCAATTATATTTCATTGTAAATAAACAAGTGTCAAATTGTGAATGGGGGGAAAACAAACAATACACGCATTAAGTGTATGCAAATGGTCTCACCTGATCAACCCATCTTGTGACCAGTGTACAAGATTTAAGAGCAGACTGGGCACATTGCTTAAGGAGACAGAACGGCCGTGTGTCAAGAACCCATTGAGAGACAAAGACCCATTGAGAGAACTGTTATGTAACGGCGTCTTAACTTTTCAGACAGTCTGTACCGCAACAGTCACTAATTGTCCATTGTTGCCAGGGATATGGGCCAGGGAGAAGTTGGCTCTCGTTCCTGTACTGAGCAGGCATGGGGTCTCTGTTCCTCACAGCAGCCACAGCAACGCGATGTCAGGACCTGTTAAAGCATTTACCGTCAGAACCCTAACCCAGACAGACTGTGCCTCACTGTGGTGGACTTTTTTTCCAGATCTTTCCGGTCAGATCTGACCCAATCCCAGGCAGCCTCCAGCCTCTGGCCTTTCTGCTTTTTATTTGGAAGGATGTGACCAGTTGAAAGCTCACCATGGTGCATACAGACTAGTTCTGGGTTACAGACAAGAGGATATGATGTTGACCTCCCACCAGCAGCTCTTGCTAAATTCCACATCTGTCGACAAAACATGTCCCCTCTCCCCCAACCCCTCTCCGATTGTAAATATGCAGGCTGGGTTGCTTTCCTCTACTGCATTCTCTATCCTTCAGACATTCTCCCTCCTCCCTCCACCCCAATGATCACGCCACACCAGTCCCGTGGGTGTCTTCCTTAACTGTCCAACTAGGACCATTATGAAATCCCAAATAAACACAGCTAATGCATCAGAGAGGGGGATGTCATCTGGGACAAATAGCAATGCATTTGTTATGTCAGTGGGGAGCAATGGAAAACAGAATTCAGCTCAATTGTACAGCTGCACCCCTCACTGTGAACCCCACTCTGACCCCTGCCCTCCCCCGACCCCCAACCCGCCCGTAACCAATCCTGCTGTTGCCTCATACAGCTCCTCCAACATGGTCCCATGGCCTCCCTCCACGAGGCTCCAGTCCCAACTGGAGAGCTCCGACCATTAACTCCTGTTGTGTCCCATTTAGGGCTGAGATGTGAGGTCTACACCCATCGCTGTTTGAGCAGATCCCAGTCTCCTACCAAAACGACGGCCACTGCCTATCTTCCTTGACAAACCGTTCCACCAGCCTCAGCCTCATCTGGGCCGGATTCAACAACAGTTAAGTGGGATGTGCAGCAAGCAGCAAACCGCACGTGCACCCTTCAGGCGACCATTGCACAACCAGTCTAACCCCCATCTGAGACCCTGGTTTGAAGTGGATGAGTGGCAGGATTGTCACAGTAGGAATTGTGAAACATATGGTGATAATTGTGTTAGACTTGTTCATAAGCTGTTTGTTTAAATTGTGTCACGTGCACAAGTACAGTGAAATGTACACTGCTCAAAAAAGGGAACACTAAAATAAAAATCTTATTAAATACTTTTTTCTTTACATAGTTGAATGTGCTGACAACAAAATCACACAAATAATCAATGGAAATCCAATTTATCAACCCATGGAGGTCTGGATTTGGAGTCACACTCAAAATTAAAGTGGAAAACCACACTACAGGCTGATCCAACTTTGATGTAATGTCCTTAAAACAAGTCAAAATGAGGCTCAGTAGTGTGTGTGGCCTCCACGTGCCTGTATGACCTCCCTACAACGCCTGGGCATGCTCCTGATGAGGTGGCGGATGGTCTCCTGAGGGATCTCCTCCCAGACCTGGACTAAAGCATCCGCCAACTCCTGGACAGTCTGTGGTGCAACGTGGCGTTGGTGGATAGAGCGAGACATGATGTCCCAGATGTGCTCAATTGGATTCAGGTCTGGGGAACGGGCGGGCCAGTCCATAGCATCAATGCCTTCCTCTTGCAGGAACTGCTGACACACTCCAGCCACATGAGGTCTAGCATTGTCTTGCATTAGGAGGAACCCAGGGCCAACCGCACCAGCATGGTCTCACAAGGGGTCTGAGGAGCTCATCTCGGTACCTAATGACAGTCAGGCTACCTCTGGCGAGCACATGGAGGGCTGTGTGGCCCCCCAAAGAAATGCCACCCCACACCATGACTGACCCACCGCCAAACCGGTCATGCTGGAGGATGTTGCAGGCAGCAGAGCGTTCTCCACGGCGTCTCCAGACTGTCACGTCTGTCACATGTGCTCAGTGTGAACCTGCTTTCATCTGTGAAGAGCACAGGGCGCCAGTGGCGAATTTGCCAATCTTGGTGTTCTCTGGCAAATGCCAAACGTCCTGCACGGTGTTGGGCTGTAAGCACAACCCCCACCTGTGGACGTCGGGCCCTCATACCACCCTCATGGAGTCTGTTTCTGACCGTTTGAGCAGACACATGCACATTTGTGGCCTGCTGGAGGTCATTTTGCAGGGCTCTGGCAGTGCTCCTCCTGCTCCTCCTTGCACAAAGGCGGAGGTAGCGGTCCTGCTGCTGGGTTGTTGCCCACCTAAGGCCTCCTCCGCGTCTCCTGATGTACTGGCCTGTCTCCTGGTAGCGCCTCCATGCTCTGGACATTACGCTGACAGACACAGCAAACCTTCTTGCCACAGCTCGCATTGATGTGCCATCCTGGATGAGCTGCACTACCTGAGCCACTTGTGTGGGTTGTAGACTCCGTCTCATGCTACCACTAGAGTGAAAGCACCGCCAGCATTCAATAGTGACCAAAACATCAGCCAGGAAGCATAGGAACTGAGAAGTGGTCTGTGGTCAACACCTGCAGAACCACACCTTTATTGGGGGTGTCTTGCTAATTGCCTATAATTTCCACCTGTTGTCTATTCCATTTGCACAACAGCATGTGAAATTTGTCAATCAGTGTTGCTTCCTAAGTGGACAGTTTGATTTCACAGAAGTGTGATTGACTTGGAGTTACATTGTGTTGTTTAAGTGTTCCCTTTATTTTTTTGAGCAGTGTATTTTTGCAAGCTCTAAACCCATCATTATCAATGTAGTACTAAAAAATAACAAAGTAGAACAAAATCACAGAGTTGGCATTCTGGAAGGTTCTCCCATCTCCAAAGAGGAGCTCTAGGGCAACCATCAAGTTCTTGGTCACCTACCTGACCAAGGCCCTTCTCCCCCAATTGCTCAGTTTGGCCGGGCGGCCAGCTCTAGGAAGGGTCTTGGTGGTTCCAAACTTCTTCCATTTAAGAATGATGGAGACCACTGTGTTCTTGGGGTCCTTCAATGCTGCAAGATTTTTTTTATAACAGAGCTGTGCCTCAACACAATTCTGTCTCGGAGCTCTACGGACAATTCCTTCAACCCCATGGCTTGCTTTTTGCTCTGACATGCATTGTCAACTGTGGGACCTTATATAGACAGGTGTCCAATCAATTGAATTTACCACAGGTGGACTACAATCAAGTTGTAGAAACATCTCAAGGATGATCAATGGGAACAGGATGCACCTGAGCTCAATTTCAAGTCTCATAACAAAGAGTCTGAATACTTATGTAAATAAGGTATTTCTGTTTTTTATTTTGTATACATTTGTAAAAATGTCAAAAAATCTGTTTTCGCTTTGTCATTATGGGGTATTGTGTGTAGATTGCTGAGGGATTTTTAAAAATGTTATATCCATTTTAGAATAAGGCTGTTATTTAACAAAATGTGGAAAAAGTCTGAATACTTTCCGAAGGCACCATATGTATAGGGTTAAAGTGACTAGGCACCAGGATGTATGATAAACAGAGTAGCAGCAGCGTAAATAAAGATTATATGTGGGTGTGTGTCCGTGTGTGTAGCGTCAGTATAAATGTGTGTACATGTTGTGTGTATTGGAGTGTCAATGTGTGTGAGTGTGTAGAGTCCTGTGAGTGTGCATAGACACAGTACGAAATAAATTATAAATACAAGGGTCAACTCAGATAGTCCAAGTAGTTAGTTAGCTATTTACCAGTCTTACGGCTTGGGGATAGAAGTGTTTTAGGGGCCTATTGTCACATCCTGATCTGTTTCACCTGTCTTTGTGATTGTCTCCACCCACCTCCAGGTGTCAGCTGTTTTCCTCATTAGTCCGTGGGTACTTATTCCTGTGTTCCCTGCTTGTCTGTTGCCAGTTCCTCAAGTCAACCGGCGTGTTATTCTGGTCGCCTGCTTTTTCCTTCACTCTGTTTTTGCTAGTCCTCCCGGTTGTGACCCTTGCCTGTCTGGACTCTGAACCCTCCTGCATCAGTGGATGCATGGTGGCAAGGTGAGTGGGTTTCAGGGAAATCTGCAGCTAGACACAAGGTCTGCGAGGATATACCCCTGGAGGACATCCTCTCTCTCTCTCTCTGATTGTCTCCGTTCTCCTTTCTTTTGGGTCTATCTTTCATCCTTTATTTGTACTGTATCGTCACTGTGTGTGATGCTGTATATTCACACTTTGTTTTTTGCTCATCTCTCACGATTCTTTTTTTAATTTGCATTGCTTTTTAATTTAAATGCACTAAAACTGTAATGAAATGTCCCTTTTTTAGGTAGAAGAATGTGCCTTACTGATTGACTTCTTACAGGAAAAACTATTTGAATCATTGACACCTTAACACTGGTTGTGCTGTTTTTGCACATCTGACTCCAGTACTATATTTCAAATTGTATGAACAGTAAAAAGGAAAATAAATACATTATTTCCAGCACTGAATCTTGTACTGTGAAGTCCATTGTACAAAAGCAAACACATGCTATCTGAAGCCTACCCTAAGGAATATAAAAGGTATTGGCGATGGTCCACCGTCTCTATGAGAGACTTATAAACTCAGGTTTTTAAGAAGAGCTGGGAAAATCAAACATTCACCTGGGTTATGTAAACTCTCTAGCCTATGCCTACCCATTAAAACGTTAGGCCCTCCCTCTCAAGTAGGGGGACCTAATTAGAATGGGCAAGCGTTCTATAAACTCCAAGCTATTTCTTCAACCATTGCAAATGTGTCTGACTCGAGCAGCCTCCTGTTGACACACTTTCCCTGTTTCTCATAGGACGCTGTCATTAGATTTGTTCTATTATCCAGACAGGAGTGCCATCCACACTCCCGGTACTTCAGACGTAGGCTTGCTGACTGTCAAGGTTGTCCACAGACACCGCACCGACTCGACCGGACCTGAACATTGGCTTGATTGTGTGCTCAGGACTCAACGATGGGGAAGGACACCGCAAGAGCAGAGTGGGACAATCCCATGCAATTTGTCCTGGCGTGTGTATCATACGCGGTTGGACTGGGAAATGTGTGGCGTTTTCCATACTTGTGTCAAATGCATGGCGGAGGTAAGCAATATTTATTTGTTTAGGTGCAGCGCATAGCCTAATTTAGGGTTTCATCTATAATATATTGTACATTTAGGCCTACAGTTTGATTAAATATCGAACTGCAATATTTGACGCTGTGTAAAATGAATGAATACAATTAGTGTTTACTGATTAAAAGTGGTAATGTAGGCTATATGAAGAGCCAGTCAGTGTCCAATTTATTCACCTTTATCCATGCGCAATGGAGCACTGATCTTGTGCGGTTGTAGAATGGGTTAGTTATTCTTTTACCCTGGGTGAAACGTTTTCAGTTTATTAATGACAGGGAATCGGAACGATTACTATATTGGTTAGCGTCAGTCACCTTGTTAAACATTTGTAGTGAGTGAAGGTGTTACTGTGCAGCCTTTTGTTTTCTTCCTCTAAAGGTTAATGGTGCAGGACATTTGAAAAGATTTTTTTTTTTTAAATGATCTCACTTAGTAGTTAGTTCAATTCATATTCCTCCCATAAGTCACTGAGAACAGTTAGTCCACTCAAAAACAGAGGGTAATGCATGCACCAAAGCGCATACATAAAGGAGCTTTCAAAAGCGCACGCATAAAAATACTTTCCGCTCTAAGGTTTGAATTGATACAGAGCCCATTTTAACCCTTAACGCGCCCAGTTGTTTGTCACAGAATAACAATGGATCAACATTTGCTTTTGCTTTTAATGGGCTCAACTGATTGCAAAGTTTTACAATTAGTAGCCTAACAGTCAACAGGTGTTGTGTTCTATTTATAGATTCCTAGAAAATGTTCACATACAAGACTCTTTGATGCCTTGGTTGCTTTAAAGCTAATATGTCCAATCCATAATTACAGGTGTGGTATGCTAGTATAGTTGTTCTGTATTTATTATTGTAGAGTTATTGCCTTAATGTAACTGTCCAGTAGCAAAAAAAATGTAAAAGTTAATATTCTGTTAACTCATACCCAAATAATATTGTTGTCTCATCATATACTCGTATTTGTGTCCAAAGCATTATATTGAATAATTTACACTTTAAAAACCCAAACGTGTATCTCAAACAGACAGTTTAAAAAATGTTGGCTATTTCAAATCAATCAAATCAACCACAGAAAATGTCACATGCTACGTAAACAACAGGTGTAGTCTAAAGGTGACATGCTTACAGGCCGTTCCCAACAATGCAGAGTAATATACAAGGAATAAATACACAATGAATAATGATAACTTGGCTATATACACTAGGTACCAGTGCCGAGTCGATGTGCAGGGTTACGAGGTAATTACGATAGATATAGGTAGGGGTAAAGTGACTAAGCAACAGGATAGATCATAAACAGTAACAGCAGTGTATGTGATGAGTCAAAATAGTTAGTAAAAAGAGGGTCAGTGCAGATAGTCTGGGTAGCTATTTGGTTAACTATTTAGTAGTCCTATGGCTTGGGGGTAGAAGCAGGGTCCTGTTGCTTCCAGACTTGATGCATTGGTACCGCTTGCCGTGCGGTAGCAGAGGGAACAGTCTGTGACTTGGGTGGCTGGAGTCTTTGACAATTTTGAGGGCGTTCTTCTGACACCACCTGGTATAGATGGCAGGAAGCTTGTCCCCAGTGATATACTGGGCCGTAAGCACTACCTTCTACAGGGCCTTGCGGTCAGATGCTAAGCAGTTACAATACCAAACGGTGATGCAGCCAGTCAAGATGCTCTCAATTGTGCAGCTATAGAACCTTTTGAGGATCTGAGGGCCCATGCCAAATCTTTTCAGACTCCTGAGAGGGAAGAGGCATTGTCTGCTGTGTTGAACCATCTTAATTCCTTAGTGATGTGGACACAGAGGAACTTTAAACTTTTGACCCGCTCCACTACAGCCACTTCGATGTGGATGGGGGCATGCTCAGCCCTACGTTTCCTGTAGTCCACGATCAGCTCATTTTTGAGGTTGTTGTCTTGGCACCATACTGCCAGGTCACTGACCTTCTCTCTATAGGCAGTCTCATCATTATTGGGGATCAGGCCTATCACCGTCGTGTCGTCAGCAAACTTAATGAAGGTGTTGGAGTCATGCGCGGCCATGCAGTCGTGGGAGTACAGGAGGGGACTAAGCACTCACTCCTGAGGGGCCCCCGTGTTGAGGGTCAGTGTGGCGGATGTGTTGTTGCCTACCCTCACCACCTGGAGTCCAGTTTCAGAGGGAGCTTATTAAGGCTCTATGGTGTTGAACGCTCAGCTTTTTGAACGTTAGCCTGTTTTAAGGTCCTACTCACATCGCCTATGGAGAGCGAGAACACAGTGATGCTGTCATGACTGGTTCAGTGTTGCTTGCTTCGAAGTGAGCATAGAAGGCATTTAGCTTGCTGGTAGGCTCGTGTCACTAAGCAGCTCACGCTGGGTTTCCCTTTGTAATCCTTGATAGTTTGCAAACCCTGCCACATCTGACGAGTGTCAGAGCCAACGGAGTAGGATTTGATCCTGTATTGACACTTGGCCTATTTGATGGCTCATCAGATGTTGTAGCGGGATTTCTTATAAGCGTCTGGATTAGTGTCCCGCTTCTTGAAAGCGACAGCTCTAGCCTTTAGCTCAGTGCGGATGTTGCCTGTTAGCCATGGCTTTTGGTTGGGATATGTACCTACGGTCACTGTGGGGACGACGTTGTTGATGCACTTATTAATGAAGCCGGTGACTGATGTGGTAAACTCCTCAATGTTATCGGATGAGTCCCTGAACAAACTCCAGTCTGTGCTTGCGAAGCAGCCTGTAGCTTAGCATCCACTTCATCGGACCACTTCTGTATTGAGTGAATCACTGTTACTTCCTGTTTGAGTTTTCGCTTGTAAGCAGGAATCTGGAGGATAGAGTTGTGGTCAGATTTGCCATAGGGAGGGCAAGGGAGAGTCTTGAATGTGTTTCTATGTGTGGAGTAAAGGTGACCTAGAGTTTTGTTGACTGTAGTTGCACAGGTCACATGATGGAAAAAACTTAGTCAAAACTAAGTTTCCCTGCATTCAAATCCCCAGCCACAAGAAGCGCCCTTTCTGGAGGTGGATTTTCTTGTTTGCTTATGGCCATATACAGCGTGTTGAGTGCGTTTGAGTGCGATCTTAGTGCCAGCATCGGTTTGTGGTGTATGATTTCATACTACGGAGGAGGATGAGCTGACCAATCAACGGTCTAGAGGAGCATGAGCTGGCCAATCAGTGGTCTACTCGCATTAATATTTTTAATGACCGGTATACACCCACAACATTCTGTTGGGGTATGCCCACACCACAGGAGGTTGGTGGCACCTTAATTGGGGAGGACGGGCTCGTGGTAATGGCTGGAGTGGAATAAGTTGACTGGTATCAAATGCCATTCCATTTGCTCCGTTCCAGACATTATTATGAGCCATCCTCCCCTCAGCAGCCTCCACTGGTCCACACCATTCCGACACAGAAAAGCTGCTTTTAACATGCCTAATTACAATTTTTGGAAGGAAAACTGTTTCACTCATATTGTAAGTAATTGAAGAGGTTCCTTCCAAAATGCTATATATATGTTTTCAGAAATGTTGGTAAATTAGGTCTTATTGTTTAAAGAACTTGTGAAAGAGATTAGTGTGTTATTTCACCAACTAATCAGGGCATGGGCTTGATCATTGACAGACATGTATTTGTTTAAAATCACTTAATGGTTTCATTTCAGAGAAACAAATAATCATGTTTTTTTGCAAAACTTGAGATAAGTACTACTGCTGGGTTTTACACAACAAAATGTTTATTAAAGAACTGTACAAATTATACATTTGTAAAATCAATATTATAATTTTTTTAATAAAAAATGAATCGCTATAGTAATGTGAGATCTGTATGTAAAATATTTACATTTGACATTTTAGTCATTTAGCAGATGCTCTTATCTTATCCATTGTGGCAGTTAGTGCATTAAGGTAGGTGAGACAGCCATATATCACTGTCATATATACAGGATACGAACATTCCATTCCAGCTAAACAATGGATACATAGTGTTTTGCAAAAAACAAAAACATTTGAATATACATCAAAAATCTATGAATAGAAAATCTGACAACAGTAATATTTTACACACGGATGAAGGTAAGTAATAATTTTTGGGTGAAAAAACACATATGAAAAATGTGGGGATATAGCGTTTTGGAACTAAAGTTCAATTATAGGTCATATTTAATTGAATTCTGGAAACCCTGGACAGTAACTTTAAGGCAATGCCCCACCAACTTGACACTGACAGAGATAAGATGACGGAAGAAAAATACACTTGAATTACCTCATGAAATGGTATGAAATATTCTACCTTGTGAATTGCTCTATCCTTGCATACCCCTATGAGGCTCTGGTTTAGGAGAAGCTATTCAATACTAATAATCTACAGCAGGCTTACACCTAATGACAGGAATTCAAGCATACAGTAATCAAAATGACATGTCGAACAAACAGTACATCATGAGCGTGGACAAATGACAGGAGGTCCCAAAAAGCCTATAAAATCTCATGTCCCTCTCATTGTTAACAGACCACAACGTAAAACAGAAAGATGGGACATTAGAGGTTAGGGGTCTTACATAATACATATTGAGGCCCCCCCTGAGTTCTATATTATGTTATCATTGCGTTGTGCATTATTTATTTGACAGTGTTCAAAAAATTATTTGTCATAGTGTAAATAATCACCTGATACACATCACATCATAATTTTACAATCGTGTTTTTCTTGTGCAACAACTTGAGGAATCCGAGATTACAGTACAGGAAAAGCTATTTATTTCAATATATCCAACTATTTCAACTTCCGTCTAATCCTTATCCGATTATACAAGCTGTTTCTGTGTGAACACTCATTCACAAGGGTTCATTACAGTCAAAGGAAGGTAGCATGAAGAATCTGAGAGCTAGAAGCATGGAATCTTCCATCTAACTGCTAAATTAGGGACAATGACATGCTTTTTAATACCACTATGTTCACCCACTGAATGAATGAATTAAATAATAAATGGACGGATGGATGGATGAGTGAATTAATGAATCCCAAAATGGTTCCAGTGGCTGACCCTTCTCTAAACTCGCTTTGACTTTGTGTTTGTGTCACTGAGCATGTCCCCCTGCTCCCCTGTCCCTCCTCACCCCCTGCCCCCTTCACTCTCTGCTCCACTGCCTGCTTACTGTAATTACTGTCGACGACTCAGATTAGCAGACTGGAAATCACAGTAGACAGGTCCCTTTGCTTTCAGTTCACGGGGTGACCCAGGCCAGACTGTTTTTTTGTGATTGCCATGAATACTGAGAAAGTCAGAGAGAACAGAACCCAGTAGAAACATGAATAAAGCTTTGTTTAGATGTTAGACCCTTGATCAAAGAATAATGAAGGAAGCACTGCACTGCACTGCTCCCTTTCCATTAATATATAGGGAGAAGAAATATGCAACAGAATACAAGGACCGAGGCCACATTCATTATGTAAATGAAATAGAACTATTAAGAATGAGAACACATTTTCTGGGTGTCATATGAATCTGAAGCTCAGTGCATCACCTTATAGATCATGTGTGTGTTGTCTCTGCTACTGCAGGTCTTTTGAATGGCCAAATATACTGTATGTGTGTCCTTTTTCTGTCCACAGGTGGGTTCCTGATCCCATACCTGCTTATGCTGGTCCTGTTGGGGGTACCCCTGTTCTACATGGAGTTAGCCATTGGCCAGAAGATGCGTCTGGGCAGCATTGGAGCATGGAGAGCTATTAGCCCCTATCTGGGGGGAGTGGGTGAGTACTGAATATACAGTACCAGTCGAAGTTTGGACACACCGACTCATTCAAGGGTTTTTGTTACTATTTTCTACTGTAACGATGTGCGCTGAGAGTTGGGAAGCAAGTTCAGGGAGTGAGTGTTTTTAATAAATAAACGCAACATAAAACAAGTAACACGAACAACACACACATGACACTGGAACAGAAACAATAACGCCTGGGGAAGGAACCAAAGGGAGGGACATATATATATGGAAGGTAATAAGGGAGGTGATGGAGTCCAGGTGAGTCTAATGACGCGTAGGTGCGCGTAACGATGATGACAGGTGTGCGCCATAACGAGCAGCCTGATGACCTAGAGGCCGGAGAGGGAGCACACTAGTGAACACTATAATAGTGAAGAAATCAAAACTATGAAATAACACATATGGAATCATGTAGTAACCAAAGAAGTATTAAATCAAATATTCAAAGTAGCCAACCTTTGTCTTGATGACAACTTTGCACACTCTTGGCATTCTCTCAACTATCTTCACCTGGAATGCTTTTCCAACAGTCTTGAAGGAGTTCCCACATATGCTGAGCACTTGTTGGTTGCTTTTCCTTCACCCTGCAGTCCAACTCATCCCAAACTATCTCAATTGGGTTGAGGTCAGGTGATTGTGGAGGTCAGGTCATCTGATGCAGCACTCCATCACTCTCCTTCTTGGTCAAATAGCCCTTACACAGCCTGGAGGTGTGTTTTGGGTCACTGTCCTGTTGAAAAACAAATGATAGTCCCACTAAGCACAAACCAGATGGGAAGGCGATGCTGGTTAAGTGTGCCATGAATTCTAAATAAGTCACAGACAGTGTCACAAGCAAAGCACCCCCACACCTCATCCTCCATGCTTCACGGTGGGAACCACACATGCGGAGATCATCCCTTCCACAAAAAAATCCACAAATTAACTTTTAACAAGACACACCTGTTAATTGAAATGCATTCCAGGTGACTACCTCATCAATCTGGTTGAGAGAATGCCAAGAGTCTACAAAGCTGTCATCAAGGCAATGGATGGCCACTTTGAAGAATCTCAAAAATAAAATATATTTTGATTTGTTTAACACTTTTTTTGGTTACTACATGATTCCATGTGTGTTATTTCACAGTTTTGATGTCTGCACTATTATTCTACAATGTAGAAAATAGTAAAAAATAACCCTTGAATGAGTAGGTGTATATCATTTTTTTCTTTATTACTTTTAATAATATTTTTGGGGACAGTGGACACTGCACATAGAGTGCTACACATGTATGGGTGCACACTGCCATTGCATAAAGTACATACATTTGCCTTTAATTGATCACATTACACACATTTAAATATATGGTTTTGTTACATTTAGGCCAGTACTTTTGTGTCAAATGTACAGTGTTGGGGAAGCTCTCTAAAAATATAGTTTATAGTTTAAGCTACCAATTACTTCACACTGGAAGAAAAATATAGTTTACTTAACTAAAGTTACTTTGAAAAAGTAGTTCACTACATACAAATGATCATATGTAAATCTAAAATGTCATTGACTTCAAATTGCAAGAACAGATCACTTTGGGGTCATATGTTAACAAAATGTGTAATTTAGCTTATTAAAAAAACTGCTTCAAGTGAGAATTAGGCAGGTCTGACTCTGAAAAAGAAAGGAAAGTATTGCCTACATATTGTCTATTCTTTTTGCAAAAAATGTAGTTTGTGTAGTTAACTACTCCGCTACATGGCAACAAAGTAATTAACTGGAGGGTTCTACCTGGAACTTAAAAGGGTTCAACCTGGAACCAAAAAGAGTTCTGCTATGGGGACACCCCTAAAATGTAAGCTACTGTAACTAGTA
Organism: Salmo salar; assembly: GCF_965601325.2. Lineage (NCBI taxonomy): Eukaryota > Metazoa > Chordata > Actinopteri > Salmoniformes > Salmonidae > Salmo > Salmo salar. Next base: position 29,792,095 of record NC_138292.1, read on the forward strand.
ATTAAATTACTAGTTGAACTACATGTAGTTTACTTCTTCCCAACATTGCAAATGTATTTCAACAACCTAATAAAAGTATCCTTATCAAAGACGCAAATGAGATATCTGCTTATAGTTTAAATGTATCTGTTCGTCTCTCTGCTGGTTCCAGGTCTGGCCAGTGTTGTGACCTCCATGTACCTATGCCTCTATTACAACGTCATCAATGCATGGAGTTTCTGGTACCTCTTTCATTCATTTCAGGTTAGTTCCAGTCTCACAATGGCAAAATGATCTTTATTTTCAATAGAGCAACTCAAAGTATTTGACCTCCATTCAAATGTATGATGCAATCATAAAATGTAGACCATCTTCAATAACTTGTTACAATCTTATTACAAGGTGTATCAACAGGCTCCCTCAGCTTTGAGGACACACTACTGGTCCTGTGCAGACTGTTTTGTTTGGAATCTTAGAAGATGCAGTTCATTGCTCTAGTGCTATCTGTAATGTCCTGTGCCTGACCTGACCTGTGCTGTTTCCTCCCACTCTGCTCCAGTCGATCCTGCCATGGGCAGAGTGCCCGGTTAACAGCAACCTGACTGGCCATGTGGAGGAGTGTGAGCGGGCCACGCCCACACAGTACTTCTTCTACAGAGAGACCTTGGACATCTCTGGGTCCATTGAGGAGAACGGAGGGATTCACATGGGACAGGCGCTCTGCCTCCTGCTGGCCTGGATGATTGTCTACCTGTTCATCGTCAAGGGGGTCAAGTCCACCGGGAAGGTGAGAGGTCAGAGATCAGCTTGGTAATGATGGACAGGGTCAAGACAGTTATGGTACCCTTATGTCATGCTAGCTGAAGATCTAGTGGACATGGGTCACTATCGTCTCCTGTGTCATACAGGCAACTGCCAAAATAAAGGAAACACCAACATAAAGTGTCTTAATAGGTTATTGGGCCACCACGAGCCAGAACAGCGTCAATGCACCTTGACATAGAGTTCCAGACACTTATAGAATCTATCGGAGGGATGCAACACCATTCTTCCACAAGAAATTCCATAATTTGGTGTTTTGTTGCTGGTGGTGAAAACGCTGTTGTAGGCACCGCTCCAGAATCTCCCATAAGTGTTCAATTGGGTTGAGATCTGGTGACTGAGACAGCCATGGTATATGGTTTACATAGTTTTCATGCTCATCAAACTATTCAGTGCCACCTCATGCCCTGTGGATGGGGGCATTGTCATCCTATGGGGGCATAGCCATGGTGGCCAAAATAATGGCCTGCCCAGCATTTTTATACATGACCCTAAGCATGATAGGATGTAAATTGCTTAATTAACTCAACTGCTTTCAGTATACTTTGTATCCCTCATTTAGTCAAGTGTTTCCTTTATTTTGGCAGTTACCTGTATTTTTACTGAGCAGAGGAAAACAGTCAGCTGAGAGGTGACCTCGATAACAAAGGAAAGGGTTAAGAAAGTTATTCGTAATGGCGAGACAAGGTACAAACAGTTCAATATTCTATATGGTCAGATAGTTATCCATCAAGGCATTGCGAATAAAACAGTCAAAGTTTGTGGCTGCAGAGTTTGCCAACTCAGAATTATGGGGCAGGGGAAGGGGTAGGGGAAGCAGATCCAATGGATCTTTACTGAACTGAGGAAAACATCAGCTGAGAGAGTGAATTTTGAAAACCTTAGCCTACTTCATTACATAACTATGTAGAGTGGGAGTCTCTGAGGAGACAAGCCAGGGTGAAAGCAAAGGATACTGTGTCACAGACAGAGAACTGTTTTCTAGTCTGCTGTTCACAGTGGATTCATGGCAGAACTGGTGTTATGGGCGGGCCCTAGGGAGCCTGGCTCGCCCTGCCGTACCTCCTTGCCCGTCCAAATGAAATATTGAAATATTAATAATTTATTTGACCGAGATGCGCACAGACACAAAGACGCATCAATCTCAGATAAAGCATCCGAGCGAGTGAAACAGCACCCCTCTGTCTCCTTATGTGTAGACCATGTATCTGATGCTCTCTGGACAAAAGGAGTATGGTATGCCTTACTTTTTCTGGCCAGACAGCATCAGATACATCTGCTACATTTTTACATTTACATTTTTACATTTTTGTCATTTAGCAGACACGCTTATCCAGGGGGCTCATTCTCGCCAAAATCTGTCCTGAATAAGTCCAATGCGTTTCTATAGGCATAATATGCAGACCTAAGCTTGTAGCCTGCAGAACGACTCGTATTGTTAGGGTGGAGAAATTTGAATCTCGTCATTATATACAAATCTCTGATTTCAGCCACTTGCGAATTAGAAAGGAAAGTTGGCAGGTGCACAGTGCACTGTTCAGATGCTGGCTTCCCCTAAAGTAAATTGATGTTTTGCCAAAATTACACAATTACTCCTGTCTAAATACAATCATTCAAAATACTTTACCAGAGAGCTTGACTTAGCCACGGAGGATCATTAAGTTCTTCATGTTTTTTTTTTATCTATCTGTGGATTGTTTCAAATCACAAGTGTGTAGGCCTATGCCTATTTGGGAAGCCAGCAATTTTGGCAGCGCGCATGGCAATACAGTGCCTTGCAAAAGTATTTTTGAAAAGGTGTTTTTCCTATTTTGTTGAATTACAACCTGTACTTTAAATTGATTTTTATTTGGATTGCATGTAATGGACATACACAAAATAGTCCAAATTGGTGAAGTGAAATGAAAAAATTCTAAAAATTCTAAAAAATTAAATATGGAAAAGTGGTGCGTGCATATGTACCCCCTTTGCTATGAAGCCCCTAAATAACATCTGGTGCAACCAATTACCTTCAGAAGTCACATAATTAGTTAAACAAAGTCCACCTGTGTGCAATCTGTGTCACATGATTTGTCACATGATCTCAGTATATATACACCTGTTCTGAAAGGCCCCAGTGTCTGAAACGTCACTAAGCAAGGGGCACCACCAAGCAAGCGGCACCATGAAGACCAAGGAGCTCTCCAAACAGGTCAGGTACAGATCAGGGTCGGGTTATGCAAAAATATCTGAAACTTTGAACATCCCTCGGAGCACTGTTAAATCCATTATTAAAAAATTGAAAGAATATGGCACCACAACAAACCTGCCAAGAGAGGGCCACCCACCAAAACTCATGGACCAGGCAAGGAGGGCATTAATCAGAGGCAACAAAGAGACCAAAGATAACCCTGAAGGAGCTGCAAAGCTCCACAGCGGAGATTGGAGTATCTGTCCATAGGATCACTTTAAGCCGTACACTCCACAGAGCTGGGCTTTATGGGAGAGTGGCCAGAAAAAGCCATTGCTTAAAGAAAAAAATAAGAAAACATGTTTGGTGTTCACCAAAAGGCTTGTGGAGACTCCCCAAACATATGGAAGAAGGTACTCTGGTCAGATGAGACTAAAATGTAGCTTTTTGGCCATCAAGGAAAATGCTATGTCTGGCGCAAACCCGACACCTCTCATCACCCCGAGAACACCATCCCCACAGTGAAGCATGGTGGTGGTGGCAGCATCATGCTGTGGGGATGTTTTTCATCGGCCGGGACTGGGAAACTGGTCAGAATTGAAAGAAGGATGGATGGCGCTAAATACAGGGAACTTCTTGAGGGAAACCTGTTTGTCTTCCAGAGATTTGACACTGGGATGGAGGTTCACCTTCCAGCAGGACAATGACCCTAATTATGCTGCTAAAGCAATACTCAAGTGGTTTAAGGGGAAACATTTAAATGTCTTGGAATGGCCTAGTCAAAGCCCAGACCTCAATCCAATTGAAAATCTGTGGTACGACTTAAAGATTACTGTACACGAGCAGAACCCATCCAACTTGAAGGAGCTGGAGCAGTTTTGCTTTGAAGAATGGCCAAAAATCCCAGTGGCTAGATGTGCCAAGCTTATAGAGACATACCCCAAGAGACTTACATTTACATTTTACATTTACGTCATTTAGCAGACGCTCTTATCCAGAGCGACTTACAAATTGGTGCATTCACCTTATGATATCCAGTGGAACTTGCAGCTGTAGTTGCTGCAGAAGGTGGCTCTACAAAGTATTGACTTTGGGGAGGTGAATAGTTATACACGCTCAAGTTTTCTGGTTTTGTCTTATTTCTTGATTGTTTCACCCCAAAATATATTTTGCATCTTCAAGGTGGTAGGCATGTTGTGTAAATAAAATGACACAAACCCCCCCCCAAAAAAATTATTCCAGGTTGTAAGGCAACAAAATAGGAACAATGCCAAGGGGGATGAAAACTTTCGCAGGCCACTGTAGGCCTAGCTGATTATTGAGTTGCGTATGTCCGTGAAAGGCATCTAAAATGTGTGAAGGTAATGTGTCTTGAGTATAATTGAAAATGTTGAGACAAGAATAAGGGGACGTGTGTGGCGAAAATATGGGCGTCTGCGTCTCTCTCCAGAATACATGCACTCAGCTTTCAATAATGTGCTCCAATGTCTCCCAACAATTCTTGCACATTCATTGTTTTGTGTGAATTGTTTTCCCTTTGTTTATTTTGATCAATTCCCCATTACATACAGTATGTAACAAGTAGGCCTAGTCAAGGTGCCGTTAATCCCGTCATTTGTTTATGAAAGAGGTTCACCTAGGGGTTACGATAGGGGCTGTACCAAATGTTTGATGTTTTATAATAATTGATTATGCTTATGTTGTATTAATAGAAGGGGAGGGGTTATAAGACCCCTCCCTCACATTTATAGGGTCCTAGACTACATATTAACTATATATAAATAAGAGGTTTAATATTGTTCCACAGTACTTTTCTAGGCTCTCTGCCTCTTATGAAGAAACTGTCTGAGAAATATGTGACTGTGAAGACAGAACTCTGCAGGGGAGTGTAAGAGTTAAGAGATTAGTCAGACATTCCACTATAAAGCAACTTGGACATTTACTGCTAAGCTTTTAGATAGCTATATAAACAAGAGTTTTAGTGTTGCGTAGGCATGGTTTTGGTCTCATGAGTAGAAGATAATGATGTAGGCAGTGACATCACTAGGGCTGGACTTCAGGTTTAATAAAATAACTTGGGACCTCTTATATTTTGCAGAATTTACTCGGAAACATGCATGCTATGTTCCTGGTGTCAACTTCTGTCTGCAATTGCATTAAAGGTTTTTGAATGATTTAATTAAAGATATTGTCATAATGCTAATTTCACCAATGAGCCAATGATTGACAAGGAAATGAACCCCAACAGTTACATACATTTCTGTTAATTCATGTATCACAGTAATTTACTGTTCTCATTCTTGGAGTAGAAACATTGTTTGCAGAGTTCACAATCTGCTACACTTGTGAGAAACAAGTTTTGGTTTATTTAGGAGTTTTGCAATTTTTTTCCTATGTATTTTGTTTGGAGTGCCCCATGTGAGAAATGAGCATGTGTATGGTTTCTCTGTCATAACATGGAGGGAGCGCACACATCTGAGCACGCCAACCTGCTGAGTTGATACAATGTTGCACTTCACTAGCAATAGCTCAAGTCAAGACAGATAGAAAGGGATGCAGAGAGATTAATGCGATTGGAAAAAAAACTGAATTTATATCATGATATTTTCTACTGTTTTAATTTGTTAAGCCCATTTTATTTAGTTGACGATGAAAGTTATAGGCCTACTGCTGCATTGGCCATCTCCGAGTTCCATGTGCTAATTTCTTTAGCCGCCAATGAATCAGAGTGTATCAATGTGTCCAAGGCTGGTGCTCTTGCATTCGTTGAGATTTTTATCATTTTAATTCAGATTTTTCTGATTAACCATGTGATAGTAATTTTGAGAAACATTTTTTTTTTTCACCTTTATTTAACCAGGTAGGCCATTTGAGAACAAGTTCTCATTTACAACTGCGACCTGGCCAAGGTAAAGCAAAGCAGTGCGGCACAAACAACAACACAGAGTTGCACATGGAATAAACAAACGTACAGTCAATAACACAATAAAAAAAATCTATATACAGTGTGTGCAAATGAGGTAAGATTAGGGAGGTAAGGCAATAAATAGGCCATAGTGGCGAAGTAATTACAATTGAATAATTAAACACTGGAGTGATAGATGTGCAGAAGATGAATGTGCAAGTAGAGATACTGGGGTGCAAAGGAGAAAAAAAAATGTATAATAACAATATGGGGATGAGGTTGTTGGATGGGCTATTTACAGATGGGCTATGTACAGGTGGAATGATCTGTGAGCTGATGCTTAAAGTTAGTGAGGGAGATGTGAGTCGCCAGATTCAGTGGATTTTTATTTTATTTTTTATTTTTTATTTTATTTTTTTGCAATTCGTTCCAGTCATTAGCAGCAGAGAACTGGAAGGAAAGGCGGCCAAAGTAGGAATTTGCTTTGGGGGTGACCAGTGAAATATACCTGCTGAAGCGTGTGCTACGGGTGGGTACTGCTATGGTGACCAGTGAGCTGAGAAGGTGGGGCTTTACCTAGCAAAGACTTATAGATGACCTGGAGCCAGTGGGTTTGGCGACATATGAAGCGAGGGCCAGCCAACGAGAGCATACATGTTGCAGTGGTGGGTAGTATATGGGGCTTTGGTGACAAAATGGATGGCACTGTGATAGACTGCATCTAATTTGCTGAGTAGTGTTGGAGGCTATTTTGTAAATGACATCGCCAAAGTCAAGGATCAGTAGGATAGTCAGTTTTACGAGGGTATGTTTGGCAGCATGAGTGAAGGATGCTTTGATGCTAAATAGGAAGCCGATTCTAGATTTTATTTTGGATTGGAGATACTTAATGTGAGTCTGGAAGGAGATTTAAATGAAACTGTTCCACGAAGAATAACTGGCACGCAGATAGGTAGAAATGGTAGGATAAATTGTAAGCTTCCCCAAACTTGAAACTCACGAGCTGCCTATGATGTTTATTATAACGTGCAAGTGCGTGCACACAGGAGAACCTAAAAGAGGTTCATCAAAATAAATCAAATCACATTTTAATCATTGCATGCTTCGTAAGCAACATGTGTAGATTAACAGTGAAATGCTTTCTTACAGGCCCTTCCCAACAGTACAGAGATAAATAATAGAAAAGTAATAACATCGTTATCAATTGATGGAAAGATATACACAAACGTTCACTTTCACCTACAACGTCACAGTATATTCAGCGAGCAATGTTATAAAACCGTGGGACAAGTGGGCCAAATCTGTTAGAAAACAGGCAATCAGTGCAGCATAGTTGAACTTTGACCCTGAATCCCCCTGCTGTTTCTGCCCTCTAGGTGGTGTACTTCACAGCCACATTCCCCTACCTGGTCCTCATCATCTACCTCATCCGTGGGGTCACCCTTCACGGAGCCATCAACGGTGTGAAGTACATGTTCACACCCAAGGTATGAATGATTAGATGAATGAAAGAACATTATTGATCAAATACAATACACTTTGTTCACATACACATGGTTAGCAGATGTTATTGCAAGTGTAGTGAAATGCTTGTGCTTCTAGTTCCGACAGTGCAGCAATATCTAACAATTTTACAACAACTACCTAATACACACAAATCTACACAAATCTAAGTAAAAGGATGGAATAAGAATGTGTACATATAAATATATGGATGAGCAAAGACAGAGCGGCATAGACGAGATGCAGAAGATCTACGTTTTCACACCCAAGGTATGGTAGCTCATGTACATTGTTCTGTTCTGTTTAATCCTGCTTTACATACAGTGGCAAGAAAAAGTATGTGAACCCTTAGAAATTATCTGGATTTCTGCATAAGTTGGTCATAAAATTAGATCTGATCTTCATCACAACAGACAAACACAGTGTGCTTAAACTAACACACAAGTATTGTATTTTTCTTGTCTATATTGAACCCATCATTTAGACATTCACAGTGTAGGTTGGAAAAAGTATGTGAACCCCTAGGCCAATGACTTCTCCAAAAGCTAATTGGAGTCAGCTAACCTTGAGTACAATCATTGAGATGAGATTGGAGATGTTGGTTAGGGCTGCCATGCCCTATCAAAAAACTCACAACATTTGAGTTTGCTATTCACAAGAAGTATTTAGTTCATTAATTCGTCCATTTAAAAAAAAAATAAACAAGCACACATAAAACTTAAGCCATACATGCACATGAATAAAATCATCGAGGATAACACAAAGTCTGGGACTTATTTCCATTGTGGTCCTCTTGCGACAAGATGGCTAGACAAGATCGAACACAGTATGGCAGTGAAATAATAAAACAAAAACATAAAAGAACATCTATCTCATCATTCCAGTTACATCATAGGGGTTATTCATATGGGCATCAAACATTTTTGCCTGAATGAACCATGCCTTGAACAAAAGAGATCTCAGAAGACCCAAGATTAAGAATTGTTGACTTGCATAAAGCTGGAAAGGGTTACAAAACTCTAAAAGCCTTGATGTTCATCAGTCCACGGTAAGACAAATTGTCTATAAAATGGAGAAAGTTCAGCACTGTTGCTCCGCTCCCTAGGAGTGGCCATCCTGCAAAGATGACTGCAAGAGCACAGCGCAGAATGCTCAATGAGGTTAAGAATCCTAGAGTGTCAGCTAAAGACTTACAGAAATCTCTAGAACATGCTAGCATCTTTGTTAACGAGTCTACGATACGTAACACACTAAACAAGAATGGTGTTCATGGGAGGAAATCACGGAAGAAGCCACTGAAGTTCGCAAAAGAGCATCTGGATGTTTCACAGCGCTACTGGCAAAATATTCTGTGGACAGATGAAACTACAGTTGAGTTGTTAGGAAGGAACACACAACACTGTGTGGAGAACAAAAATGCACAGTACACCAACATCAAAACCTCATCCAACTGTAAAGTATGGTGAAGGGAGCATCATGGTTTGGAGCTGCCTCAGGCCCTGGAGAGCTTGCTATCGTCGACGGAAAAATTCCCAAGTTTAGCAAGACATTTTGCAGGAGAATGTAAGTCTCTGTCCGCCAATTGAAGCTCAACAGGAGTTGGGTGATGCAACAGGACAATGACCCAAAACACAGAAGTAAATCAACAACAGAATGGCTTCAACAGAAGAAAATGCACCTTCTGGAGTGGCCCAGTCAGTCCTGACCTCAACCCAATTGAGATGCTGTGGCATGACCTCAAAGCGGTTCACACCAGACACCAATAATATTGCTGAACTGAAACAGTTTTGTAAAGAGGAATGGTCAAAAATTCCTCCTGACCGTTGTGCAGGTCTGATCCGCAACTACAGAAAACGTTTGGTTGAGGTTATTGCTGCCAACCAATTATTAAATCCAAGGGTTCACATACTTTTCCCACCCTGCTCTGTGAAAGTTTAGTGTGTTCAATAAAGACATGAAAATGTATAATTGTTTGTGTTTTATTAGTTTAAGCAGACTGTTTGTCTATTGTTGGGACTTATATGAAGATCAAATCAAATTTATGCAGAAGTCCAGGTAATTCCAAAGGGTTAACATACTTTTTCTTGCCACTATGTGTGTGTGCTACTAATATGCTTTACTAATATGTGTGTGTGTGTGTTTGCTGTCTTAGATGGAACAGCTGGCTAACCCCACTACGTGGATCAATGCGGCCACTCAGATCTTCTTCTCTCTGGGCCTGGGCTTTGGATCCCTCATCGCCTTTGCCAGCTACAACCAGTACAACAACAACTTTCAGAAGCAGGCCATCGTCGTGTCCATGGTCAACAGTAGCACCTCCATCTTCGCCAGTATCGTCACCTTCTCCATCTATGGCTTTAAGGCCACCTTCAACTACGAGAGCTGCCTGGAGAGGTGAGGCCCTGGGTGGGGTCACGGTCTGGTTGGTTGTCTCATTGACTTTGGCATTGAACTTTCAACTCAGAGGGGTAGGTGACACCACTCAGCAGCACTCAGCCAGTACAAACGTAAACAATTCTAGGTCAAACATATGCAATGAATTTAACGTCTGTAGACTGTAGCAGTTTCTGCAGACATACAAATGGAAGAAATGGCAGGTGCTTAGTCTGGGGAAGGCATTGAAATCTAGATCAGCAATGAGAGGAATTGTATAAGGGGCTAGATATACTGTATGATTCAGATCAGAAATGCCCTTTCCAGTGGCATAGCATGCAGCCACTGGAAAGGGCTGGAGGTCCCAACCCAAAAATGTATAAATGTCATAAGCCATGGCAAAATGTCTAGAATTACAGAAAATTAGCTATAAAACTGCTAAATTGTCTCTCAACCTCATGGCAAAATGCATAGAATAGCAGGAAATTTGCTTTAAAACTGCACATTTCTCTGCCCCATGGCAAAATGTGTAGAATTGCAGGAAGTTACCTGGCCCCCTGCCCCCACCTAAAAAAAAACAGTTTTCAGAGAAACTGCGCTACACCACTTGCCTTTTCAGAACACTGACATTTATTTTCTTCTCCCAGGGTGCGACTGCTGCTCCTGAACACCTTTGATCTATCAGAGGACACCATCAGTCTGGAGAATGTCAACCACTGGATCGCTGAGCTGAACAGGACACACCCAGAACAGTTTGCCAATCTGGGAGGTAGGCTGGAGACCTGTGACCTAGAGGCTGAACTAGACACGGTAGGTCATGATGACACAACTCAAATAATAGGAAATAATAGGAAAACTTGTGCAAAATACTGATAAGACAACTTAATTTGCTACTTCTCTTAGGGCTCGATTCAATCTGAATCGTGGAAGTTCTGCGATATAGCGAGATTGCCTTTAAATTTCAATGTTCCAGCATTCGCAGAGACTGCATTCAGGGTAAATGCTGCATAAGTCGGCTCAATCTGATCTTACCTTAACATTTTTGCACTATAGCTCAGAACTTCCGCAATATGGATTGAATCGAGCTGTAAGGGTCCTGTGTGTAGCTGGTGTAGAGAGTCAGGCGCAGGACAGCAGATATGAGTAATCAACGTACTTTAACTCAAAAAGACAAATTTACAAAGTAACATCACGAGCCCACAAAGACAGACCGAATTACGATAAACAATCACTCACAAACACAACATGGGAATCAGAGGGTTAAATAATAAACAAGTAATTGGTTGAGTGAAGCCAGGTGTGTAAGACAAAGACAGAACAAATGGAAAATGAAAAGTGGATCGGTGGTGGCTAGAAAGCCGGTACCGCCGAACGCCGCCCGAACAAGGAGAGGGACTGACTTCGGCGGAAGTTGTGACACGAGCCCTTAATCTAACAACATACCTCTGGTTTCCTGACAATATGTTATCATGTAGCAACAAAATAAATGGATTTTACTGTGAGGCAATAATAACTTCACTCACCATTCTATAAATCTTTAATATTTTAGTCATAGTTCAATGTCACCTATACAACTTTATTTGACTCTGTGGTAGTGAGATGTGGCAAATATCATTGGCTGTTGCAGTTACAATTAATGTTAATATTTAATTTTCAACGCTCTTCTGTATTTTCCATTTTGTCTTTAATAAACCATCCCACTTAACTTTCAAATGGAGGAAAGCAAAAAATGTAATACTGACTTCAGACACTTTTGCACTATGCAGGACTGAATATCCACTAAACTCTCTCTCTCTCGTGCTCTCTCGTCGCTCTGCTCTCTCTCTCTCACTCTCCCTCTCTCTCTCCTCCCAGGCTGTTGAGGGTACAGGCCTGGCCTTCATAGTGTACAGTGAGGCCATTAAGAACATGCCCGTGTCTCAGCTGTGGTCTGTGCTCTACTTCATCATGCTGCTGCTGCTGGGCATGGGCAGTATGCTGGGCAACGTCATCGCCGTCATCACCCCCCTCAGTGACTTGAAGTTCATCAACCGCTACATGAGCACCAAAACACTCAATGGTGAGAGAGAAGGGGTGATGAGGGTAAGGGGGGGAAGAGGGGGTTAGGGTTGAGCTAAGGTGTGGTCGTGAAGCTAGGTTTAGGGTTGTGGTTGAGGGTAAGAATTGAGCTAAGGTGTGAACATGAAGCTAGGTTTAGGGTTGTGGTTGAGGGTAAGAATTGAGCTAAGGTGTGGTCGTGAAGCTAGGTTTAGGGTTGTGGTTGAGGGTAAGAATTGAGCTAAGGTGTGGTCGTGAAGCTAGGTGTAGGGTTGTGGTTGAGGGTAAGAATTGAGCTAAGGTGTCTACATGAAGCTAGGTTTAGGGTTGTGGTTGAGGGTAAGAATTGAGCTAAGGTGTGAACATGAAGCTAGGTTTAGGGTTGTGGTTGAGGGTAAGAATTGAGCTAAGGTGTGAACATGAAGCTAGGTTTAGGGTTGTGGTTGAGGGTAAGAATTGAGCTAAGGTGTGAACATGAAGCTAGGTTTAGGGTTGTGGTTGAGGGTAAGAATTGAGCTAAGGTGTGAACATGAAGCTAGGTTTAGGGTGGACCCGGGTGTGTCTTGTCCTTAGGTTGGTGTGTCTGTTCTGCCTGCTGCTTGAGTTAGGTGTGTGTTGTCCCATCCTAAATTTTACATTTTAGTCATTTAGCAGATGCTCTTATCCAGAGTGACTTACAGTTAGTGCATTCATCTTAAAATGGCTAGGTGAGATAACTACATAACACCGGCGTAGTAAGTACGTTTTTTTTATGTCTTATTTATTATCTTATTTAAGATACTATTTGATGAGAGAGGTTTTCAGAAGATGGGTAATGGGTAGGGACTCTGCTGTACTAACATCAGGGGAAGCTGGTTCAACCATTGGGTGGCCAGGACAGAGATAAGCTTGGACTAGGCTGAGTGGGCCAATCCTCTAGGTTTGGTGTGTGTGAGACTAACAGGTGTGTTGTCATATCCTGTAGGTCTGGTGTGTCTATTCTGCCTGCTGCTTGGCCTGGGCTTCACCACCCGTTCTGGGAACTACTGGTTCACCATGTTCAACGACTATGGAGCCACCTTCTCTCTGCTCTTCATCGTCCTCATTGAAGTTATCACCGTCTGCTACATATATGGCATCAAAAGGTGTGTGTGTGTGTGTGTGTGTGTGTGCGTGTGTGTGTGTGTGCAATATTGACAATGAAGAATGGCTCATTTCAGAAGCTTTCTAAGCATCATCACCATTGCTGTTCGAAATCAGAAAAACTAACACATCTTGTCATACAGTACCTTTTCTCCAAGAAACAATAGTTGAGCTGACATTATTTGAAACAGTTTCTACTTGAGAATGTGTAGCCCTACTGCAGTTGTTTGCAGCCAGTAGAGTTAAGTCTTTAAAGTACCTCATAAAAGCTGTATTGTGTCCAGTAATGCCAAACAACACTCAGCATAATCATCCACAAATACCTCACATTCCTTTCACTCTTCTCTCAGGCTTTTGACTTGGCTGTACTGTAGTTTTTTAAGTTGGGCTTGTACTGTTTATTAAAAGCAAAATGGCTTATGAAGCATATAAGCAATTTCCTTTGAATGTCAAATGAATGTTTAAACTAAAATACCATGGTTGTCTTTTGCCCATCCAAAATATATGAAAGTATTTTAGGAAGGGAAAGGGGATACCTAGTCAGTTGCACAGCTGAATGTATTCAACCAAAATGTGTCTTCCACATTCAACCCCTCTGAATCAGAGCGGTGCGGGGGGCTGCCTTAATGGACATAGTCATCATGTCAATGCTCCTGCAACCTTTCCCTCTCCAGGTTTGAGAAGGATGTAGAAGACATGTTAGGTCATCGTCTTAACTGGTACTGGAAGATCATGTTGGCAGGAGTCAGTCCCATCCTCCTCATTGCACTATTCATCTTCTACATCGTCAACTATATCCAGGGAGGAACGCCCACATACCAGGCCTGGAACAAAGAACTGGTAAAGCCTCTCTTTATCTCCAATATCTTATCAATAACCCTGTCATTACACTAACAAGCACTCAGCCCAAAAAACGGGTAAAATGAGATTGTACTTTATTAATCCCCAAAGGGAGATTTGATTGTACCAGTCATGCATGAATGAAAGAAAATCACTGGAACAGAATATGCTGCACCCAGATACAATGTTGATCTCTGCCTGTCCTGTTGTCTTCCCACTCCTCCAGGGGAAGTCTGTGGTGACGGAGTATCCTCCCTACGCCCAAGCCTTCATCGGCCTCCTCCTAGCCTCCTCTGTCTGCTGTATCCCTTTGACGGCCCTCTACACCTACTGGAAGAGGAGGAACCTGGCCAGTGGGAAGAGAGAGCGCACTGTCAGCACTGTGTCAGCGTAAAGACCGACGTATTGGTTGACAGACGGAGTGACACAAGGCAGAGCTGCTACATTACGGCTCTGAGACTGACTGGACACGCTAGTTATAGGATCGACTGATCGACAGCCTACTGTCCGTATCATGGTTGTCTTAACAGAACGGTACCTCACCCTCCTGGTGCGGTGGTTCATGCCACACCACAAACCAAAGGCCCTTTTTCTCCCCCCGGGGCAGGCTGGCTCTGCCACTGTGCTGCTGGTGGACAGACTGGCAGATCTGTACCTAGCATTAGGCCTAGTCGTACTTTGGCATCTAACACTTACTGGGTGATAATAGTGAACTTTTGTATTTTGTAGTTGTGGTTCTGAGCAGGGCTTAGAACTACATCCAAAATATTTCAGAAGTGAAAAACAAACAAATCATCTTGTCAATGGTTTATTGCATTGTTTAAAGGCCCAGTGCAGTAAAAAACACGATTTCCTGTGTTTTATACATATTTCCAGGCTATGAGGTTGGAATAATACTGTGATATTGGGAAAATTATTATAATCCCTTTTAGTGTAAGAGCTGTTTGGTGGGATGGAGCTTAGGCCTGCCTGATGACATCACCATGTGGTAAATTAGTTAATAGACCAATAAGAGTTCCAAACTTCTGCATATAACAGCTAGTTTTCCGTTTTCCCCTCCCCACTCAGACCTCTCCAAGACAGTCCCAGCATAATTCTTGCTTGAGAAATTGCTCTTTGCTAAGAAGCTATTTTGGTTTCTTTTTGACCATTTTAAATGAAAACAATCACAGTAGGGTACTTAATTGTAACCCATAAATTATATGATATTGAGATAAAAATGACTGCATTGGACCTTTAATGTTTAGCTTTCAGTAGCAGATTTTTGGGACAGTGTGTCAACCCTCTTTATTTAAAGCTCCACAAAATCTTTAAGATATTTTTTCCCTTAAATGTCAGTATGGTGAAGTATGTTGTATCCCATTGGTTTACTGTAGATATTCTGTAGATTACTCAATGAGTTGTGAGATATGTTGAGTGCCTGGATGTACAAGCAGACCTTTGTCTGACTCGGTTATGACTGAATACAGTCTGACTGGTGTCAAATGACCAAGAACAACTTGTAGCAATAGCTGTATGTGATATAGTGTTTGCAAACATACTGATAATTTCACATAACACGAACAAATCTCTATGACCAGGACCATGACCATATCTATACCTATGGGCTTTGCTGTCAATCCACCATCAGTGACTTCTTACCAGGATCATACTCAGTGGGGTGCAATGTAACAGAATGTTCAGATAGATATATATTCTGTAGAACAGACACTTGTTCTCTGTCAATTAGAATAGGAAATCATGTCAGCTCTATAGGAAGCATTTCTTTCTGCAACATTCCAGAGCGTTTCACCTCCTGAACGTGTGAAAGTTTCTGTGCTCTTCTAATTAGAAAGTATTGTAGTGTTGCACTGCTGTCATAGAATCCATATGAACTGGACGTAGGATACAGCCCAATGGCTATGCACCAATGTGCTGTGCATATTCACGAGCACAAAATACAATGTAGACCTACTCTTTTTACAGGCAAATGTATGGGTTTGCACAGAAACAATTGCCAAACATGTTGTAATACTGTGAGCATTTTTCATGTGAACAATTTGAAACCATCCATTTATAATAACAGGGGCGCAACTTTCACTGGGCCGGGGGGACAGGTCCCCCCTACATTCTGAAATTGCATTTTTGTCCCCCGCTGGTTTTATCATTGGAATGTGATAAAAATTGAGGCAACGGTGTGCTTTAGGACCATGCAGAGGCCTCCGAGCGGTCAGGTAGGCTGTTTGGAGTGTTTATCCAACTGGATTAAAAAAGAAAAACATTCTAAAATCAAAGTTGTGCCCCTGTACAGTGATGGAAACAGTACAAATATATTTGCACACTATGTTTAATACAGGTTGGTGTTAGTGTGAACCAAGTATTGGTGTGAACAATTATTATTTTAACTGTAGTACCACAATGGTGTGTTCATGTTTTCTAAGTAGTATTTTCTATGGTGAAATTATTAAAGACATGAAGACATTTGAACCATTGGTATGAGTGAACAAGATACACACACACACATACAGCAGCCAGCCTGTTGCAAACCAGCCATTTCATTCAGTCCTACTTGCTGGTATCCAGCAAGGATGACATATTTCAATGCTATGAAATCTGGATTTTTTTTTTAAGTGCTTGGTTTGACAAGCTATGTACTTTATAATACCATTATATGTATAGACCACAAAAATATAAACGCAACATGCAACAATTTCAAAGATTTTACTGAGTTACAGTTCATATAAGGAAATCAGTCAATTGAAATAAATAAATTAGGCCCTAATCTTTGGATTTCATATGACTGGGCAAGGACACAGCCATGGGTGGGCCTGGGAGGGTATAGGCTCACCACTTGGGAGCCAGGCCCAGCCACTGGGGAACCAGGCCCAGCCAATCAGAATGAGTTTTTCCCCACAAAAGGGCTTTATTACAGTCAGAAATACTCCTCAGCACCGCCTCAGACGATCCCGCAAGTGAAGAAGACAGATGTGGAGGTCCTGGGCTAGCGTGGCTACACGTGGTCGGTGGGTGTGAGGCCCATTGAACCTACATGCCAAATTCTATAAAACGGCATTGGATGCGGCTTATGGTAGAGAAATGGACATTAAATTCTCTGGCAACAGCTTTGGTGGACATTCCTGCAGGCAGCATACCAATTGCATGCTCCCTCAAAACTTGAGACATCTGTGACATTGTGTTGTGAGACAAAACTGCACATTTTAGAGTGGCCTTTTATTGTCCCCAGCACAAGGTCCACCTGTGTAATGATCATGCTGTTTAATCAGCTTATTGATATGCCACACCTGTCAGGTGGGTGGATTATCTTGGCAAAGGAGAAATTCTCACTAACAGTGATGTAAACAAATTTGAGCACAACATTTGAGAGACTTAAGCTTTTTGTGCGTATGGAAAATATCTGGGATCTTTTATTTCAGCTCATGAAACATGGGACCAACACTTTACATGTTACGTTTATATTTTTGTCCAGTATAGCATGAGATTATATTTCTATGGGATAGACATGGGCCATCCGAGAACCACCTGCATTAAATAGCGTGTTTGTCTGAAGTTAAGCACTTTTTTTCTCTGTCTAAGACTGGAATGTAGTCTTGTCTTCAACCTAGTGAGCTGAGGTTTAGGGCTGAATATAACGGGGTCGTTCTACAAATAGAGTGCCTTTTGCACCTCTTTGATATTTAAGTAGACATTTTAAAGCCTGCTATATTAAATGAAGTGCCCTTTAATACAAATCACATGGAAAATGTAATATATCCTATTTTTTTATATGAATAAAGACTCGCTAAGGTGCCAAAAATCTACATTTTGTCATGATCCACGTCATGTTTTTCTGACTTATATATATATTTTCTTGCATTAGTGATTAATTTACGTTTGTCCCACATTTTAAGGTCAAGCCTGTTTATGTAAACTAGACAAATGTTAATATGCTGAAACTATTTCTAGTTGTGCAGCGGTCCCGAGTGGCTCAGCATTCCCCGAGTGGTGCAGCGGTCTAAGGCACTGCATCTCAGTGCTAGAGGTGTCACTACAGACACCCTGGTTTGAATCCAGGCTGTATCACAACCGGCCGTGATTGGGAGTCCCATAGGGCGGTACACAATTGGCCCAGCGTCATCCGGGTTTGTCCGGTGTAGGCCGTCATTTTAAATAAGATATTGTTCTTAACTGACTTGTCTAGTTAAATAAAGGTTAAATAAAAAATAATTATAAACTGGTTCTACGGTTTTTGGTCATTTTCTGTTGTTTTGTGGTAGAAAACTGTTAGCGTTGAGCATAAAACTTCGAGCATGTTACACATTGATGGGCAAGAAATGTTTCAAGTTATTTTTTGTTAAGCTTGCAGGGGGTTATGGCTGATTTAAGATAAAATTGTCAACCCTGTTACTTTAATTGCCATTTTTTTATTAATTTGACCTCTTGAATAGGGAATTGGAATGTGTGCTCCTCATGACAGAATTATAATATTAGGTGAAATATGTTTTTTTGACAAAATAACACTACCCAAAAGTCACTATTTTTGTGGAACAACCCAAAGGGTAATATCAACAGGAAAGTCAAAAAGAAAGGAGGACCAATTCATCCCTTTTACCAAAGAGCACCTTCTCTCTACTAAAATGTACTATTGTGTACCTCAGTAGCGCTTCCCTTCCTCCTCTTTCTACTAGATAAACAGGAAAGTGTTCTCTCCCAAATCTCAATAGCCAGTAATAGTTCCATACTTCCATTAGCATGACCACCAAGGTCCACCTTTTCAGTAGAAATTCATTTTGTGCATGTGAGATTGAGTAGTTAAATTTGTAATTTCTGTAGTCTGTTTCAATATCTGTATGGAAATAAATGCATTTAGTACTATTTTGTGATGAGGTGTCAACAATGTGACTCTGCAATATCAAATGTACTGACACATGCTATGGAAATGTATTGACACATGCTATGGAAATGTACTGACACATGCTATGGAAATGTACTGACACAAGCTATGGAAATGTACTGGCACATGCTATGGAAATGTACTGACACAAGCTATGGAAATGTACTGGCACATGCTATGGAAATGTATTCATACAAGCTATGGAAATGTACTGGCACAAGCTATGGAAATGTACTGGCACAAGCTATGGAAATGTACTGACACAAGCTATGGAAATGTACTGACACAAGCTATGGAAATGTACTGACACAAGCTATGGAAATGTACTGACACAAGCTATGGAAATATACTGACACAAGCTATGGAAATGTACTGACAAGAGCTATGGAAATGTACTGGCACATGCTATGGAAATGTGCTCATACAAGCTATGGAAATGAGTTCATACAAGCTATGCTAGCATTAGCATAATGACCGGAAGTCTATGGTATCTACTAATGCTAGCCGATACCATAGACATACAGTCATTGCGCTAAAGCTAGTTAGCATTGGCTCACAAAACTACTTCCAACTTCCTGCATACTGGACAAGGATACATAAAAATGGTATCCACAAGTTAATCTGACTCTGGGGAGGATGATCTTTGCCAAAATCCTGAAGTATTCCTTCGATTCTTCATTAAGACAACTGTTGAGAAATTCAAATTAAGGGAATAGAGCTGTGAAGTCTACTACCTAACTACCTACAGGAAAGGGAACGGAGCTGTTAAGTACACTACATACAGGGAAGGGAACACGGGTGGTTCTACTAAGGTATATGGAATTGTTTTAAATGAGAAAAAAAACATTAGATTTTTTTGGCCTTACCGCTATTAGCCCTTACAAACACATTGAATAACAGATTCACTACATGGAACAACAGATTGTCCCCTGAAAAATCAAAAGGAAGTTTGTTCTGAATTATCTATCCTATGTCTGAGAGATACAATATAAGAAAGATCAGGAAACATTTGTATTTAATTTTTTTACACCCCTTATTTTTGCCACTAAACAGTCTGGCTAAGCGGGGGGGGTCTACTAAGCTATATGAATGGTTTTAGGAAGGTCATACCAAGGAGAATATTGCTAATTGATTTTGAATTTTAAGACCCCTTGAAGTATCAAAAAAAATATATATATACAGTATCAGTCATAAGTTTGGACACACCTACTTGTTATTTCTCTTTATTTTTACTATTTTCTACATTGTAGAATAATTGTGAAGACATCACAACTATGAAATAACACATATGGAATCATGTAATAACCAAAAAACTGTTAAACAAATCAAAATATATTTTATATTTGAGATTATTTCAAAGAAGCCACCCTTTACCTTGATGACAGCTTTGCACACTCTTGGCATTCTCTAAACCAGCTTCATGAGGTAATCACCTGGAATGCATTTCAATTAACAGGAGTGTGCAAAGCTCTCATCAAGGCAAAGGGTGGTTACTTTGAAGAATCTATAATATAAAATACATTTTGATTTGTTCAAGACTTTTTGGTTACTACATGATATGGGTGATAACACCACTTTACAATGTAGAATATAGTAAAAATAAAGAAAAACCTTTGAATAAGTAGATGTCCAAACTTTTGACTGGTACTGTCACGTCCTGGCCAGTATATAAGGTTAATTGTTTTGTAGTTTGGTCAGGGCGTGGCAGGGGGTATTTGTTTTATGTGGTTCGGGGTGGTGTGTTTGTGTAAAGGGTGTTTGATTTAGTATTTCCGGGTTTTGGTTTATGTTTAGTTAATTCTATGGTTAGTCTAGTGTGTGTGTTTCTATGTTTGGTTGATTGGGGTTGGGACTCTCAGTTGAAGGCAGGTGTTGTCTATCTGCCTTTGATTGAGAGTCCCATATATTAGGGTGTGTTTGTATGTGTTATTTGTGGGTGATTGTTCTGTGCTTAGCC
Source organism: Salmo salar (assembly GCF_965601325.2). Lineage (NCBI taxonomy): Eukaryota > Metazoa > Chordata > Actinopteri > Salmoniformes > Salmonidae > Salmo > Salmo salar. Next base: position 29,812,673 of record NC_138292.1, read on the forward strand.
GTGTGCCTAGTCAGACTGTTATTGGTGTTCGTTTTTTTCGTGTTTGTTATTTTTTTATGTTCATTTTGAGAGTAATTAAAAATCAAGATGAGCATACACGTACCTGCTGCGTATTGGTCCTCCTTCACCGACGACAACCGTGACAGGTACTGTATAATTGATGAACATTTGTATTTGGCCTTACTGCTATTAGCCCATACAAACACATTGAATAACAGAATCATTACATGGAATAACAGATAGAAAATGAAGTTTATTCTGAAGTGTTTGTCCTACATTTGAGCGTATTAACAAAAATCTGGAAAAATTTTTTTTACTTTTTTTACATGTGCCTCCATATATACTTCCATAAATGTTTTCAACTTGTCACACCCTGATCTGGATCACCTGTCCTTGTGATTGTCTCCACCCCCTCCAGGTGTCGCTTATTATCCCTGGTGTATATATCCCTGTGTTTCCTGTCTCTCTGTGCCAGTTCGTCTTGTTTGCCAAATCAACCAGCGATTTTCCTCGCTCCTATTTTTTTCCCCAGTCTCTGTTTGTTTCTAGTCCTGCTGGTTTCGACCCTTGCCTGTCCTGACTCCGAACCCGCCTGCCTGACCATTCGGCCTGTTCTGACTACCAGCCTGCCTATCCCCTTGTACTGTTTTGGACTCAGATCTGGTTTCTGGCCTGACCTCGAGACTGCCTATCGTCTGGTACTGTTCGGACTCTGACCTGGTTTATGAACTCTCGCCTGTTCCTGACCTGCCTTTGCCTACTCCCTTTGTTCTAATAAATATCAGAGCTCTACCATCTGCCTCCTGTGTCTGCATTTGGGTCTCACCTTGTGCCCTTATACAACTGGTACCGGGGGACTTTCAGATGAGTCTTGTGAGGACATTGGGCATCCTAGAGCAAAACAACCAACATGTACTTGTTTGTGAGAGTCTCACCATTCAACAGATGGGTCATATTAGTGTGTAGCCGGGTGCCTAAACTGTTCGGACACTACAGACAGAAGTTGGTGGATTGGCTGTACCAAGATGAGTCCCAAGACGGTTGTGTGGGTTGTAGAGCAAAACAGAACACCATTGCGTTCATGAGTCCCATCTTTCCATAGAGGGGGTAATAATTTTGTAGGCCAGACCGTTTGGATGCTACAGACAATTTTGTGAGAAGACCGATTTTTGTGATTTCTCATGGTCTGACAAACATCGCTCTAGCTCTGTCACCTTTCACCGCAGATGCGGAAGTGAGACATATGCAGATGTGGTGGATTAAACTGACATATTTTTTGGGGATTGGGACATCGACCTTAGGGGTTTAGATTCACAATTAACCCTGTGTTGTCCGCTGAGCAGTATCCACTAACACACATCGGACAACCTTTTCCCTGGCTTAGCTGGGGGTTAAAAGTTCAGCAAAATCTACCTCTGCCACGCCTACTTGCAGATGCATGTGGATGAAAAGTCAAAGGGGCTGCTGACTGTCGTGACAGACAAGGGGCACGTCAGGCGACGGATCAGATCTTGAGTGGCTTGCCAGAAGTACAATGCTACCTGGATGACATCCTCATTACTGGAAAGGACAAAGATGACCGTCTCCAGAAATTGGATGTGACCTTACAGAGCTTGAACATTCTCTTGAACACCTTTGTTGGCACAGGGCAGAGAATAATCATCTCTGGCTCACTGCAGTGCTATAGAAGGGGTTTAGAATGTTACAGCTGCCTCGCTGCCCTAAACAAGTTCCTGAAGAAACTTTGCAAAGACAAGAATGTCTCCTTTTGTGACAATTTTTCATTGCTGTGGGAGCAATCAACACTCTTTAAACCTCCTATTATGTTGCGGGTCAATTTGATCCATTTCTACTTTTGAGTTGTTTAACACATTACTTAACCTCTCTTTTTCTCCATGAAATTAAATTACTTTTTCTCATTTAGGGTCATGAACCTAACTTCAAAATGTGGACACACTGATGTGTTGTGGAATGTTGTGGGTCATTTTGACCCGGAGGCATTCACAGTGTATAGATATATGCACCGATCCAAAATAAACAAGTGTCTTCTATGTATTTTGTTTTGACTGGTTCTGGTTGCACTTTTTTAATTATGTTTGGGTGAAAAGGATCTTTCCCAAGCTTTCTCCTTCTCAGTGCGAGAGCAGCAGATCTCTGACACAGACAATCAAAAATGAGCTCCAAACAGAAAATGCTTGTTTGTGAAAGGAAGTATGTTTAACAAATAGTTCTTCAATATAGAGTTTTTGAAATCAAATGTTCTTGTATTTCTTATTTCTGAAAGGTCTGACAAGACAAAATAAAGTGTGTCTGTTTTTACTTGATTCTTTGACTGTCTCTTACCCATACCACAACGGACGTAATTGTTTTACAGAAAAGTACAAGGGTTAAAAGAGACGGGATTCACCCTAACCGCAGGGGTTCAAGGGTTAACTTCAACAACTGCTTAAGAGACTGGGTTTTTTCAGTTTTTCCCAAAGGATTGTGTCGTTAGTGTCCACCTCCCTTTCAAAAAATCCCTTCATGGGGGAGAGACAGTGCCAGAGCACGAAGCACCTGTCCCACATCAGTTGTAGTCTTTCAGAGACTGAAGAAAAGGCATCAGCTTGTATATTTAGCAATGAATCCACCATTAGGAACATCACTGAAAGACATCCAATGGCTTTATCGAACAAGGACAACCATATCTATACGCACAAAAACGTATAGTGCTATCAAGAATAACACAGAGCCTTCGCGAAATTGCACAAACAGGTCCGGATTCCCCCAGGGTGAAATTCCTCTTTAAGCAATGGTGCCTCCTAAAATCAGATAAAATCCCTAGTTGTCCGGAAAGACTGGGCCATAAATCTTGACTGTTAGGCAGATCAGTAATTACCCTCACTCTCTGTTGAGACTAGTCTGTTTGAATATCTCTGATGTGTTATGTTGTAATGCCATACTGTTTATTGGGCTATGTAAAGATCCAATTGTGTAGCTTGCAGTACCATGTTAATATACATGTCGAGACAGATTCTGACCTGCTACTGTATAGTTGTGATGTTGAGGTGCCCTGAAGAGGAGTTTGTGTGTCTCACCATGAGACGCCTACCACCACCCACCTCAGCCCACATTGCCACACGAAGCCGTCATACACCTGAGGAAGCTGAGAGGCCTTACGCACCTCTCTCATCTAAGAGACTACTACAAGCCCTGCTCCAGGCCTCCTCAGTAGCCACACCATCTCCAGTTGGGAACTGCTGAGAGAATATGAGGAGCTGCTCTATGAAATGGAACAGTTCACGAGGGTGTACTGTAGGCCCTCCTGGCCTGAGTCACCGCAGCGGGAGCACCAGTACCGTCGCTACTCTCCTGACCACCACCGCTCTAAGACAGTTATTCACCAGATTCACTTAACGCTTTATATTCAGGACTTAAAGCACATTTATTTGCCAAATTTTGGGCAGTTTTACTTTAGTGCCTTATTGCAAACATTACACATGTTTTAGAATATTTTTTTTCTGTACAAGCTTCCATCTTTTCACTCTGTCAATTAGGTTAGTATTGTAGAGTTTTCTCGAATCACAGCCATTAACCTTTTACTGCTGTCACACCTTGGCCATAGAGAGGTTTTTGTTCTCTATTTTGGTTAGGCCAGGGTGTGACTAGGGTGGGCATTCTATGTCCTTTTTTCTATGTTTTTGTATTTCTTTGTTTTGGCCTGGTATGGCTCTCAATCAGGGACAGCTGTACATCGTTGTCGCTGATTGGGAGCCATACTTAGGCAGCCTGTTTTCCTTTGAGGTCTTGTGGGTAGTTGTTTTCTGTCTTGTGTGTTCACCTGGCAGAACTGTTGGCTTTTGTTTTCTTGTTTTATTTAAAGTGTCATTAAAGTTAATATGAGCACTTACCACGCTGCATCTTGGTCCCCTCTGTCAGACGATCATTACAACTGCAGGGTCACATAGAGTTTCTTGGTAGTCTTAAACAAATCTATAAACAAAAGTATACACTTCACACACATGGTTACGGGCTTAAAAAAGAAGCCACCTGTACCATGTCAGATATAGAGTTGAAATGTAATAAATGTTGAGTTTGCATCCCAATATTACACTTTATATACATCACAGAAGACTGAAATAGAACAAAACCATTTGACATGGAAACACTGGATTTTCTGACCAAAAAAAAAGGTGTATTAATTATGAAATTATGAATAACATTCCCTGCATGAGGCCACCAGGTTATTTGACTGCAGTAAAGTGATACACTCTGTAACTGTTCCAAAGTCATAATTTGCCTCATGGTGAAATCCCTGAGCGGTTTCCTTCCTCTATGGCATCTGAGTTAGAAAGGGTGCCCTCAAAGTTCATCAATAAACTAAGGACCCTGGGACTAGGTCTGGATGACATGGCAGGTGGCAGCGTGGTAGGCACAGCTTGTCCCATGAATTCATCACGAAAATGGAGGGGGAGGCTAAGGCTGGGGAGGCTGAGGCCTTAAAAACATGAATGGATTACAGAATAAAATGATGGAAGAAATACGAGCAGAAAATAAGATATTGAAAACGACCTAAAAGACACTACAGAGAGGTACGGTTTGATAATAAAACAACGAAAGCCGAATTACTTGCTCTAAAGTGCAGAAGTATGAGAAATAATATTGTTATAATGGGAATAAAGGAGGATGAAAACGATCAGTCAATGGAGGAAAAAGTTAAGGTGGTCAACAATTGATTTTCGAAGAGTTCACGGTTTTGGTGGCAGAGCAGAGGGAAGGCACTGTTCGATCGTAGCTTTGCTAACCCACTACAAAATGAAAATTGCCTTGTTACAACAGGGTATGGAATTGAAGAACACCCTATTCTCTATTAATTAACCATTTCCTCATGAAATAGAGGAGAGACGACGTGCCCTGTACCCCACTTTCAAAAGGCCACTTTCAAAAGGCTCCGAGCAGAGAAGCAGAATGTTCGTGGTCGATAAATTATACGTAAATAATCAAATGTTCAAGGAATCGAATATTACAACGTGGCTGTGTAGCTACGTCCTGTTGAAGTAGTCCCCCATACATATTTGCATCGCGTTACACAGTACAAATATAGATTCAATGGTTTTTTACAAAAACATTTTTTTAGCATTAACTACTTTTTTTTGTTTTTATTCATGCTTAATGGAACCGTGGACTATGTCGACTTAAAATATGGTTGGAGAATGCAGAATGGGTATGATGAACTCATCCTTTTTCTATTTAGGCAATGTGGAACTTTGTACTATATGGAAGTAATATCAGGTTTTGATTTAGGGGAAGGCGAGGGTGGGTAAGGCTGACCTTTTTTATCTTTAGGATTTTTTATGTATTTAATTTGAAGATTGTACATTATAAATACCAAGTTATTTTTTCTTGTTTATATATGTCCTAATTGTAGAGGTCGGGTATATTATGACTTAAAAGCTGTTATATAGTGCGGCCCTTGTTCACCAATGTGAATCGGAATGATTAGCTTTTAAGATAAAACTTGCTAAATATGAATAGATGTATTATAGGGCAAGGATAAAGGATTATATAATTACAAACCTGCATAGGTTCTCTATTGGAATAGGCCTATGCTAAAATAATTGCTATTACCATTTTATGTTTAAAAAATAAATCTCAATATAAAAAATGTAAAGGATGATTATTATTTCGAATCACATCGGCAAATGGATGGATGAGGTATTATCAACAGGGTTGTTGTCTCTAGTGGGTGTGGGCTGGTTAACACTGGGATAAACTGATTAAAGTTAACGGTAGAACTAATACAATAATTGGCTTATGGAAGCACTTCTCTGAGCGAGAGAAAGGTATATTATATATCTCTATATGAAATATTTATGCTACCTTTTTTATTCTTGATCCTAATGATATAGGCGTAGGTAAAACAGCCGAGGTGGTAGAGCAACGACCCTGGAATAAAAACATAATGTGTAGGGTGGAGAGAGGGTTGGTTTTACAGGTTTACGCACTCTGGATCGTCAGTACTGCATGTGTTCTTGGCTGTCATGCCGTGGCTGTGTCGTAATCGATTGTGAGTTGTATTTGAGTATGCCTTCTCATAAGGGAGTGCCTGGGGTTGGCTTGCGGTCGGCTCTGGCACACCACAACATGATATAAAGTGATGCCTAAGACGAATTTTGTATTTGCATTAATTAGCGGCCCTTAGAATCTATGTTCCTTTTTCCTTCTTCCTTTTTTTGTCGGAATACAACAGGATATAATGAGGACTACATTAAATATATCTTGCATTGATTTTTTTTTCTTCTTTTTTACGAACAATTGAATCCAATGAACTGACCATTGTAAGATTGTGCTGTTATAATTTATATTAATAGTATCTATTATTGTTACTATTTTTTTCTGACTGTTTTCCATGTTATTTGGTTAGTTCTCTTAGGCATCCTCATAGATAATAATGTTATCATGGGACTGCCCATATTTCCCTCTGGCTAACGCCAATGGGCGGCCAAAGGTTTGCCTTAGGACGCAAAGGTTCGTCATGAGTCAGGGAGATGGTCTGACGGTCTTAGTGACAACAGACCTAGATGTGGGGGGAGGTTTTAGTGGGTAGAATATTAGGACAATTGGAGGTTTACAAAGTTGCAGTTACAGTATGCTTAACAGTGCAAATTATTATGGTATAGCTATATGGACACTTAATCATCATGGTGCTTTTTAATAACTCTTAAGGATCTCTTCGGTGTCCCACCCACGGGATGGTTGAGCTAACGTAGGCTAATGCATTATTATTTCTAGGACATAAACATATCTGATATTGGCAGAAAGCTTAAATTCTTGTTAATTGTAAGTTTACAAAAATTGGCTGTGGTAAGTATAATTGAAACTTGGGTATCATTATGGTAAGTGGAGAAATAAGTATAGCAAGTTATAATTGTAATGGCTTAGCAGATGATAAAAAAAGTATATGGATAATAGAGAAAGTGTCACGTCCTGACCAGCAGATGGAGCTGTTGTTGTAGTTTTGGGGTCAGGACGTGGCAGTCTTGTGTTCTGTGTTGGTCTTGTGACTCCTGATCAGGAACAGCTGGGGATCGTTGTTCCTGATTGGGAGTCATATATGTAGGAGTATGTTTGTCACTTGGTTTTGTGGGTAGTTGTTTTTACACTGCGTGTATAGCCTGTAAAACTGCTACTGTTGTCACCGTCATTGTTTTTTTCAAGTGGATGCTTTACTCTTTTTTTGGTAATAAAATAACCATGAGTATTCACATACCTGCTGCGCCTTGGTCCATTCATGAAGACAACCGTTACAGAACTACCCACCACCAAAGGACCAAGCAGCAGAAGAGGAGAAAGCCACAGGAGAAGGAAATGGAAGAATGGACCTGGCAGGACGAGAGAAAATTCTGGGCGGACAAGTTAAGGGAGCTAAGGGAACCCGAGAGGCAGCCCCAAGATTTTTTTTGGGGGGGGCACACGGGTAGTTTGGCCAGGCCAGGGAAGAGCCGTAAGCCAGCTACCCGTGACTACAGGGAGGTGCGTACGAGGTGGAGGGCGTCATGTTACGCTGAGGTGCGCACCATCTCGCCTATAAGGAAGCACAGCCCAGTGCGCCCAGTACCAGCGCCCCGCAGGTGCCAGGGCAAGGGGAGCATCGAGCCGGAAGGGGTGATGCCAACCCTGCACTCAAGACCGCCAGTGCGCCCTTTCGGTCCGGTGTTTCCCGCTAGACACACTAGCATGGAGGTGCGTGTCTCCAGGCTGGTACGTCCAATACCTGCCCCACGCATCAGGAGTCAACAGTCGTCGGAGCTGCCCGCCAGTCAACAGTCGTCGGAGCTGCCCGCCAGTCAACAGTCGTCGGAGCTGCCCGCCAGTCAACAGTCGTCGGAGCTGCCCGCCAGTCAACAGTCGTCGGAGCTGCCCGCCAGTCAACAGTCGTCGGAGCTGCCCGCCAGTCAACAGTCGTCGGAGCTGCCCGCCAGTCAACAGTCGTCGGAGCTGCCCGCCAGTCAACAGTCGTCGGAGCTGCCCGCCAGTCAACAGTCGTCGGAGCTGCCCGCCAGTCAACAGTCGTCGGAGCTGCCCGCCAGTCAACAGTCGTCGGAGCTGCCCGCCAGTCAACAGTCGTCGGAGCTGCCCGCCAGTCAACAGTCGTCGGAGCTGCCCGCCAGTCAACAGTCGCCGGAGTGGCCGGACTGCGCTGAACTGCCGGAGTGGTCGGACTGCGCTGAACTGCCGGAGTGGCCGGACTGCGCTGAACTGCCGGAGTGGCCGGACTGCGCTGAACTGCCGGAGTGGCCGGACTGCCCTGAACTGCCGGAGTGGCCGGACTGCCCTGAACTGCCGGAGTGGCCGGACTGCCCTGAACTGCCGGAGTGGCCGGACTGCCCTGAACTGCCGGAGTGGCCGGACTGCCCTGAACTGCCGGAGTGGCCGGACTGCCCTGTTCTGCCGGAGTGGCCGGACTGCCCTGTTCTGCCGGAGTGGCCGGACTGCCCTGTTCTGCCGGAGTGGCCGGACTGCCCTGTTCTGCCGGAGTGGCCGGACTGCCCTGTTCTGCCGGAGTGGCCGGACTGCCCTGTTCTGCCGGAGTGGCCGGACTGCCCTGTTCTGCCGGAGTGGCCGGACTGCCCTGTTCTGCCGGAGTGGCCGGACTGCCCTGTTCTGCCGGAGTGGCCGGACTGCCCTGTTCTGCCAGAGTGGCCGGACTGCCCTGTTCTGCCGGAGTGGCCGGACTGCCCTGTTCTGCCGGAGTGGCCGGACTGCCCTGTTCTGCCGGAGTGGCCGGACTGCCCTGTTCTGCCAGAGTGGCCGGACTGCCCTGTTCTGCCAGAGTGGCCGGACTGCCCTGTTCTGCCAGAGTGGCCGGACTGCCCTGTTCTGCCAGAGTGGCCGGACTGCCCTGTTCTGCCAGAGTGGCCGGACTGCCCGGTTCTGCCAGAGGTGCCCGCCTGCCCTGATCTGCCAGGGTGCCCGGTCTGTCAGGATCAGCCCGAGTGGTCCTCCTGCCCTCCGGCCCAGCCCGAGTGGTCCTCCTGCCCTCCGGCCCAGCCCGAGTGGTCCTCCTGCCCTCCGGCCCAGCCCGAGTGGCCCGCGTGCCTTCCGGCCCAGCCCGAGTGGCCCGCGTGCCTTCCGGCCCAGCCCGAGTGGCCCGCGTGCCTTCCGGCCCAGCCCGAGTGGCCCGCGTGCCTTCCGGCCCAGCCCGAGTGGCCCGCGTGCCTTCCGGCCCAGCCCGAGTGGCCCGCGTGCCTTCCGGCCCAGCCCGAGGGGCCCTCCTGCTCTCCGGCCCAGCCCGAGGGGCCCTCCTGCTCTCCGGCCCAGCCCGAGGGGCCCTCCTGCTCCCCGGCCCAGCCCGAGGGGCCCTCCTGCTCCCCGGCCCAGCCCGAGGGGCCCTCCTGCTCCCCGGCCCAGCCCGAGGGGCCCTCCTGCTCCCCGGCCCAGCCCGAGGGGCCCTCCTGCTCCCCGGCCCAGCCCGAGGGGCCCTCCTGCCCCCCGGCCCAGCCCGAGGGGCCCTCCTGTTCCCCGGCCCAGCCCGAGGGGCCCTCCTGTTCCCCGGCCCAGCCCGAGGGGCCCTCCTGTCCTCCGGCCCGGCTCGAGGGGTCCGTCTGCCTGGTGCAGCTATCGGCTCCACCAAAGTGGGCGACGCCGAGGGTGGAGCAGGGTCCACGTCCTGCACCGGAGCCACCTCCAGGATAGGTGGGTTGGGGAGGGAGGGTGTAGCACAGTGCCGTCGTTGACGGCAGCCACCCTCCCTTCCCTCCCTTATTGTTTAGGGGTTATTGTTTATGGGTTTTGTTGGGGATTTTGTTTGTTGGTGGTTTTTCGTTGTTAGGTGCATTCCGGGGTCTGCACCTTGAGGGGGGGGTACTGTCACGTCCTGACCAGCAGATGGAGCTGTTGTTGTAGTTTTGGGGTCAGGACGTGGCAGTCTTGTGTTCTGTGTTGGTCTTGTGACTCCTGATCAGGAACAGCTGGGGATCGTTGTTCCTGATTGGGAGTCATATATGTAGGAGTATGTTTGTCACTTGGTTTTGTGGGTAGTTGTTTTTACACTGCGTGTATAGCCTGTAAAACTGCTACTGTTGTCACCGTCATTGTTTTTTTCAAGTGGATGCTTTACTCTTTTTTTGGTAATAAAATAACCATGAGTATTCACATACCTGCTGCGCCTTGGTCCATTCATGAAGACAACCGTTACAGAAAGAATATAATATCTATTGTTACAGGAAACTCATTCTACAAATATAGATGAGGTTGGGTGGAAAAAGGACTGGGAGGGAGAAAAATATTTTCGTAATGGTCAAAGAAACTCAAAAGGGGTGATTATACTAATTAATACAAATTTTGATCCGATTGTACAAACTGTGCAAACAGATCCGCAAGGAAGATGGATTATTTTAAATGTTCTATTGGACCAAAAACAGATCTGGCTAATTAATCTATATGGGCCAAATAATGATGAGCCACACTTTTTTGAAAATATACATAATAATCTATTGAGCTCACAAGCAACAAAATAATCTATTATTATGGTGGGAGATTATATTACGGTTTTAAGTACCTCAATGGATCGTAAAGGAAATCATTCTACAAACTATCACCCTCAAACACTTACGGAGATTACAAAGATCATGGATACATTAGAACTAGTGGATATATGGAGGTTGGAAAACCCTGACCTAGTGAGATATACATGGAGAAGGCTTAATCAAGCTAGCCGTCTTCATTACTTCCTAGCCTCGTTCTTGCTGGCATCAAAAGTAAAAAAAAAATTTTTAAAAAGGGTTAATAGGAGATCGAATGCGATCTGACCACCATCTAATTGGCCTCCATATAACTCTTACAGAATTTCCACGGGGATATTGGAAATTTAATCAAAGGCTATTGGATGACAATTTGTTCTTAACTAAGACAAAATCATTCATAATTGTCTTTTTTTGTACAAGGAGAGGGACCGACTTTGGCGGAAGTCGTGACAGTACCCCCTCCCGAAGCGCGGCTTCAACTGTGCGCCGACACCGACCTCGGGGATGACCCGGAGGGTGAGGCGCAGGGCGATCCGAATGGAGACGGTGGAACTCTTGCAGCATCGAAGGATCCAACACGTCCTCCAGCATCTCTCATCTCTCATCCGGACCATACCCCCCGGACCATACCCCTACTGAAGGCCCCTCGCCCGACGTCTCGAATCCAGCATGGAACGAACGGAGTACGCCGGGACCTCCTCGATGTCCAGAGGGAGCGGAGGAACCTCCCGCACCTCAGACTCCTGGAGCGGGCCAGCCACCACCGGCCTGAGGAGAGACACATGGAATGAGGGGTTAATGCGGTAATCGGGGGGAAGCTGTAACCTGTAACAAGCCTCGTTCACTCTCCTCAGGACTTGGCCCCACAAAACCGCGGACCCAGCTTCCGACAGGGCAGGCGGAGGGGCAGGTTTCGGGTCGAGAGCCAGACCCGAACACTGGAGCCTCACTGCGGTGACAGTCTGCGCCAACTTTCTGGCGCAGCACGGCGCGCTGAAGGTGGACATGGGCGGCGTCCCATGTCTCCTCCACGTGCCGGAACCAGTCGTCCACCGCAGGAGCCTCGGTCTGACTCTGATGCCAAGGAGCCAGAACCGGCTGATACCCCAATACACAATGAAAGGGAGAGAAATTATTGGAGGAGTGGCGGAGCATTTACATTACATTACATTTTAGTCATTTAGCAGACACTCTTATCCAGAGCGACTTACAGTAGTGAATGCATACATTTCATTGTTTTTTTTTTTTTTGTACTGGCCCCCCGTGGGAATCGAACCCACAACCCTAGCGTTGCACACACCATGCTGACGTTGCAAACACCATGCTCTACCAACTGAGCCACAGGGAAGGTGAGTTCTGGGCCATCTCTGCCCAGGGCACGAACGCTGCCCACTCCCCTGGCCGGTCCTAGCAATAAGACCTCAGAAACCTACCCACATCCTGGTTAACTCTCTCCACCTGCCTGTTACTCTCGGGGTGAAAACCTGAGGTAAGGCCGACCAAGACTCCCAGACGTTCCATGAACGCCCTCCAGACCCTCGACGTGAACTGGGGACCCCAATCAGACACTATATCCTCAGGCACCCCGTAGTGCCGGAAGACGTGTGTAAACAGGGCCTCCGCAGTCTGTAGGGCCGTAGGGAGACCGGGCAAAGGGAGGAGACGACAGGACATATAAAAACGATCCACAACGACCAGGATCGTGGTGTTACCCTGTGAAGGAGGAAGATCGGTCAGGAAATCTACCGACAGGTGCGACCACGGCCGTTGTGGAACGGGTAAGGGTTGTAACTTACCTCTGGGCAGGTGCATAGGAGCCTTACACTGGGCGCACACCGAGCAGGAGGAAACATAAACCCTCACATCCTTAGCCAAAGTGGGCCACCAGTACTTCCCACTAAGACAGCGCACCGTCCGACCGATCCCATGATGACCAGAGGAGGGTGACGTGTGGGCCCAATAGATCAGCCGGTCGCGGACAGCAGACGGAACGTACAGACGCCAAGCTGGACACTGGAGGGGAGCGGGCTCTGCACGTAATGCCTGCTCAATGTCCGCGTCCCGCTCCCACCCTACCTGCGCCACCAGGCAAGAGGCGGGGAGTATGGGAGTAGGATCCATGGGCCGCTCCTCTGTGTCATAAAGCCGGGACAATGCGTCTGCCTTAACGTTCTGGGAGCCTGGTCTGTAGGAAAGGGTAAACACAAAATGGGTGAAAAACATGGCCCACCTTGCCTGGCGAGGGTTCAGTCTCCTCGCCGCCTGGATGTACTCCAGATTGCAGTGGTCAGTCCAGATGAGAAAAGGGTGTCTAGCCCACTCAAGCTAATGTCTCCACACCTTCAAGGCCTTGACGACAGCCAACAGCTCCCGGTCCCCCACATCATAGTTTCGCTCCGCCGGGCTGAGCTTCTTCGAGAAGAAGGCACAGGGGCGGAGCTTTGGTAGCGTACCCGAGCGCTGAGAGAGCACAGCTCCTATCCCAGCCTTGGATGCGTCCACCTCCACTATGAACGCAAAAGAAGGATCCGGATGGGCCAACATGGGAGCCGAGGTAAACAAAGCCCTCAGGTGACTAAAAGCCCTCAGCTGACCACTGCAATCGCACCAGGCCCCCCATCAGCAGTGAGGTAATGGGAGCCGCTACCTGACCGAAACCCCGGATAAACCTCCGGTAGTAGTTGGCAAACCCTAATAACCGCTTGATAAGAGAATTATCTAATAAAGGTAAATGAATAAATAATCCATTATTAATTAGTAGATCTTTGTGGGCTATACTCGGCCTTGTCTTAGGACGGTAAGTTGGTGGTTGGAGACATCCCTCTAGTGGTGTGGGGGCTGTGCTTTGGCAAAGTGGGTGGGGTTATATCCTGCCTTTTTGGCCCTGTCCGGGGGTATCATCGGATGGGGCCACAGTGTCTTCTGATCCCTCCTGTCTCAGCCTCCAGTATTTATGCTGCAGTAGTTTATGTGTCGGGGGGCTAGGGTCAGTCTGTTACATCTGGAGTATTTCTCTTGTCTTATCCGGTGTCCTGTGTGAATTTAAATATGCTCTCTCTAATTTTCTCTTTATCTCTTTCTTTCTTTCTCTCGGAGGACCTGAGCCCTAGGACCATGCCTCAGGCCTACCTGGCATGATGACTCCTTGCTGTCCCCAGTCCACCTGGCCATGCTGCTGCTCCAGTTTCAACTGTTCTGCCTGCGGCTATGGAACCCTGACCTGTTCACCGGACGTGCTTGTTGCACCCTCGACAACTACTATGATTATCATTATTTGACCATGCTGGTCATTTATGAACATTTTAACATCTTGACCATGTTCTGTTATAATATCCACCCGGCACAGCCAGAAGAGGACTGGCCACCCCTCATAGCCTGGTTCCTCTCTAGGTTTCTTCCTAGGTTTTTGGCCTTTCTAGGGAGTTTTTCCTAGGGAGTTTTTCCTAGCCACCGTGCTTCTTTCACATGCATTGCTTGCTGTTTGGGGTTTTAGGCTGGGTTTCTGTACAGCACTTTGAGATATCAGCTGATGTACGAAGGGCTATATAAATACATTTGATTTGAAATTTGATTTAGTTATGTAGCATGGATAATGAATAATTAAAGTACTGAATGTTAGTCCCATAAGGTCTAGTAGAGACCCGGAAGGGAGAGAAATGTGTGTGCGTATTAGTGGATCTAGGAGAACTGTAGACATTTATTCTACCTGACCAAGCAACTTTGAGAGGCTTTGGAGGAAATATGGGAGTAACTCTCAAGGTCTCAGTAATCTCGGGGGGAAAGCACAGACAGCGCTGGATAGTGATTAACAGTTGTGAGAAGTCCGGGGAGAGATACTGTTCACCTACTGTTTGTGTGTATGTGTGTGCGTAGGTAATCTACTGTTGGTGTGGAGGTGTGTGCGTAAGCGGAGAGAGAGGATAAAATGAACTTCTTTGTTAATGTTGGGCAGAACGTTCTCTGACTAAACCGTACGAACCTTTTGCAGATGCTGAGTCTTTGCCTAATTATTATTAACCCATTGTCTTACAAACCTTGGGGATTAGTCAAAGCTTATTGATTGTTAATTATTATCATTTGGATAGAAAATTCCTATAACACCGCTGCACCTCCTTTACCGTGGTGGGAGTCGGCCAATTACGCACGGCTACAATGCGGTCACTCTCCATCTCCACCCCTGTAGTGGAAATGCTGATACCCTAGGAAGGAGACGGACTGTTGGAAGAACAGGCACTTCTCAGTCTTGACATACAGGTCATGCTCCAACAGGCGACCAAGCACTCTGCGCACCAGGGACACATGCTCAGCGCGTGTAATGGAGTATATCAAAATGTTATCAATATACACCACTACACCCTGCCCGTACAGGTCCCTGAAAATCTCGTCTACAAAGGCTTGGAAGACTAATGGCGCATTCATCAAACAGTACAGCATTACGAGGTACTCATAGTGCCCAGAGGTGGTACTGAAAGCCGCCTTCCACTCGTCTCCCTCTCGGATACGCACCAGGTTGTAAGCGCTCCTGTCACGGCCGTCGTAGTAAGTGGACCAAGGCGCAGCGGGTTGAGTGCTCATTTTTCACTTTTATTTTTGAACACTTAAATAAACAAAACAATAAACGAACGAACTAACAGTCTTGCATGCTAAACACAGCAGTGCAAAGAACAACCTCCCACAATTCCCATAACAAACATACTCCTAAATATAGGACCTTCAATCAGAGGCAACGATAAACAGCTGCCTCCAATTGAAGGCCCCAATCCCAATCCCAATACCTAAACATAGATCTAAACACCCTAGCACAGACATAGAACTATACAACATAGAACTTAACCAAAAAACCCTGACTAATAAATAAAACACCCCTCTACATAAACACACACCCCGAACCACATAAAACAAATACCCCCTGCCACGTCCTGACCAAACTATAATAACAAATAACCCCTTTACTGGTCAGGACGTGACAGCTCCTGAGATCTAATTTGGTGAAGAAGCGCGCCCCGTGCTTTGACTCTATCGCTGTGGCTATGAGCGGTAGCGGGTAACTATACCTCCCAATGATCTTATTCAGACCCCGATAGTCAATACATGGGCACAGACCTCCCTCCTTCTTCACAAAAAAAAAACTTGAGGAGGCGGGTGAAGTGGATGACCGAATATACCCCTGACGCAGGGATTTGGAGACATATGTTTCCATAGCCTCCGTCTCTGCCTGTGAGAGGGGATACATGTGACTCCTGGGAAGTACAGCGTCTACCAGGAGATCTATCGCCCAATCGCCCCGTCGATGAGGTGATAATTGAGTCGCCTTCTTTTTAGAGAAGGCGAGAGCGAAATCGGCATATTCAGGGGGAATGCGCACGGTGGAGACCTGGTCTGGACACTCCACCATAGTGGCACCAACGGAAACCCCTAAACACCTACCCGAGCACTCTTGCGACCACCCCGTGAGAGACCTCTGTGGCACCACGGGAAACGCAGGAGCGTCAATAAGGAAGAGACTAATTCTTTCCATATGAGCCCCCTGCGTCACCATGCCCAAAGGCGCGGTGACCTCCCTATCCAACCCTGACCCTAATGGTCGACTATCTAAGGTGTGAATGGGGAAGGGCACACCCACGGGAACGATGGGGATCCCTAAACTATAGGCTAAAGCTCTATCAATAAAATTCCCAGCCGCGCCTGAATCGACGAGCACCTTATGCTGGTAATGCGGGGAAAACTCAGGGAATGTGACAGACAAACATATGTGCAACAGAGGGCTCTGGGTGAGAATGGTGCCGGTCTCCCTGCTCACCGCCCCTCCCAGCTCCATGGGTATCGGAGAGGGGGTGCGGGAGGATGGAACCACCAGAGCCCGATCTGAACGTCCGCGAGGAGCCAGCAGGTTGTCCAGCCGGATGGACAGGTCCACCAGCTGGTCAAACGTGAGGGTGGTGTCTCTGCAGGCCAGCTCCCGTCCTCGCGCAGACTGCAGCGGTAATGGTTGATCAGGGCCCTGTTGTTTTATCCTGCGCCGGCAGCCAGGGTCCTAAACTCCAGGGCAAACTCCTGGGCGCTCCTCGTCTCCTGCCTCAGATGGTAGAGGCGCTCACCCGCCGCTCTACCCTCGGGCGGGGCTTTCCCCGGTGAGGCACGAGACGAGGGCGGACACCCTCTCACGGCCCAATGGAGCCAGGTGGACGGTGGCCAGATAGAGGTCTAATTGCAATAAGAACTCCTGGCAGTTTGTAGCCCTCCCGTCGTACTCCTGGGGCAAGGAGAGACGGATCCCACTGGGTTCAGGCGGGAAAGGGGCGCTCAGGAAAGAGACCCCAGTTGTGCTGGTGAAGGTGCTGGAAGATTTCCCTGTCTCTCCCAGCGGTCCATTGTCTGGACAATGCGATCCATGGCGGCGCCAAGATGGTGAAGAATAACTGCATGCTCCTGGATGCGCTCCTCCACCTCACTGGCCGGGGTACCTTCTCCTGCTGACTCCATAGTTCAGGTCAGTGATTCTGTAATGGGTGCGTGCTGGTGGCAGGGAAGTCAGACGAAGGAGAACGAACTTGGTATAAACGGAGTCGAATATACAAAATATACAAAATAATAAAAGTGGGTACAAAACCCGTCGCACACCAGAACCTAACTTGCACATAACATACAATCAAACAATCACCAACAAGGACATGAGGGGAAACAGAGGGTTAAATACACAACATCTAATTGATGGGATTGCAACCAGGTGTGAAGACAAGACAAAACCAATGGAAAATGAAAAATGGATCAGCGATGGCTAGAAGGTCGGTGACGTCGACCGCCGAACACAATAGGATGGAAAATGGGATTGAAAATGGGATGGAAAATGGGGAAAAATTGGATGGAAAATGGGGAAAAATTCACAATTCTTCTTGAATCTTCAACACAGAAGTTCTACCAAAAATAATTTACAGAAACTTGTTACAAATGATGGAGTTATCCATGATTCACCAAATTATATTTTGAAAGAGGAAGCAAAATATTTTAAACATATGTTTTCTTTTCAGTGTCCTCCATTTCCACTGAATGATGTTAACTGTAAGGATTTCTTTCATAATAATAATAATAATAATTTTACATGTATTATTATTATTATTAACACATTTACAGAAATACCGCTGTGAAGGCTAACTTACAGAAGAGGAACTTTGTGAGGCAAAATATATGGAAAAACACCAGGGCTTGACGCTGTACCATTAGAGGTATATCAGACCTTTTTTGATGTACTCAAAGATCCATTATTAGCATGTTTTAATTACTCTTATACAAATGGTAGACTTTCAGGTACTCAACAAGAAGGTCTGATTTCATTACTACTAAAACAGGACCCAGGTGGTAAGTATAAAGATCCAGTCCATTTATAAAACTGGAGGCCTCTAACACTTCAATGTTGTGATGCAAAAATACTGGCAAAATGCATAGCATATAGAATAAAAAAGGTTACACCA
The DNA here is from genome assembly GCF_965601325.2 of Salmo salar. NCBI lineage: Eukaryota > Metazoa > Chordata > Actinopteri > Salmoniformes > Salmonidae > Salmo > Salmo salar. The sequence continues at coordinate 29,830,647 of NC_138292.1, forward strand.
GATATTGTTCATCCTGACCAGACAGGTTTTTTACATGAACGATATATTGGACATAATATATGACAATTACTTGAAACAATTGAACATTATGAAACGTTGAAGATACCAGGTCTGGTCTTCATAGCAGATTTTGAAAAGGCGTTTGATAAAGTATGATTAGAAATTATATATAAATGCCTGGAATACTTTCATTTTAGTGAACCTCTTATATAATGGGTTAAGGTTATGTACAGCAACCCCAGATGTTAAATAGTAAACAATGGTTACTTCTCAGAAAGGATTTAGCTTTTAAGAGGAGTAAAACAAGGCTGTCTGTTGTCTCCATATCTATTTATTATGGCCATTGAAATGATAGCTATTACAATTCGATCCAAAAAGAACATCAAGGGGTTAGAAATCCAGGGGATAAAAACAAAAGTGTCACTGTATGCTGATGACTCTAGTTTTTTCTTAAGTCCGCAATCTGGATCCCTGCACAGTCTCATTGAAGATCTTGATCACTTTTCTAGCCTCTCTGGATTAAAACCTAATTATGACAAGAGTGCCATATTACGTATTGCATCGTTAAAAAATACAGTGTTTACACTACTTTGTAGTTTACCAATAAAATGGGCGGATGGTGAAGTAGACATACTTGGTATTCACATCTCAAAAAATATAAATGAACTTACCACAATTAATTTCAATAGAAAGTTAGCAAAAATAGATAAGATTTTGCAACCATGGAGAGGTAAATACCAAAAATTACATTGATTAACTCTTTGGTCCTATCACAGTTTACTTACTTACTAATGGCATTGCCTACTCTCGATGATTCATTTTTAAAATCATATGAGCAAAAAATATTTCATTTTATTTGGAATGCTAAGCCAGACAAAATTAAACGTGCCTATTTATATATGAATGAGTTTGGGGGGCTAAAATTATTCAATATTAAAGCTTTAAACCTCTCACTAAAGCTTCACTCATACATAAATTATACTTAAACCCAAAATGGTTCTCCAGTAGATTATTAAGAAAAGCTCATCCTTTGTTCAAAAATTGCTTTTTTGCCTTCATACGGATTACAACTTCTCATTTCCGACTAATTGAAAATTACATTTTGTTTAAAGTATCGCTCTTTCTTAAACAAGCCATACAAAGCTGGTTACAATTTGTTTTATCCTCCAGAAAAGATAGGACAAATATTACAACAAATGTTATGGTTAAACTCAAATATATTGATTAATAAAAAAACATTCTTTATGCAATTTTTTAAATAAATTGTATTATATTTATTATTGATTTTATGAATAGAAATGGAGGAGTTATGCAATTATTGAAAATATATGGGAATATCTGCTCAATCCAAATTTATAACCAAAACTGATTGCAGCACTTCCACAAAAATGGAGGAGGCAAGTGGAAAAAGGAAAAGGTAGGGAACTTGTTTGCCTGCCATATATTAAATATACAAATTGGCTGAAAGGAACTGGCATAAATAGAAAAATATACCAGTTTAATCTGAGGACAAAAATGTTGACAGCTGCGCCATACAGGTTGCAAAATAGATGGGAGGAGATTTTCGATGTACCAATTCCATGGCACATGGTTTATGAACTGGTACAAAAATCTACACTTGACTCAACACTTAGAGTTGTTTTATTTAAATGATTATATAAAATTCTTGCCACCAACAGAATGCTATATATATGGGCCATACAACAATGTCAGCTCTGTAGATTTTGTTGCGAAAAGATAGAATCAATAGATCACTTATTCTGGTATTGCCCCAATGTAGCTTATTTCTGGTCACAGCTTCAGGAATGGTAAAAAAAATCACAACATGCACTTAAAATTAACCTTACAAATAACCGTGTTGGGCGATCTGGAAAGCCATAGCCAATCAATAAATAATATAATAATACTCGTATGAAAGGTTTTCATCTTTAGCTCACAATCTGTGGATAATATACGATTAGAAAGATTCAAACGTTTTGTGAAACATCACAGCGCAATTGAAAAATATATGGCACATGGAAACCAAACAAGGGCGGTCTATGGTGATAGGTGGGATGGGCTGAGAGTGGCTGAGGGTTGGGATTAAAGAGTTTGTTTGGTAATGTATTGTTGTTATATATAAAAGTACCATGTATGTAAAATGTGTATGCAAAATGTATAGGTAAAATGTATGTATATTTAGCAAAAAAGCTGTAAAAAAAACTAAGATATTTGTCCTCCAAACGGGGTGGTGGAGGGGTAAAAAAAAAAAGGATGTCTGTATCTTTGTAGTGACTGTGTGTATTGATACACCATCCAAAGTGCAAATGACTTCACCATGCTCAAAAGAATATTCAATGTCTGTTTTTTTTTTAACTCATCTACCAATAGGTGCACTTCTTTGTGAGGCAATCTGTGTTTGAAATTTAATTCACGACTGAGGGACCTTGTGTGAATATCTCTGATGTTATGTTGTAACATAACATGCTGTTTATTGGGCTATGTAAATATCAAATTGTGTAGTTTGCAGTATCATTGTTAATAAATATATTTTTTATTTAACCTTTATTTAACTAGGCAAGTCAGTTAAAAACAAATTCTTATTTACAATGACAGCCTACCCGGCCAACCCTAACCCGGACGACGCTGGGCCAATTGTGATCCACCCTATGAAACTCCCAATCACGGCCGGTGACGCCTCTAGCACTGAGATGCAGTGCCTTAGGCCGCTGCACCCCTCAGGAGCCCCAATATGCATGTTTAGTAATATTCTTCTATAGAAACCACAAAAATCACTTCTGATGTGTGTGTGTGTGTGTGTGTGTGTGTGTGTGTGTGTGTGTGTGGTGACTAAGAGAATAAAACTTTGGACATGGACACATCTGCCTGGTTTTTGCCGGACATCCTATAGCGGGTCAGACCAAAGTAGAATCAGCGGGTGAGGGCTCAGAAGCCAACCGCTCAGATGGCTACAGTTGGCCGTTTTAACACAGGTACACAGCGGGAGCGACACCAGTAGCTAGCTAGCTAAGACAACGGGAGTGTCCTTCGCCCCCGCCTGCCGCACTCTGCTATCCAGCAGTTTAACGTTACGACAAGGGCAGGTGCTCGGCAGGCGGGAGCAAATTACACTGTGACTTAGCTAGTATTCCAGTAACGTTACACAGCCGTTCTGGTTAACGTTACGGCGAGAGCATCTGTGTCTGTTTATCACAGCTTTCATCACAGCTTGGATAAGAGAGGGGTGAGGAGGCTGGTATATCTGTTACCTCTGCTATCCAACTCCTCAGCAGATAAAGCATTACACATTAAAGTTAGACTCAGCAATGTGACATAAATGCAGAAAAATAAACAACATAGTGGGACAATTTCCGCAACAACTAAGAGTGTTGAAACACAAGGCTCAACTTCTACGCTGCGAAGGGAACCTGTGCACGTGCAGATACTGTGTGACTGTGAGAGCGATGTCTTGCATCTCACTCTTCTCAATATCTGCGGTGCTGCTAATGGCAAAGTCATTTTCGCTGTCTACGTTTAATTATACTACAATGAATGCAAAGCCTAAACACTATTGACTCTGCAACACACTATCACAGATTATGAAATACACAAATTACTTATTCAAAATTTGTAACAGTCCCACGAAAAAGTATAGCCTACTGCCTTTGAAATGTACTGAAAACTAAATTGTGTGGCGGACACCATTTAAAAAAAAAATACTCAAAAATGGTTTGTGATAGTTGGTTGACATTTCTCAAGGGAAAAGTACGTTAATATTCAAGAAAATGATCTAATGAGATGTAACAGTCAATTATCATATTCAGTGATCAATGTTACCTTTCAGGTATTTTAAATGTCTCTGTCTACTTGTCAATGTTTCTTAAAGTCTAATGTATTTTTTGTTAAGTGTCAGACCCCAGGTAGACTAGCTGTCGTCATGGCGTCAGCTAATGTGGATCCTAATAAAATCAAGTAAAATCAACATACTGACATACTGTGCCTCAATGCATCATAGATGGAGGGAATAACACCAAGAGCAGGCTTTATGTGCACATCCTCAAACTAATGTATGAACATTTTGTTCAAAAATTCAACTACTTTCTGCTATGTGTACCAGCACTAGTAAGGGTGGGTACCGCTTTGTGGCACTATGCCACCTACGGAAAAACTGCCAAGAAAATAGTTACGGGCAGTTCAGTTGTTTTCTGAAAATAAATCAGACAATGATTAACCATTGTCTAATAAAGAATACACTTGCTAAAATGGACTGCTACACACATTCATAAACTACCCCCTAAAGGAAATAAGGAAGGACATTGCTTCTTATTACGGTACCAATAGTATGCTCCATATTGTCACTTAAAACTTAACTAAACCAGAAAACACTATGGACAATAGATATTTTACACAAAATGTAGCCTAACAATTTCTATAGAACAATATTAGGAAATGGAACAGAATAACTGATGACACATTTATTACACATTCTTGGACACCATGTTTTAAGTGACAAAAAAACAATAACAAATTAAAATCCTGGAAAATAACACCCCCAAAATAAATCCTCTGATAAACAAAACAAGTGACAATAATATAGGCCTATAAAACAATTAAAACTGGTCCAGCTTGTTTTCTTATTACTGCATTGAGCCAACAGTAGCAACCCATTTTCATTGGTAAAGCAGTCAAACCAAAAATATGTCTAAAACCGCTCAAACATTACTCAGCTTAAATAGCACATCATTCTTACAAGCATACAATGCTTTGTCATTACATTAAATTGTATCTGGGTTTACATGGCACCTAAATCATCTGTTTAAAAACACAGATCAGCAAGAGACACTATCCTGTCTGATTCTTGAATTTGATAGGCTTATGGCTGATAATGCACAGCGGAATGTACTGTTGTCCATTTGCATGGCATCCAATGTGTACCGCTACAGCAAGTGATCCATTTCAATATGTAGCTTTGAGAAGCATAATAACTGGAATATGCATTATCATAGTAGCCATACACCAATGTATTATTGGACCACTACATTTAAAGTTATAGGACATACGTACTCTATCTCATTGTCATTTTGTACCACTACAGTTGAAGTGGAAAGACACATAAGCGGCAATATAATCAATTTAATATTACATACTTTAACATTCTCAGATCAGCAGGTGGCAGCACTCTGACAGCAGGTAAGATAAGTGTGATCCTGTAATGATTACGTACACTATACACCAGGTTTGGGCTCAATTTAATTTCAATTCAGGAAGTAAACTGAAATTCCCATTCCAATTAAACATGTTCTCAATGCTTTTCAATGAGAATACAATTGTGAATTGGATTTTACTTCCTGAATTGAATTTATATGGAATTGGCCCCAATCCTGCTACTAAACACCCTGTCTCTTATAATGACCTGTGGTAAGGCAGCATAATTTGACTTGGGGCTAGTGCTACAGAACAGCCAATAATCAAAGGTTGAATAATATAGAGAAAGATTGTGTAAGAGAGAGCAACAGTTCACATTCCCACCCAGAGATACACTAAAACAAAGAAATCGTCTTAGGGGACAAGTGGCATTTAAAATCCTCAATGCCCCATGAGACTTTGGTTCGTTTAAATGCCCAGTTCAGTCCAAAACTATATTTTCCGTGTTTAATATATATTTCCAGGTTGGAATAATACTGTGAAATTATAATGATCTTCTAGTGTTTGAAAAGACCGCCTGAAATTTCAGCCTGTTTTGGTGGGATGGAGTTTTGACCTGCCTGGTGACATCACCAGACAGTAAAAATGAGTTAATAGATGAATAAGAAAAATTTCCAAACCTCTCTGCCAATAACAGCAAGCTCAGCTTCCCCCTCCCCCAAAACCATTCCCAGACAATTATTTTATTTTCAACCATTTTAATTGAAAACAATAACAGTAAGGTACTTAGTTGTTACCCAGAAATGATTTGATATTGAGATAAAAAATGGCTGCATTGGACCTTTAAATCCATGCTTCATTATTAGCCTAGGTCTGGGCCTCCAAGTCTACTGGTCAAAGACAGATCCTACTCACTATAGTATATAGTTTGATGCTCTCTCACACCTTTTAGTTGTCAGAAACTAATGAGGATTTGTCTTTCCAGCTGTTTCATGAAGCTTTCCATACCTAGGAAGACTAGACAGTCAGACAGACAAACATTCCTCTCGTCACATCTCAGAGGAATCCTCATGTGAAACCCATGGAGGGTCTGTCTGTGCACTCAGAAGTGCAGTGATTGAGAATAGTATGGCCAGTTACAATGACATTAACGGTGGTGGGACACCATAACTAAAGTTCCCTATTGAAACAGTTCAGCCCATTCTCTCCCCAACTATTGGCCAGCTAGAACATTTCCTCAACAACCATTGGCCAGCTAGCACATTCTCTATCTGACTGTTGGCCAGCTAGAACATTCTCTTCCCAATCACTGGCCAGCTAGCACATTCTCTTCCTGCCTATTGGCCAGCTAGCACATTCTCTCCATGACTATTGGTGAGCTAGTTTTGGGATCATGGCTTGGGCTGGGCCGTCAGACAGCTGACCTATTGGGTGCCAGTGGCTATCACACTAAGACACCATGTTCAGGTCAACCCTTCAGGGGCAATGATACTGAAACAATATGGCAACCAACAGAGCAAATATGACATGATGTAGCTAGAAGGCGACAAATCAACAAAAAAACAACAAAAAAGGCTAGATTTTTTTTTAAAGTAGTTCCCGTGTCAAAGTTGCTATGGCAACAACAGCAGTGCCAGTGTCCGTTCATATGCATTCCGTGCAGAGGGGTAACTGTGTTACCGTAGTGGGGTATTGTATCATAAAATCAGACAGTTTTCAGCTTATACAGTCAGTCTATGAACAAGGGTAGGGCAGCCCCAGCCCAAACAATGTGCTTAGTGGTGTGGACAGCAGCAGGCCAGTGCAGAGCGAGTCCCTGTATGCTTCATAGCCCTATATCATACACCTGGCCTTTCTCTCACCCCACCCTCACTCTCCTCCTCCTCTTCCTCATGCCTTTTGCTCAGTAATCAGTACAGGCTCCAGGCCCTCTGATGCTGAGGGTACGATGATGAAGAAGAGTGGGATGAAGTGGAAGAGGAGAAGTCTGTGGGGCGTAGCTGCTTTCCACACGCACACATTCAGTCCATCTTCTCCTTCTGGACCAGCTTGGGCGCATCTACAAACTCCCGACCGTTGAAGAGGATGACGCCGGCCGTCACGAAGCTAGCTGTGCCCCAGAACAGCACATACGCCAGGGTCTCCGTCCACGTGTCACCTGAGGGGGACACAGAGGGTCACTACGGGTAATAACTAAGTACCGAAAAAGTACCCATTGATAGCACATACTTGCCTAGTCAATACCAGTTTAGTACAAGTGGAAACAGTATTGTAAAATGAAGTACTGCAAAATGTGTTTATGGACCAAATCCTAACTTGAGATCGGTGCAGGTGTAACTAGAATTTTCAAACAAATTCCATGCCCTTATTAGGATTCAATGCAGAATTGACAAGGGATTCCACTGCTGTCTTACCAGCCATGAGGAGGCAGATGATACACATGGAGAATGCCACAACCATGATAATGGGCAACTAGAGGGGGAGAGGGGAAACAGGAGTTAAATAAGATAACGGAATCTCAATCTACGCCTGTGACTGAAACCAACACATATTGTAGCCAATCAGTATACATAGCACTGATCAAGCCTAGCCAATCAGATCTCACCGTGAGGAACTTCCAGTCTTTGGTCTCGTGAAGGGGTGTGGTCATGTCTGCCTCGTCAATGGCATAGTTACCCAGGAACAGATCAATAGAGTCCTGATGATCAGGAGAGATGTCTCAATTATCAGTTACCACACACACGTCAAGGATTTACAAAAACATGACTAATAACTGCCGCACACGCACACTAGACACAGACCTGTCTGAAGCCGTCTGAGAAGTTGTTCTTGTAGTATCTGATCATGGAGTTCCAGCCGTCCATCACCAGCCCCCATTGTGTCCTCTTCCCTGTTCTGAGACATGAGCAACGCTTCAGTCATCCCTGTCATAATCATCTCTCACACATACCACAAATAATCATCATCGTCATCCTCCACCCTTTCCTGAGCACACTCTTACTCAGAGTTGTCTTCCTGGTTATCACAAAGGCCACAAGGAAAACATCCTACTCCTCCCTGTTCTTAAGGCACCAGTCCAATCAATACTCATCAGCAAAACCAGTATGATGTTTTGATGTAGTTCATAGCCAATAATGCATGGCCAACTTCATGGGTGTGGGGTGTGACTGACAGTGGGATGGTACTGTGCCAGCAGAAAGACAACTAGTTAACTTCATGGGTGTGTGGGGTGTGACTGACAGTGGGATGTGACTGACAGTGGGATGGTACTGTGCCAGCAGAAAGACAACTAGTTAATTTCATGGGTGTGTGGGGTGTGACTGACAGTGGGATGGTACTGTGCCAGCAGAACGACAACTAGTTAATTTCAGGGGGTGGGTGTGCTGCGGGGTGTGACTGACAGTGGGATGGTACTGTGCCAGCAGAACGACAACTAGTTAACTTCATGGGTGTGTGGGGTGTGACTGACAGTGGGATGGTACTGTGCCAGCAGAACGACAACTAGTTAATTTCATGGGTGTGTGGGGTGTGACTGACAGTGGGATGGTACTGTGCCAGCAGAACGACAACTAGTTAACTTCATGGGTGTGTGGGGTGTGACTGACAGTGGGGTGTGACTGACAGTGGGATGGTACTGTGCCAGCAGAAAGACAACTAGTTCTCTGTCATTGTATAATGGACAAGTTCTATTGGAATCCATATCCTCCTACAGCCAGGTGAACTCAGTGATTTCCTGATGAAATGGAGTGCGTTTCTATGAAGAGCCAGTCCTGTACCTTAGTTTGCTAATCCCCAGATTAGCAAGAAACACGTGAGCCTTCTCCCTCACCTTGTGAAGTCTGTCTTCAAGGCCCCTGTGCCAGCATACTGCTTGGCACACGCATTGGCATTGTCTGCCCACGCTGCAGCGAGCAAGGGTGAGAGGGAGAGGAAGAAATAGAAAACAAAAAAAGATTTAGTCAGTGGAAAAAGGGGAGGATTTCAATCATGTTAAACCATAGTGTTGGAATAGTCTCATAAGGAAGACAATGCTGTGCTCGTTGTGGCAGAGGGGTAGGAAAATGTGCAGATTTCAGCTGAGGATCACCATTTTTGTAGATCTTCTCGAAGTCGGCCTGATCTTCAATCCTCTGGCCCATGTGGAGAACTCCCAGTCGCTGCAGATAAACAAAGATGTGTGGTGAGATACTGCAGTGGCCTGACTACAGGGGGCAAGGTGGAACCAAGATGGTCGCCATCAGATTCAGCACTGTTGTTCACCCAAAAGACCTTGATGCAACTTCACCTTCATCACCCTGTGGGTCAACCAGCAGCCTAACTACTACACTATTAATACATGTTTCAATGACAGTTTAACCCACAGTGCTAAAACAGTTTAATAAAAAACACAATGGTACCTGAAGTATTTATTGTACCTGGGTGAGATGAGACCTGACCTTTTTACAGTCCACATTGGGTCAGATAACTAAACAGCCCACAGTCAAAGTCCACAGAGACAACAGCTTTAGTCAGAGGCCTTCAACATAGAGTTTGGGTTTTCCAGTCTCTGTTTTGTCTGTTTGTTGCTCATTTGCAAATATGGGTCAAGTGAGTCAAAGTAGTATAAGTTGTGAAACATTTGACTTTGTCAAGTCAAAAGGTCTATGTTAGGTCAAAATGGAAGAGCTCCTCATAAAATGTAGTTTGCCATTAAGATTTTTACCATTGATTTTACAAAATGTAAAAGGGGAGGCTAGGTCTACACCTTTATTGAACAGTAAAACTAAAACTCCTAAGGTGGAACAGAGAGGAACATGACATTGCTCCTTATGTCAAAGACACAGAGAGTAAGTCTAGATGTGGTGAAAGTATATAGATCAGGGATGTCAAACTCATTCCATGGAGGGCCTAGTGTCTGCTGGTTTTTGGTTTTTCCTTTCAATTAAGACCTAGACAACCAGGTGTGGGAGTTCATTACTAATTAGTGACCTTAATTCATCAATCAAGTACAAGGGAGGAGAGAACCCGCTGCCACTTGGCCCTCCGTGGAATGAGTTTGACACCTGTGGTCTAGATGGATGTGGTAGGAGTGTGTAGAACTAGTGGGAGTGTCTATATATTGGACATGTCTAGTCCGTGTGGGCGTGTCTGGTTGGTGGTTCCCACCTCCAGCTGTGACTGCAGTGAGCGTCGTGCCAGCAGACTCTGGATGACGTTGGTACGGTCCAGACAGTCCATGCAGTTACTGCGGAACATCCCTTCCTGTTGCACCAGAACGTTCCCATCCACATCAACCAGGAAGTACCTGACCAACCAATCAAACAATTTGATTCCTATTTGATTTTACAATAACATTTGTCACAAAACAAATCAGCAAACCACAGACAGAGATGAACACAAAGTACACAAACTCATCTCACCGGCCATGCAGACTAAATACTTACCCATACTCATCCTGCATCTCTGTCACCATATCGACTAAGATCTGCAGGCGATGCCACCTCATCCGACTGCATTCCTTGTGGAAGTCAAACGCTATGTACCTAGAGGTGCATGGTACAGGGAGAAAAGTTAGGTCAAATCCAATTACATCATTTCATTTATTTGGAGTTCCATGGCTTTAGACAGAATGTTCACCTCTAAAAAAAAAATGACATGAATGACGTTAGAAGAAGATGGCCGTAGTGGGATCAGAATGAATGATGGGGAAAAGCTATAGGGCTTACTTGACCATGCCGTTGCCCAAGCTGGACACCATTTTGTCGAAGGCCTGTTCCAATTGTTTCTCTGAGCCTTTCTGGTCAATCAGATTTAAAATCACTTGCTTTCCATAAATGATGATCTGCGAGTCAAAATGCCTTTGGAAGCCATCCAGCTGTGAAAGCAGGACAGGACAATAAAGGTCAGAAAGACTTGACTCAGTATAGTAATACTCAATATCACATACCTTTACTGTATTTAAATGACTACTACTGTACATTAAAATGTTTTTACATTTGAACATTACATTTTAAAAATGATATAAATATTGTAACAGGTAGCTTACATGGTCGATGGTTTTGCTGATCTGAGGTTTTGGTTTGTACTTGAGGTTGGGTCTTTGGGACCAGTAGAAGGGGATGGAGCCTCGGGTCTGAACGAATGAGGCCTTGCCCCCACTGTACTGGACAATCTGCTCTGTCTCCACAAAGTTAGCTGCATGACCCTCGGAGTCAATGCCTGGTGGACCAAATAGACATTATGTAATGATCCGTCTCAGAGTGAGGAGTGTTTGACAGTAAAAATATAAAGAAGTGGACAGGCCAATATTATCTGCAAAGGGCTGGTGTGTGTGCAGGGTTTTGTTACAACCCAGCTGTAAAACACCTGATTCCACTAATCAAAATATTGATTGAAGACCCAGCTAGCATATAACATTCTGAGAACCATATGTTTCTTAGAGCTTAGTGAGAGTGTGGTTGTCCTATGGTTATTTAGCAAATAATCTTCCCACAACTATCTGGGAAAGGTCCAGGATAGTTCATAGCTTTGGAACATTCTCAGCACATTTAAGGAACGACAAAAAAATAAAAATATAATAATGTTACTTACTTGCTATTTCATTACCTTAACAGAACATTTACTAAAAGTTCAAACATGGTTACATTGACTTTCAATGTTTGTAATGTTCTAGGAACGTTCTCCAAGTGGTTTGACATTGGGAAAAAAACTCTAAACTAAAATGAACAATTTTGTATTTGTTAGAAAAATATATGGCATGCTAGCTCCATCCTGGTGGCGCAGTGGACTAATTCCATGGATCGAGAACAGAAGAGCATAGGTTAAAATCTCACCTACGCCATGCCACAATAAAAATAAAAATAAAGTTTGAATGATTAATGCCTAAGCATATGAATTTCCATGTGTCGCATCATTGCGCAAAACAGTTAACCCAAACTAAGATAGCAGTGTTAAAAGTCCTATTGAAATATTTGCTCAGAACGTTAATAAAAACCCAACAGGAAAACTTTCAGGGAACCATAGTAAAACGTTCAGAACATCCCTGCAAACAAAAAATGTACTTTGATGACAGCTTTGCACAGCCTTGTCATTCTCTCAACCAGCTTCATGAGGTAGTCACCTGGAATGCATTTTAATTAACAGGTGTGCCTTGTTGAAAGTTAATTTGCGGAATTTCTTTCCTTCTTAAAGCGTTTGAGCCAATCAGTTGTTGTGACAAAGTAGGGGTGGTATACAGAAGATAGCCCTATTTGGTAAAAGACCATGTCCATATTATGGCAAGAACAGCTCAGTTAAGCAAAGAGAAATGACAGTCCATCATTACTTTAAGACATGAAGGGCAGTCAATACGGAAAATTTCAAGAACTTTGTGCAGTCACTATGATGAAACTGGCTCTCATGAGGACCGCCACAGGTAAGGAAAATAAGGAAGGTAAGGAAGACCCAGAGTTACCTCAGCTGCAGAGGATAAGTTCATCAGAGTTACCAGCCTCAGAAATTGCAGCCCAAATAAATACTAAGAGTTCAAGTAACAGACACATCTCAAAATAAACTGTTCAGAGGACACCGCGTGAATCAGGCCTTCATGGTCAAATTGCTGCAAAGAAACCACTACTAAAATACATCAATAAGGAGACATGCTTGAGCCAAGAAACACAAGCAATGGACATTAGACCGGTGGAAATCTGTCCTTTGGTCTGATGAGTCCAAATTTTAGATTTTTGGTTCCAACCGCTGTGTCTTTGTGAGACGCAGAGTTGGTGAACGGATGATCTCCGCATGCGTGGTTCCCACCGTGAAGCATGGAGGAGGTGTGATGGTGCTTTGCTGGTGACACCGTCTGTGATTTATTTAGTATTCAAGGCACACTTAACCAGCATGGCTACCACAGCATTCTGCAGCAATATGCCATCCCATCTGGTTTGCGGTTAGCGGGACTATCATTTGTTTTCCAACAGGACAATGACCCAACACACCTCCAGGCTGTGTAAAGGCTATTCGACCAAGAAGGAGAGTGATGGAGTGCTGCATCAGATGACCTGGCCTCTACAATCACCCGACCTCAACCCAATTGAGATGAGTTGGACCGCAGAGTGAAGGAAAAGCAGCCAACAAGTGCTCAGCATATGTGGGAACTCCTTCAAGACTGTTGGAAAAGCTGGTTGAGAGAACGCCAAGAGTGTGCAAAGCTGTCATCAAGGCAAAGGGTTACTACATGATTCCATGTGTTATTTCATAGTTTTGATGTCTTCACTATTATTCTACAAAATAGAAAAACCCTTGAAATTGTAGACGTGTCCAAACTTTTGACTGGTACTGTATATATTACTGTTTGGCTGGAACAAAAACCCCTGCACCCACAGCGTCCACTGTGGAAAAGATTGTCTATCATCCCTGCTTTAGTCAGAAAGCTCCAGTTAGACGTGCTGGTGGATTTGGAGTCAGTCACCTCTGACGTAGTAACGTACTCCAGCCCTGAAGCAGCTCCGCCTGGAGATGATGTTCCAGTCAAAGATCTTCCCATTGATGCAGCAGGACTTCATAATGATGACTGGACAACACATGGTTAGGGACAACACGGTCTTAACCTTTAAAGCCTAACTTTACCTCCTGAATTCAACCTTTCTCTACCTCCTTCTCAGAAAATGTTTGAGTTGGGACTGTTGTGATGCTTAGAAATGTGGGCTCCATCATAGGTCAATGGATCCACTTTCCATTGTCTGTGAATACAATATCCCTAATTTCCCAATTATAATGCCACCTTTATGAATCTCTAGCTCCCCCTTAAGGCTAAAGGAGCAAACCGCAAGTTAACTTTATTGATATTCATGGGCTGTCAAACAGTTTAAGTTCCTCAGGGAAAAGAATGACAAGACTAATCCAGAGTAATGGGCTTTACAACCTGTCACTCAGACTGCTAAACCCCATGCAAAATATGAACGTAAAAATGACCATGTGATCTAGTGTGTTCCCATCACAGAGGGTAGATTTCCAACCAATGACAGATTACAGGGTTTAAACTGCAATGCTGTTTAACAGTTCAGTCACTGTAAACAACCGCCCCGTGAATGACATCTCTCACATGGGTAATATCTGTTGTCTTACAGGAGGTGGTAATGAGGTCTTCCTGTTTATGAGAATTGAAAAGGAGGGAAAAGTCTTCATCCGGAGTTTGTAACATAAAAAAAGCATGAAAGGATACAGCCGTGGACAACTGGGTAAGCAAACCTGTGCAGCTGTCAAGAGAAGAAAAGAGACAATGCAGTTTAGAAAGATCATAAGATCTTTACTGGAGCGTATTCATTTTATATTTACCACAAGTGGTTAACATGTCAGTTCTGTCCTTACCTCTGGCTGTGGCATGAATTCTCTCAACAGGTGACCATTCCACACAAACCGTTGATCTGCCTAAAAACGAGGGCAAGAAAACACATCTTTATCATACCATTCAACTTGTTTCCACATGCCCTGCATAGGAAATATCTGCACCTGTATAAAACACAAGCACAAACACATTACTCGTGTTTTCATGAATGTATCTCCAATTGGAAACATGTTTTTACATTATTTTCCTCCCTCATACAGTTGAAGTCGGAAGTTTACATACACTTAGGTTGGAGTCATTAAAACTCGTTTTTCAACCACTCTATACATTTCTTGTTAACAAACTAGTTTTGGAAAGTCGGGTAGGACATCTACTTTGTGCATGACAAGTACATTTTCCAACAATTGTTTACAGACAGATTATTTCACTGTATCACAATTCCAGTGGGTCAGAAGTTTACATACACCAAGTTGACTGTGCCTTTAAACAGCTTGGAAAATTCCAGAAAGTGATGTCATGGCTTTAGAAGCTTCTGATAGGGTAATTGACATAATTTGAGTCAACTGGAGGTGTACCTGTGGATGTATTTCAAGGCCTACCTTTCAAACTCCGTGCCTTTGCTTGACATCATGGGAAAAATCAAAAGAAATAGACCTCGACAAGTCTGGTTCATCCTTGGGAGCAATTTCCAAACGCCTGAAGGTACCACGTTCATCTGTACAAACAATAGTACGCAAGTATAAACACCATGGGACCACGCAGCCGTCATACCGCTCAGGAAGGAGGCGCGTTCTGATGAACGTACTTTGGTGCGAAAAGTGCAAATCAATCCCAGAACAACAGCAAAGGACCTTGTGAAGATGCTGGAGGAAACAGGTACAAAAGTGCCTATATCCACAGTAAAACGAGTCCTATATCGACATAACCGGAATCGCCGCTCAGCAAGGAAGAAGCCACTGCTCCAAAACCGCCATAAAAAAGCCAGACTACGGTTTGCAACTGCACATGGGGACAAAGATCGTACTTTTTGGAGAAATGTCCTCTGCTCTAATGAAACAAATTAGAACTGTTTGGCCATAATGATCATCGTTATGTTTGGAGGAAAAAGGGGGAGGCTTGCAAGCCGGGACTGGCAGGAGGGACTGGTGCACTTCACAAAATAGATGGCATCATGAGTTAGGAAAATTATGTGGATATTGAAGCAACATCTCAAGACATCTGTCAGGAAGTTAAAGCTTGGTCGCAAATGGGTCTTCCAAATGGACAATGACCCCAAGCATACTTCCAAAGTTGTGGCAAAATGGCTTAAGGACAACAAAGTCAAGGTATTGGAGTGGCCATCACAAAGCCCCGACCTCAATCCCTTAGAAAATATGTGGGCACAACTGAAAAAGCATGTGCTGGCAAGGAAGCCTACAAACCTGACTCAGTTACACCAGCTCTGTCAGGAGGAATGGGCCAAAATTCACCCAACTTATTGTGGGAAGCTTGTGGAAGGCTACTCGAAATGTTTGACCCAAGTTAAACAATTTAAAGGCAATGCTACCAAATTAGTGTATGTAAACTTCTGATCCACTGGGAATGTGATGAAAGAAATAAAAGCTGAAATAAATCATTCTCTCTATTATTCTGACATTTCACATTCTTAAAATAAAGTGGTGATCCTAACTGACCTAAGACAGGGAATTTTCACTAGGATTAGATGTCAGGAATTGTGAAAAACTGAGTTTAAATGTATTTGGGTAAGGTGTATGTAAACTTCCAACTTCAACTGTAATATATATATATATATATATATATATATATATATATATATATATATATATATCTCCATTCTCTCACCCTTTCCAGCAGGCTCATCTCCTGGAACTCAGGGCTGGTGTTGGCAAGTCTCTGCAGAGTGTGGGTCAGGTCGTAGTCTGTAGCAAAGTAGAAGCCGTCTGTGAGCAGAACACTGTTGATCATGGAGAGGAAGGCTTTGTTGTCCTGCATCTGATGGGGTCAGAGGTCAAAGATGGGTCAGGAGGCAGGTTGAACAAGGACAGCACAGAGGTCAAAGGTGAGAGGTCAGGAGGCAGGTTGAAGAAGGAAAGCAAAACAGAAGTTAGGTGGAACAGTGGTGAGAAAGTATCGGATGACCACTATATTTCTAAAATAATATATACAAGGAATCTAAACTGATATAGTATAAATATATACTATAAATAACATATCCTCCAACAATAATTCAACTAGAAGCCAACATAGAGATGCCCACTAATAGAGAAACACTTGTCTAGACTTGGGGACAGAACAGAGTGTTCTTGTAACAGCTACATGATACCGTCTTAAAGCAGTACTTGTTCTGTCTGTGAGAAGGGGTCTCTTTCTCTGACTGATAGAAAGCTTTGCCCTTCACATACACTCGACTGTCTACAGACACACTGTCTGTCGTTGACCGGCTCCATAGCCAATTCAACACAGGGCATCTATGTCAGAGCAGATGCCTAGCATTCTCTGTCCAATATGCTGCTTTCGTATTGGTCACATACAGTAGTGAAGGAAAGTGACTTCTGCAGCTAGCAAATAACCCAGAGTATCAGGCTAGGGTTTTTGACTGGTCAACATCCACATCAAAACAACCCACTGTCATTAACAAGGAATCATTGTGAAAGGCTCTCTTCTTGGCCTGAAACATCCACAGTCATGTTGAGCTTGGGTGCTTGTGGGCTGGCACTGGGGCCCCAACTCACACCTCCCTACCTGGTTGTCTGTCAGGTGCAGCACAGTCTTCTTGTAAGAGATAACGTCAAAGTCCATAGCCTTCCACACGGCATGGCCCAACAGGTCACCCACCTTCTTCTTCTTTGTGATAACGATGAGGTACGTGCCTGGGGAGGGTAGGCAGAGGGGCACAGGTGTCGCTAAAGTAAACACTCACTCTGTTGAGAACATTTGTGTGTAATACACAGGTAAAGTCTTCTCAATGGATATTTTACTGGAGAGTCTGAACTGACTCACGTTGAAAGAGTGCAAGATTGAACCTACCTGCCACCAGACGGATAGTTCCCATAATCCCACATATTGGCCTGGTGACCGCATGGGGAGGAATGTCCTTCCTCACTAGAGGGACAGAGACAAATAATCACTTTTTTTTTTACTGATCAAACCTATAACTCTGCTGTTGCAAGTACAGTGATCTACCAACTGACCCACATCATTTTTTCATTGCCTTTATGATCACAAACCACCATTCACTCATCTTTTCAGTTTGCTGCAGCTAGCGACTGGAACAAGCTGCAACAAACACTCAAACAGGACAGTTATCTCAATCTCTTCAAATCATGGACACTTACTGACAGTTGTGGCTGCTTTGCATGGTGTATTGTTTTCTCTACCTTCTTGCCCTTTGTGCGGTTGTCTGTGCCCAACAATGTTTGTACCCTCTTTTGTGCTGCTACCATGTCGTTGTCATGTTGTGTTGCTACCATGCTGTGTGTCATCTTAGGTCTCTCTCTATGTAGTGTTGTCTCTCGTCGTGATGTGTTTTGTCTTATATTTTATTAAATGTAATTTTAATCCCATCCCCACAGGAGGCCTTTTGGTAGGCCATCATTGTAAATAAGAATGTTATTATCTGACATGCCTAGTTAAATAAAATAAAAAATATATAAAGTGGACTTTGGTCAGCATAAGACCGCACAAACACAGCCTACTCAACATACCGGTGAGGATCATTTCTGTGGACACCCTGTCAATGGACAATACATCATTGGAGCCGTCATCACAAGCCTCAATGTAAAACTTCTCTGGGGTAGTGTGCCTATGGGGGAGAGTGGGCACAGAGGATGGAGACACAAAATCAGTGACCTTGGTAGACGAACATCTGGCATGGTGAATCCCGCCTTATACAAAGGGAAATCATTGGCTTGATTTGGCAAAGCTCAACTTAGTGGCTAACGTCACCACAAGCTAGCTCACACATACTAGCTGGCTCAATGGGCTAACTAACGCTAACAACTAAACTAACTGTATTTTTTAGCTAGCTAGCTGCTTCATCAACAAGATCGATTGCATTCTACCACTCATTAAATCGAAAGGCAGATAGCTAGATAAGTACTGTTATGGACAACACAACTACACATCATTGACATAACTGTAAACTGTCTACAATACTGTAAACTGAAACAAATCCCGCATACGAATGACTGCAGCCTGTAATTGCAGTTGAACGTTAGCTAAATAGCTTATCATCTGCTAGCTAGCTCTAGACGTACACCTACGGCAATTTTCTCTCATCAGAATATGGCAATTTTTTTCAAAAAAGTTGTAGTAGTTAGCTTCTGAAAATAAAAGTCTGAAAACGATATATATTTTCAAGACTTACAGATTGAATTTCTCGTAGGCTGTCGCCATCTTTAGAGGAGGTCTGACCTAGTGACGTGTCAATGAATGTGCACATTGTATATTATGGCTGGACCGGAGTTCGCGTCCAGGGTCAGACATTTAGTGTCGTAGTAAATTTGCAAACTATGATAAAGTACAGGCAGAAACGTATTATATAGCACACACAAATACATTAGTTGATCAAAGTTACCGTTTAATAATCGTACTATTTTTGTACGAATCTTTAAATCAACTCATGAAAACTTTATAATCCGATAGTCCCATTACAGTTATAAGCGGGCTAGTGGCGCAATGGATAACGCGTCTGACTACGGATCAGAAGATTCTAGGTTCGACTCCTGGCTAGCTCGGTTCTTTTTTTCTCTCCGGATCTTCTCTGATCTTTTTATTCTACGAACATTAAGCTATAGGTTGTTTGTTGTCATGATGAAGGAAGACATTATTCTTTGTTTCGATGCTATCACGAGTTGTTTGATTGAGTTCGACTCTTGGCTGACTCGGATCCTCTGATTCGGACCTTTTCCTCGCCAAGGGGCTACTGCATATTTGATTCTGCACTGCCGCGAGTTTGTTGAAAAAACAGCGCTGTCTGGTCTAATGTTACTGCTCATATTACAGTTGATCAAACTTTTGTATTCATATGTTTTTGTGTGTCCTAATAGCCTTAAAGGGACAATCAGCAGTATCTATATCCATACATTAATGCTCTGTACCCATTGATTATTGAAGAATATCATTTAGAAATGCCTCATAAATTTAGTTTAACTGTCGTACCCCATCAGAACCAAAAATAAAATCTTGTTTTACTCAATGTTTTTTTTAAAAAGTAAATGTGAATAAACACTGTATAGCCTCAAAACATGGGGAAAAAAACGAATTTTGCATCCATAGCTATGTCTATGAATAGGATAGGAATGACATTTCTCCAGCCCAATCCATCATTTTTTTACTGAAACAGTGGTGGGCAGGGCTTTGTCTTCGTTGCAACTGCTGATTGCCCCTTTAAGGCTACATTTATTTGGATTATCCTAAATACCTGTGTAAAGATATACCTACTACAGGTGTGCAAAAGCTTTTGTTGTATATAGGCTACTTGTTCATGAAGAAGAGACAGACAATTTGACAGGCTATTACAATGCACTTTTTTATATATATATTTCATATGGACATCTCTCAAATCCTTTTTAAATACAGTAAGCAACTGGAATACAAATTATTAATGATCATGGGAATTTTTTAAAACAAGCATAAATATAATAAATCATGAAATATGATAGACTAAGCCTACTAAAACGGAATAATTTAGAGTCACTTTTTTATCACTGCAAACCAAAATGGGTTCAGGGCATTCGGGGTTTATTGGAATAGAATAAACCTAGTTATCTATTTACTTAGGTGGTAATTGTGTGCAGGGAGTTTGGAAACATTGTTGACTCGGAACATAACATAACTGCCATATTTGGGTTAATAATGCAATAGAAAGTATATTCTAGGAGTGGTGTGTGACAGAGGACAGTAGGAATATTAGCCCGGTATCAGTGTTGGGAACAGAACATCCAGGGTTCATTTATCAATAGAAATGTAATACTAATACAACATGATTCCCACTGACATAGAATAATAAAGGACCATGTACAGTTTGTGTATTAAATTGCTAACTTTGACTTTCTAGACACTGCCTGCATATTAGCTAAAATGAGCAATTCATGTATTTCTAGTAATAAATGTAATGGAAACACACCATAACCCACACACAGAGACACAACAAAACTGGGCAATTTCTCTATTAAGCCATGCAAACTATTTCTACTGTATCAGTATCTACAAATACATTGATTCAAACTGAGCAACTGAAATTGGTGGCACACAAAGGGGAAAATGAAGATCAAGATATTTACACAAGCACATGAAATGTATATTTATTTACACACAATGCACCTAATTGAGACTATAAATTGTATTGTTTTAATTCCATGCTTAATTGTCTTGGTATCAGTCATTAAAATATAACTGTGCTTTGGCATTGGTATTTAAATATATATATATATATATATATATATATATATATATATATATATATATATATATATATATATATATATTTAAAATAAAAAAGTTTGTTATTTCCAGATTATTAACATTTGTGTCAGATGAAAGTTCAACACTTTCCAACAATGTCTTCAATAGAGAAATTGATTTTTACATAAAGAATAATAACAGGTAATTTACAAGCACACTCCCACACACGCAATCAATCAATCAATCAACAAATCGCACAATTAACCCTAACAGAGACCTCACTTACATCAGAGATGTACAGTAAAGGCATACATTATCATTCAAACCATTATAGACAGATTCTTTTGGCAGATTGGTTGTGGTTGGTTATTGGCAGTTAGTTCAGAGGGCCACCTGGTGGCACCATGCACTAGATCCTAAAACTAGAACTGGTGCTGGTAGGAGGCTGCGGTGGGCGAGGCACAGCCCGGCTCGATGTGCTTCAGATGGCAGGCGTGGCAGAGGAGGTGGCCGTCCAGCGGGTAGCAGCGGTGCCCCTCCTCGTCGTTCAGCTCCATCTGACAGTCCTACAGACCAACACAGAGGGATGAGGAAGATAAAAGAGAAAAGCCTATAAAATAAATCGAACAACCCTTGAACATTACCCCAAAAGGTGATTGTAATTCCATCTACATCTATCCGATTCTATGGGATCTGAACTGCAAAATTTGCATTCAAAACGCTGGTTTAAAATACACATTTGTCTATATCCCAGAGGTATAGCTATCTATGCCAGCAAGGTGAATTGTGGGCCATTCTATCCTCCAATGTAAACATCTTTGAGAACAAAACCTTGTCAAAGGCGAAAGAACTTGAAGGGATTCTTAAATCCTCTTGAATTGCCCAGCAGGCTTCACAGACTATACACTGTATGAGAAGGGCAGTGGGTGTCCTCTCTACACTCCTATTAATTGTTTAACTGGCTTCCACATTGGAGCTATTCAGAGAGACAGATCCTCAAAAGCTCTCGTCTCCACACGGCTCACTGCTGTTTGTTTTCAAGTGCTCTCAGAACTCCATATGTCAATCAAATGCTGTTGAGGCGGGTGTCAGGAGAAGAGGCACTTGAGGAGAATCAGACAGACGAGCAAATTAACATGTGCTTGAGCTCCTCTTCCTAGCTCGCAATTAGTACCAACACTATAATTAAGCACTGGGACCACCTTGTCTATGATCTGTGTGCAGTAAATAGCTTTCCAGAATATGTGACCATACGAAGTGAGACTATTCTCCTGACACTTTATGACGACTAATCTCAGAACCCATAACCAAATCTCTCTACCGTTTATTTTAAAAGACTAAATGATGACTGAAATATGGAGTTCTTGATATGATGAGAAGGATGACATATGGTATAGGATCTACCCCCTGGTATTTAAGCATATTCATGTGGAGTAATAATGAGGCATTTTATAGTGGATATACTTACTAAGATGACAGCTTTAACATTTAGTCTTGTCACCAACAACACAGAACATCCCGTCTCTACAAGGATATAGGGAAAACAACAAGGAAATAGAAAAGAGAATTTGTATCTTAATGTTTACCCACTTCACAGTGATAGCACTCCACGTGGTAGTCTTTATCCATGGATACCACTCGGATGGTTTCATCAGAGCCCTGTGGAGACAAACAGACAGCCTTTTCAGTGTCCACTGAACCCGAGTTGCTATCAGTATAGGCTGGATCAGTTCATTTAAAACAGTTAAACATGGCGTGCATGGCCAGGACAACTCTCCAATTTTTCCTGCGGCCAATGTCAGGTGTGGGAGAAACATGTGACAGGTAGCTCTGTTCAGTGGACTTTTAAAATGATATATAAAAAATGTAGACATTTAGCAGCCTCTCTGATCCAGAGCGATTGACAGTTAATGCATCTTAAGACAGTTGAGACCATAGAGATCCTATTAAATTATTCTATGGGTGAGACAACCACTTATCACAGTCATAGTATGTACATTTGTACTCAGTAGTTATCAGCAATGTTGTTTTGTTTGTTTTATGGACAAAACCATAAGTAGATGTTGGCAGTAACAGAGTGCATTCAATTCAGAGCACTTTTCATCTTCTGCAGGTGCAGGTGACAGTGGGAAACGCAGCAGCCAATCAGAGTCCTGTAACCAGAGATCCTATTCAAATGGGATTCCATAGGTTGTGATCAGTAAAACGTCATAATAAGGTTCAGAGCGTTTGATTTGCCTGCTGGGGGGCAAGGAGCCACCCAGCTCCACTATGCATTGACAACTACTGTACATGCTGTTTTTAAGGGATTGTTAAATAAATGTTATAACTATTTGGTTTTAATATCATCACCTTGAAGAGTATAGTCAGAACTACACATTTCAGATTATTCCACATTTAACTCTATCAGAGTTAAACAACAAGTAACTGCATGTTCTTCATGATAAAGAAACATCAATTGCACATGTATTTTCAGATTCGTGAGGGTAGCCGATCCATTTGGCATGTAGCTAGCTGTTGAAAAGGGTTCATGTTAGCTAACTTCACTAGGTAGGCCTACGTTGGTTGGAGAAAAAAGTACATTTGGTCTACTTACCACTATGTTTAGCCAACTGTACAACGTTTCTACTGGTAGCTTGCAAAGTAAACATTATCAGCTAACAATACTGCCCTACCAAACAAAAAAGGCAGTAACTGCTCATTTGGTCAAAAAATTAGTTAATGTCGTTTTTGCTACATTAAATACATGCTTAATCATGTGGACAAGTATCCTGCCTATATTGTATTGTGTTTTGGAGAAAATGGGGTGTCATGTTAGCAGTAACTGCATAAAGTTACTGTTTAACCAAGTTAAATAAAAGCAATTTTTCTCAGTTCCACGGAATGAGCAGTTGCTGCCTTTTTTCTTTGTAGGGCAGAATAGACTTACATTGGCAAATGCGCCCTTCTGCTGCTTGACAAGCAGAGCCCACAAAGGACGGGAAATTAACCTAAACCTCTCAGACTTGTAAGGTATAATTCACTTATATTTTAGATCACTCAAATATCCAATTAATGGTGGCGAATATTGAGAGATATCGTGCGGCTACCCTCCTTGCCCCCCAACAGACAAATCAAACGCTCTGCACCTTATTGTGACGTTTCATTGATAACGACCTACAGTATTGAGATGCTGAGATCCTTAGATAGCCTACAGTACATTTGTTTTGTAATGCTGAGCGTCCATCGATAAAAATATCCCTTTCCAATATAGGCCTCTGTCCATTGCTTTTTCATTTAGCCTGATTCTTTTTCAGCTATAGTTAGCCGTGATTGCTAAAATGTACAGTAAGCTAATTACTGATGATATATCAACCAGCAGGCTAGCTAATTAGGCTTTGTCCTGACATCCATATATGTCCTTTTACATCCAACCTTTACAAACTACAGCATTTGAAATAGGCCTACAAATAGGCCTAGATTGGCAAGATGGTAGTTGTGTAGAAAGTTGTCCTTTGGCCAACACCAGCATTCTGAACAGTACTGTGAACCTTCACCTGAGAAAACAGCCAGGTGTCAAAGACCAAGGCTAAACCAACAGTCAGCTTCTGACAGACAGTCTGGGTTCAGCCTGCAACAGCTTCAGAGGGCAGGTACTACAGCTGGAATGTTCCGTATATATCAGACTTTCACCAATTATTACCGTCATCACACAAGCTATTCATCATGGTCATGTGGTTATATACCATTGTTATGTGATAATGAAGTAAGGCTTGTCAGAACTGACATTATGATAGAATTAACTATTCAGCTAACTGACTTCTTATATTCTATATCAGCCAGACACACTCAGCAGGAGGGTACATGGAAGATTTTCAGTTATCTATCAACTCATTTAAAACCAGTTATACACATTAAATAAAAGCTATTCTAAACTCTCCCCCTTGTACTGCACCGTG
This sequence comes from Salmo salar, assembly GCF_965601325.2. Classification (NCBI taxonomy): domain Eukaryota; kingdom Metazoa; phylum Chordata; class Actinopteri; order Salmoniformes; family Salmonidae; genus Salmo; species Salmo salar. Next base: position 29,855,418 of record NC_138292.1, read on the forward strand.
GTCCCTTCTACAAACCACCTGCTAGTAGACATGATTTTATCTGGCATTTTTCATAACAAAGTACATGCACGTGCAAAACAAACTGCCCCCCTGCTCTGAATTCTACCCGTATAGCCTCAGTGAGGAGGGGCAACATTCCTGTAGAGTCAACTCTAATTTTGGACCTTTTTTTAAGAGGGAGGGATAACGTTTAGGGTAACAGTCATGCACTGAGTGAGGCGTTAGGGTGCAGTGCCTGCATCTGAACGACACACCAAAAAATGCAAACAACACCCCTCCCAAAACCACCCCACGTAGGCCTACACACAGAGGTCTCCAATAGAAGCCCAGCCCTGAATCTACAACTCTGTGGATGGTGTCCTAGTAGGGCCTCTGGTTCAGATAGTGCTCTTTCAGATACTTTGATAGTTTGATTGAGCCTGAATAGAGTGCCAGATCATATGGGTTTGCTCTTTTGGGACTATTCCATTGGTTCCATTGCACCAGCTCAATCAATCACTAAATAAATAAATAAAATGTTGGGGGGGGGGATGTCTGCTGACCTGTGTGTAACTATGGCAGCCATTACAACAAGAGATGTTCCCAGGTCTGTTATCAGGTTGGTTTATTGTTTCAGCCCAGACCTTAGACTGAGTAAATAGCTGTGAAAATTGATGTCTTCCTGAATCCTGACTGCAGCTTGCTTGGCTCAGGAGAGAGCGTGTAACATCTGCTTCCAACTCACACTTTCAAACACGTAGATCCCCTGAACGCAGCTCACCTTCCAGCCCACTTTCCAGCTCACACTCTCAAACACATAGATCCCCTGAACGCAGCTCACTCTCCAGATCCCAATCACCTGAATTCTTGTTTGTTTTGTGACACACTTCTATTTGGAGCGCTGGTTTCCACCGTCATTTAATCCTCCCATGTATGATAGTTTTTTACTTTTCCCTGCTTGTACTTTAGCCTATCGGATTTCCTGTTGTCAACCTATTGCCTGATCTCCCGGACGACGTTACTATCCTTTTCCCTGCCTGTACTGTTGCTTTTTTGGACCCCCTGTGTATGACCTTCTGCCTGCCCCTGGACCCAGCTACCTGCCTCCTCCTGTGGTCTTTTACAAATAAACACCTGCTGCATCCTGTGCTTGAAACCAGCTCTCTGTCTCCCATCGTGTTCATTACAGAGCGAGACTTCAGAGACGAGTTCCAAATGTTTAAAGAGGGGAAGCTGATCATCATGCCTGAGATCCCTTTCAAGTCCCTCTACATCCAAACAGTTGCTTACAGGGATACCTGCTCATATGCAACATATTAAAACACAGCACACCCCTTCCTCCTTCTCCTGCACTACAACCTGACCTAGGATAGGAGCAGACTTGATCGTTTGCTATTGCCTCAGTAGGATCCTTGATCGTTTTCTACTGCCTCAGTAGGATACTTAATCGTTTGCTTCTGCCTCAGTAGGATACTTGATCGTTTGCTTCTGCCTGAGTAGGATACTTGATCGTTTCCTTCTGCCTCAGTAGGATACTTGATCGTTTCCTACTGCCTCAGTAGGATACTTGATCCGTTTCCTACTGCCTCAGTAGGATTCTTTATCCGTTTCCTACTGCCTCAGTAGGATACTTGATCTGTTTCCTACTGCCTCAGTAGGATTCTTGATCATTTGCTACTGCCTCAGTAGGATACTTGATGTGTGCTACTGCCTCAGTAGGATACTTGATGTGTGCTACTGCCTCAGTAGGATACTTGATGTGTGCTACTGCCTCAGTAGGATACTTGATGTGTGCTACTGCCTCAGGAGGATACTTGATGTGTGCTACTGCCTCAGTAGGATACTTGATGTTTGCTCCTGCCTCAGTAGGATACTTGATGTGTGCTACTGCCTCAGCAGTATACTTGATGTGTGCTACTGCCTCAGTAGGATTCTTGATTGTTTGCTACTGCCTCAGTAGGATTCTTGATGTGTGCTACTGCCTCAGTAGGATACTTGATTGTTTGCTACTGCCTCAGTAGGATACTTGATGTTTTCTACTGCCTCAGTAGTATACTTGATGTGTGCTACTGCCTCAGTAGGATACTTGATGTTTGCTACTGCCTCAGTAGGATACTTGATGTGTGCTACTGCCTCAGTAGGATTCTTGATTGTTTGCTACTGCCTCAGTAGGATTCTTGATGTGTGCTACTGCCTCAGTAGGATACTTGATTGTTTGCTACTGCCTCAGTAGGATACTTGATGTTTTCTACTGCCTCAGTAGTATACTTGATGTGTGCTACTGCCTCAGTAGGAGACTTGATGTTTGCTACTGCCTCAGTAGTATACTTGATGTGTGCTACTGCCTCAGTAGGATACTTGATGTTTGCTACTGCCTCAGTAGGATACTTGATGTGTGCTACTGCCTCAGTAGTATACTTGATGTTTGCTACTGCCTCAGTAGGATACTTGATGTGTGCTACTGCCTCAGTAGGATACTTGATGTTTGCTACTGCCTCAGTAGTATACTTGATGTGTGCTACTGCCTCAGTAGGATACTTGATGTTTGCTACTGCCTCAGTAGTATACTTGATGTGTGCTACTGCCTCAGTAGGATACTTGATGTTTGCTACTGCCTCAGTAGGATACTTGATGTTTGCTACTGCCTCAGTAGGATACTTGATGTGTGCTACTGCCTCAGTAGGATACTTGATGTGTGCTACTGCCTCAGTAGGATACTTGATGTGTGCTACTGCCTCAGTAGGATACTTGATGTGTGCTACTGCCTCAGTAGGATACTTGATGTTTGCTACTGCCTCAGTAGTATACTTGATGTGTGCTACTGCCTCAGTAGGATACTTGATGTTTGCTACTGCCTCAGTAGGATACTTGATGTGTGATACTGCCTCAGTAGGATACTTGATGTTTGCTACTGCCTCAGTAGTATACTTGATGTGTGCTACTGCCTCAGTAGGATACTTGATGTTTGCTACTGCCTCAGTAGGATACTTGATGTGTGCTACTGCCTCAGTAGGACACTTGATGTGTGCTACTGCCTCAGTAGTATACTTGATCAGTACTGCCTCAGTAGGACACTTGATGTGTGCTACTGCCTCAGTAGGACACTTGATCGTTTGATATGCCAGAGGAACTCTCTCCTCACATCTGGCTCCTGTCTCAGGTTCAACACTGGGGTTGGTTATCAACCTTTGCCCTGAGGGATTCAGGTCAGGGGTTGCAATGTGACTGTCTATATCGACATGGGATGGGAGTGGAAGTGTTTGCATCATAAACCATAATATATGCTTGAATATTTTGATTATCATTCATCATTACTACAGACAGGAGTTCATCCTGTTGAAATCACTTTGCAGACAGGAACCATTCCAGGCCCTGTTCATTATACTATTAGTCAACCGATCAATTTGGTATTTTTATCATACATGACATGCAGATGATCAGAAAAACACATTTTATGGTTGTATACGTGTAAGTCCTTAGGCTATTACTTGAAGATGTTGTGTTCAAACAGAGCTTACCTCTGAAGGCAGAATGGGCTGGTTACATGCTGCACATTTGGGGGCCAAGACCCTGAGAAAACGAGAGAACAACGAAGATAAATCAATTGATAGAAATAATAACAGTTTCAGACTGAAAATATATGTCTGGTTTATACTGATTCCCTACAGAAAGACCACCAGGCTTGACATAGATACAGCACTTATATCTGTTACTATTTTTTCAGGTTAATACTTCTAACCCTTATTCCTCTCTTCAACCAGTCCCCCCTTTGCCCCTTCTCTCCTCCTTTGCCCCTTCTCTCCCCTTCAGTGTGCGTGTGTGTATGAGAGCGTTGAGACTGCTAAGGAGAGGTGGTGAGTCTCCAGGTCTGCAGATGTGCTGGCTTAGCCTCACACGTGATTCAACCAATCCAGAAAAATACATTCATTCTTTCCCCACACACACAGACACACACACTGTGTGCAGCTGGCTGGCACCTGAATGTCTGAGTCTGTAAAACAAAGGACCTCTCAGTGTAGTGGGCATGACTAGGTCTGATTGAGAAACCACACACATTTCTTCTCCTAGATATATGCGTAATAGGGTCTCCGTATTAAATTCCTGTTTTTCCTGGACTCTGTGCAGTATTTATAAGAGTATTATTGTGTTAATAGCCCAGTGTAATACCACTGAATTTGAATTGCGTTAAAAGGATAGTTCAGCCAAATTACAAAATTACACATAGTTTCCTTATCCTGTAAGCAGTCTATGGACAAGGTATAATAGCAATCCATGCTTTGGTTTCGTTGGCACTGTTTCCACATGCTAACGTTTTAGCATTTGTGGCACAAATACCATTCAAGTCATTTTTTAAATATATATTTTTTAAAACATTTTAGTCATTTAGCAGACACTGTTATCCAGAGCGACTTACAGTAGTGAATGCATACATTTCATACATTTTTTTTTTCTTCCTGTGCTGGCCCCCCGTGGGAATCGAACCCACAACACTGGCGTTGCAAACACCATGCTCTACCAACTGAGCTACAGGGAAGGCATGGGACCAATAGTAGCATTTTTTGGGCATCATTTTCAAAGCATCTATAAGTGACTTGGTTGAGGATGCTGGTTTGAATCCCCGAGCCGACTAGGTGAAAATTCTGGTGGTGTGACCTTGAGCAAGGCACTTAAACCTAATTTCTCTTGTAAGTCGCTAAAATATAAATGTAAATGTTGAGCTTCACAATAATTTTTGTTATTTTATTTTACATTTTTATTTAACCTTTATTTAACTAGGCAAGTCAGTTAAGAACAAATTCTTATTCACAATGACGGCCTACCCCGGCCAAACCCGGACGACGCTGGGCAAATTGTGCGCCACCCTATGGGACTCCCAATCACGCCCGGTTGTGATCAGCCTGGAATCGAACCAGGGTCTGTAGTGATGCCTCTAGCCCTGAGATGCAGTACCTTAGTCCGCTAGAGAATGACTAGACTGCTAGAGAATGAATGCTAGTGACGATTCACCATGAATAGGCGGGAAAAGACATCTGGTGGCTTCAGTACAGTGAGCTCTGATTGCTCTAACATAAGGCCCATGGCTCTTAGTTTCCCTATGGTTCTGTCAGTATACTGGGCGGTTGCCCTGGTCTGGCCTGGCCGGCTGCTGTGGATTCCATTGTGACCAGATTCCTAATTCAGTGTGTTTGTTGTGCTTGGCTGAGGTGACCCCATGCTGCTACTCCCTTTGCTCTTCCACAGGAGACTCAGCTCTTCCTACCTAACATCTCCTCTCTCCCCCTTCCTCTCCACGTGGCAAAAACCTGATCCTGCTATGTCCAAATGGAACTGCCGCTGGCTTCTGTTATAGCAACATGACTTCTGGCCGTATTGTTAGCGCCAGTTAAACTAATATGTTTATGTTTTGCAGTGTTCATCACGGTTGTACCCACATACCTGTGGTAGTCTTTGACACAGTAAATCTTGTTTTCTGTGTCCACAGTGAAGGGCACTCCGTCCAGACTGTCGTTACAGATGACACAACGGAAACAGCCAGGGTGGTAGGACTTCCCAAGGGCCTGCAGGATCTATAGAGGTGGAGGGGGGAGAGATAGAAAGAGAGAGGGGAGAGAGAGAGAGAGAGAGAGAGAGAAAGAGAAGGGGAGAGAGAAAGAGAGAGGGGTGGAGAGGGAGAGAGACAGAAAGAGAGAAGGGGAGAGGGAGAGAGAGAGGGGGTGGAGAGGGAGAGAGACAGAAAGAGAGAAGGGGAGAGGGAGAGAGAGAGAGGGGGTGGAGAGGGAGAGAGACAGAAAGAGAGAAGGGGAGAGGGAGAGAGAGGGGGTGGAGAGGGAGAGAGAGAGAGACAGAGAGAGAGAGAGAAGTTGAGACAGAGAAAGAGACAGAGAGGTGATAGAGAGAGCAAAAGAAGGGGAGTGAAAGAGAGAGAGAATTTCAATGCTTTATCATATCGAACAAGTGGTGGATCGCTGATCACTCATTCATGGAGCATAGAGTTGACTGTCTTACAGTGAGTTAGTAGCTGAGGGAAGCAGTGTGTTGGAGAAAGAGACAGTGATAATAGGGAAACAGATCTGTCCCCCCGCTACAGCTCTGTATGGTTAACATGTGTATAGCTATGTCATGGTAAATCCTTCATGTGTTACTACACCTGCTGATGACTACTGGACTTGGGTTTAACATTCTCTCTTTGTGTCCTGGTTTTACCCTAGTGTGTGTGTGTGTGTGTGTGTGTGTGTGTGTGTGTGTGTGTGTGTGTGTGTGTGTGTGTGTGTGCGCGTGCCCTGAAACAACCACTTCCTCCTAAGCTTTCTCCAGATGTGCCCACAGGAAGTTCTCTGAAGGAGGAGTGACTCCATGTTTCTGCTGCTCAACACACACACACACACACACACACACACACACACACACACACACACACACACACACACACACACACACACACACTCACCATATCCATGATCAGATGTCCGCATGCGTTACACTTGTCTGCAGACTGCTGGAATCCAGAATACTGGAACAGGCAGAGGAGGGGAGGACAGTGAGGTTACGGCTGTGACATCATCTCATAGGAAACTGCTGGCATCTTAGACTGACTCCTAGTCTTCTTCTCATATGAGCCCAGTCCACTTCATATGATACATGGGGGAATTCTCCCACATCAACTTAATGTTTAATTAGGGATAAATACAACCATGTCCAGAAATAGTCCTCTAATACCAGGCGAGATAAGTTAGACTCATTAGCAGCACAGAGACAGTAGGACAACTGATTTAATCGACTAGTAACAGACAAACTGTAATGTAATGGAGCGTGTTGTTGTGACAGGGCAGCTGAGGTAAACATGGGTCCTCCTGCTTGTCCTTCTTTATACAAGGTGTCACTGTGCAATGCCCAGGGGCGTATGCCTCTAAAACATGGATAAGTACAAGCTCCAGTTCCCCGACCCCCCTCCCTAATGCCCCTACAGGAGTAAACTGATCCAGAATCCCTTAGAAACTTGAACCTGGGCCACGAGGTGAAGAAATCAAATTGAAACTATAATCTGGAGTCCAGAGGTCACGGTCACATATAGTCACGGTAGCACACGGCGGAAGACACATATCTGCTGTCAGAAATATAGATAATACTCTATTCACATACTGCTAAACTATGCATGGTTCTAGATACAGTCTCCAGACGGACTACTTACCAGAAAGTCCTCTTCACAGAACACCTTCCCACCGACGTAGTAAAATGCTTTCCCCCGTAGCCTTCTGCCTGGGACGAAGAACAGAGAGACGGGCTTTCAGAGTATAAACTTAACTGAAACAACACTGAACAGTTTGGGCTGGGTCCAACCATGAGATCAAACTGTCTGACCATGATTAGACCAAAGTGTCGAGGTGTTGGGTGCGTACTGGTGGAGAAGTCAGGTGCAGGAGAGCAGAGAGTTGTGAACAGGCACACACTTTATTGAGGCAGGAGCAAACAGCAGACGGACGCAACTGCGTCAAAACCTCCAGCCACAATAGCAAAAGTGCAGAGCGCAAAACACAGTCACAAAAGCTAATGAATTCAAATAAACATACTACGAGCAATAACACGGATCATAAACACCAGCCTGGCGCGTAACCTCAAACACGTAACACCAAACAATTCCACACAACGACATTGGGGGGGAACAGAGGAATAAATACATGCAGTGTGATTGGGAATGTAAACCAGGTGTGCAGGGAACAAGACAAAACAAATGGAACAATGAAAAATGGAGCGGCGATGGCTAGAAAGCCGGTGACGTCGACCGCCGAACGCCGCCCGGACAAGGAGAGGAGCCGACTTCGGCGGAAGTCGTGACACAAAGATGACTTTTACAGATCACATGGGAGGCATCTGGGAGTATTCGGAGAGATGTGTGAACTCCATATGAAATCCTAGCCTGGTCTCAGATCAATTCGACCGCACAAACTGATCTGGGACCGGGCTAATGAGTCCTATACATCTCTCCTAAGCGCTGTGGTAACTTATTTCAGTTCAAAGGCTCCAGAACGTCAGACAGAATCCATTAAGTCTTGCTAATTCCCAGACACCAACTCAAATAAACACTGAGTCTAATACTGCAGCAGCCTCTTGATTTAATCTGCTTCAGAGAGAGACTGGCCTGGTTGGGCAGCTTTCTGCTGCACTGGGAACTACAGGGAACACATCTGGGCCCTCGCTGAGACAATCACTAGCACATGAGGGGAAAATGGTGTGATTGAATACAATGACTAAACAGAGCGTAACTGATTAAAACAGAGTTCTCTAATGGTTTGCTTCACGTGGCAAAGAGAGAGAGAGAGAGAGAGACAGAGAGACAGAGAGAGAGACCCAGGCCTCAGGCCCAGAGGCAGCGCTAGCTCTTCTTCTTTCCTGCTTTCTGTCTGTTCTCTCCAAGATCGCTCCACACACCGAGAGCACTTCCTGTCTGACTGTCTGTCTGAATCCCCCATAATATACCCCCTTCTCTTCTCCCCTCCCCCCTCCCTCCATTCCTACAGCCCATCCCACAGGAAGGGGAAACATTCCACACATTTTCAGGGAGGAGGTGAAGGAGAAAGGGAGGGGTTAACACTAGTGAATGGTAGCCTTCTTCATCTCCTGTCTGCCACAGAGCTATTAGCTACACACGTTAGACTAATAAAAAATTGTGAAAGGCGAGTAGAGAGATGGTGCTAAAAGAATCACTAACTGCTAAAAGAATCCCTAACCGATTAGGAACTAATATGTTTTATTCACAGGTCTCATTGATCTGAAATGGCTGGCTGAGGGAATGGGGGCCTGTGATGGAGAGAAGGGCAGAGCACCGGTTGCAGTGATACCAGTGGTGACCTGATCATGCTAGGGAACACTGTAGCGAAACCTTTTTCAATGGAAAACGGACATGTGTGTTCTTATTGACAGTTCAGGTAGTTTTGTCCAATAAGAACGCTGAAGTTCAGGTAGTACCTTCCCGTTTCCCTGAGTTAAGGTTTTCTCCCCTACTGAACATGACCCCAGTGTCCCCTCCCCCCAGGGAAAATAAGACTTTCCACTGATTCCTCCTCTCTGGTACTTTAACTCAAAATCCGTGATAAACCCAGAACCCACATTATCCTAAAAACATCTAATGCCATGTGGGACCCTCCCAGGGGTAACAATAATAGACCCTAAATCCCAGTAGAGCTCCTGAAAGCCCACAGCAGCCATCTGAAGGGTTTGATCCTCTTAAGGACATGGATAGAGCCAAACAATGAGACATCCTGTACTGTACTTCTATCAAGGCTTTGAACCTACGCATGCAGTAGCATTATGAAACTGGCCAAGCTTCCTGGCAGAACTCGGAACTAACGGTCTTATCATGTACAACATTTCATTGAATTACATTGAACTGATTTGAATGGAATGTAACATTCCTTTGTAATAAGTGCCATATGACATACCTATCCTGCCTGTACTTCAGAGGGATAAACTGACAATATCAAAGTCAGAAAGGGAATCCTTACAACAACAAAAAGACCATCTCTGCATCAGGAAAAGGTGCAAAACTGTCCTTGAATAATCAGAATTTCCCTCCCTTAATTTCCCTCAGGAACGAAGAAAAGTGTGA